>NW_015090842.1:829898-941117 GCF_001431845.1 Calidris pugnax
CCCCGGGGCGCCGCGGGGAGCGGGAAGGAGCGGGAAGGGCCGGCGGCGCCGCGCAGCCCCGCAGCGCCGGGTGGCTCCCGCCGCCGGGCATCGCCCCGGGGCGCCGGGGATGGGCCGGGGGCCGCCCGCCCGCCCTGCTGCCGCCCCCGGGGCTCTGCCGGTGGAGGAATAAAGGTCTCCGGGGAGGGGGGCACGGCCTCCCCCGGTACCCGGGCGGGGGTGCCGCGCCGGGGGTCCCCGCCTGCCCCCGCTCCCCGCAGAGCCAGCTGCTGCGCGGCGGGTCCCCAAACCTGCCCTCCCATTCCCCCTCCGAAATGTGCGTGAAGGAATTAAACTGCACGAGTGAATAACAGCATTAGTTTCAATTAATTTTTATCCTGGCAACAATAAACTTTAGAAACAAAGCGCTTTTTACATCCTTAATTAGTCTTGCTTCCCATCTGTAGTCTTTTAAGTGCCTGCTCCTTGATTTAACTTTGTCCCTCCTTCGGAGCCGCCTCCTTTTTCGTTCTTTCCCCCTTTTTCTCGTTATCCAGACTGCTGCCCGTCTCTTCCCTGCAACCTTTCACCCCCCTGTCCCTCTCTGCCTGCTCTGCTCTGAGCAGTTGATTTCTGCTGTATTTTCCCAACATCAACAGCAGTATTGGTTACCATGGCCCCGAGCTATGTGCAGAGGTGGGAAAGCTTCATCCGCCCAAAAGTTCTTACACTTTTGAAGTCTTTCTTTTAGTAGGATCTGAAATGTATCATCTAGAGTGTGTATTAAATGAACAGTATTCCTGAAGGCTTTAGAGCAAGAAAGGCAACACCCTGGAAAATTCTGCAGTCTTTCAGCATTCTCTGCCCCAGGGTTATAGCCCTGGGCACGGAGCTGAATGGAGCTCTTACAACTGCCTTCTGTTTACCTTTTATGGTTAAAATAACAGCTTAGCAAAGAAGCAACTTCATGGAGAAACGATTCAGTGAAATCATCTCAAGCTGTAGCAGCATAGCTAGTTTAATCACCCCTAGAGAGCTGAACAACTGTGAGCACAATGGGACACAAAATCATTTTGTGTGTAAATGAGCATGGCATTGTGATTATTTCACTTTGCATGGGCAAATAGTTTTTACAAGCAGTACTTATGCAGTTAGCTTAGAAAGGCAGAAAAAGATAAGCTGGCTCTGAAAGATCTTGGTGTGTAATGTTTGAAAAACTAAATATTCAGATAATTTGGGAATCAGGCTCTATTGATTTTGCCTTCAGCAGGTTCCTGCGTTACTTATTAGAGCAGGGTTATTGCCTGTGCCACTGGTTGGGATGCTGTACCCTGTTGTAGGCAACTAAAGAGCAAGGATTATTTTACATGGTTTAATAAATGAAGTTTGTTAGTGTTTCTGCCATATTTACCCCTAAGGTTTTAATTTTCACATCGGTATTAGAAAATATGTGCATAAAGACTTTCACTGGATAAATACATTTAGGATTTTGCTTTGTGCATAAAATAAGTACATTACTCAGTGTGATGAATTTTGGCTGCATTTTACATTAAGAAGAGGAAGGAGGCATTAGAAATAGGGTTACGGTACTGTAAGAAATAGGGGATATTTATTCTTTTGGAGCAGTAAGAGGGTTTTCAGTGTCCTTTAAGTAGTGCTTAACAATTACGCCCCTTGATAATTTGCTCGTATGAAAATGACTGAATTCCACAACTTCAGTAGAAATGTAGGATTCATTTTTTTTAACGCGAATCCTCCTCTCCAACAGGGGAAAAGCCTGTGTTGTAGTTCCCCTTCTCCTCCCCTCCCCCAAAAAGCCAGTGGCACCCTCAATAAGTATGAAAAGCCATGAAAGTTTGAGAACTATTTTAGCTTTCCAGTGATTTTCTATAATTAAGTGTTTTTTCAACACATGCTCTAGCTGAGAGATGCCAAAAGCAGAGGATTGTTCAAAAGGTCCCTCCAGTGAATAGTATAAATTAAATATCTACTGTGTGAGTATGGCCTCACTGAGAATCTCAGACTCTTTACAGATCAAGGAATTTACTGGTATACTAACATTAAACAAAATCCTAAGATAGCAGCAGTGTTTAAATATGCACAAATAGATTCAGATCACTTGATCTTTAGCTATCCGTGCATATTTTAAAATTGAAGTCTGTATTTCAAGACAAACGGTTAAATGTAAGACGCGTTTACAGAGGACTGGAAGTGCTTTGATTTCATTTGGAAACTGTAACAAGGGGTGCAGATGAGCCCTAATTAGGCACTTGTTTTGTGAAACTGCCTGAGATTTATTTCTGAGGCAGCTCTGTGCGGTGCGAGGTCTGTACCTTTATCATTAGTGATAATAGTTGGGGTCTGAACAAAGGCAGGGCTGACATTCAGCCTGGATCTTCTGACCCTTTCATTTAAGTGAAGGAGCAGAGAGTGAACATGAGTTTACAGTGCTCTTTGGTAAGAAAAAAACCTCCCTTTGTCTGCGTTGGCAGACAGATGAGGCACCCACAGATTAGTAAACACATCGCTAAAATACTGTAGGTACTGACACACCAAGTTGTTTTTAAAAGTTAGTTCTTTTATTTATGCTGTATGGCGTATTTACTGAAGATTGCCCACAACAGGCTCTTGTGGGAAACAAGAAAGCGGCATCTTCAGTCATGAAAGGATTCGATCACTTTCCTTGAAGGTGGTGCTGTAGTAAAAATGTTAATGCCCAATTTCGCATGGGCTGACACACAAGTCCTAGGACAGAGCTGGTGTTTGCTTCGTGCTCAGTGCAGATGCCCGGCCAGCCTCCGCGGAGAAAAGGATGTGGATTCATAATGGGGTGATGTATTTCTGTGCTGTGGATGCAGGGGGTTCTCAGGAGCTGAGCAGGGTGAAGTGCAGCAAACAGAGATGTTGGGATGACTTGGTGAAGCCATCCAGATGTATTCAGATTTTTTCGGTCGCTTTCTGTGTAGCTCAGAATTCGGTTTTCTGACAAAGGGGGTTGGTAATTGTATGTTCATGGAGTGGTGCAGCCCGGCGTCTTGTGCAAAATGCTGCTGAGAGAGAGGGGAGAGCAGCTCCGGATTGCTGAGAAACACTGTCAAAGTAATGTGGGAGAAATGGGGATTCACTTTGCAATGCTGCATGTAGAGTGCTTGTCAGAGGCGAGGAAGAGCCTGGGTGCTCGGTAGCATGCTTGCAGAACAAAATACCAAGAAAATTAGATTATATTCGGAAATGTCTTCAACTATAATGTTTTGCATGTGTTGCTTTACCCATAAGGGGGAGAATGGATGGACGTTTTCTTAAACTTTTCATAAAGGGTTTTTTTTCCCGTTTGACGTGTGCCGTCTGTACCGATGGAACCGAAATCAGCTTTGAGACACACGTTTCATGCAGGATGAGCTGTGCTTTTCTTGCAGAAGAGAATTGAGGAATTTTCTTTTGCTATGGTTGTCCTCTTCATTTTTAAGACGTTTCAGTATTTTTTTGCTTTGTACATCAGCCGAAGATATTTTGGACTCGATTCAGAAATTTCACTCCTTTTCAAATGTTTTTAGGGCAGTAGACATTAGGTGGATTGTTGAATTTGTGATTTCACATGCCAGATTGTGCAGTAATTCCTAACGCGTCTTGCCACGAAAGCATGGGGCAGTTTATGTATCTTCCCATTTTCACTGCTCCCAGGTATTAATTGTTTTCAGTTTGAAAGCTTATTACTTCTTTATGTCTAATATTAAGGCTTAACTGAAAATTACCCATTTATTTCACAGTTATTGAAAATAAACCAGAAAATTGATCTTAGTTTGATGTGAAATTTACTACATGTATAAACTAAGTGCCTTAGGTACTGAGGAAGTCACTAATTTAGAGGTGTCTCGTTACTGAGACAAACTTGCAAAAACCCCCTGAATCCCAATTCACAAATTGGTTATTCGTTTGTCAGGGGATATTTCACATCTAACACATAAGCCTGCGACCTTTAATTAGAATTTTGCAGTTTGTTTTATGCCCCTTGAGGCTGACACCTTGAAAAATTTTTTTTTCTTGATTTCTTATTGCTAATAAGCATCTTTCTCTTCCCCTCTGGTACTTTGAAGAAAATGATGCAAATACACTTAATTACAGTGGTGGCAATAATTTGTTAGCCGAATATGCGATCAGGCAGATGCAAAAACGATCTGATTAGATCTGTGATCACGCTGGAAAGAAAGGTAACCCACTGCTCACGTTTTAAGAGGAACTGTTCTTTTTTTTGGCCTCGCCTTTGCAGGAGGGAAGAAGCATGTCCCGCCTGTCTCTAACGCGCTCCCCGGTTTCTCCTCTGGCCGCTCAAGGGATCCCTCTCCCCGCTCAGCTCACCAAGTCCAACGCGCCCGTGCACATCGATGTAGGAGGACACATGTACACCAGCAGCCTGGCCACCCTCACCAAGTACCCCGACTCCAGGTAAGACCCCGCCGCTCCCAGGCCCTGCCCGGGAAGAGGGAAGAGTACCTGCCAGGAATATTTCAGTGCGAAATGCGATTTATTATGTATTCGCCGGCTATGAATAATTCAGTTTCCGATTTATACAGTAACTTCACTGGGGTTCGACAGAAAAGAAAGCCTGTAAAATTTATGTATTATTTAGGGAGTCTATTCATTTTCCCTCTCAACATCCCCCGCGCTCTGCCGGTGTGTCTGAAGCACCTGTTGGTGTGCTGCCCTAGATTATTGCCAGCCGCACCAAGAAACTTCTTTCCTTCACGTTTAGGGGAAAAAAATCTTTTTTTTTCTTCCCTTAAGAAAGCAGACGGGCTCTGTTACACTGGGACTAATGGATGCTTGTGTTGGCCAGCCGGAGTGCTAGGCTGGGTGGTATCTGGGTGATATCTGGGTGGCAGCCACGGGTTGGGCTGAGCCTCTGCGTGCTTCAGGCTAGCCCTTGTGCTGGCCAGGGTGGTGACATGGCTGTGTGGCCAGTGTTATCACAGAGTGGGCTACAGGTATGGCAGATGATGAGGAGATGTGGCGTGAGGCTATTTGTGTGTGTGACAGAGGCTCTGTGACTGCCCCGCGGGGCAGCAGGCACCGAGAAGGACGGGGGACCCTGGGCAGCATCAGGCCTCTGGAGGGGACCCTGGGTTTAAGGGTTAAAGCCCATTCGTTGGAGCACTATGTTAAAACGTACCTGATACTGATTTCCAGTTGTGATGGTTAAAACAGCTCAGCTTCTTGTCAGTCAGAGCACTGCTTTTTCGGGGGGCCGGTACCACGGTGTCCCCCAAGGGAGGTGGCAGTGGCAGGGTCCCCCCCACGCTCCGTGACGTGGACCCAAAAGCAAACCAGAGCCCAGGTCAGCAGCTGCCATTGCCAGAGCTTTTGCTCCCTGCACGGCCAGTATTTCTGTACAGGGAGAGAGTTATTTTTTTGGTGTGACAACCAGCATAAAGCTCTAGTTGCAATTGAAGATTTTCCATTGGAAAGAACTAGGGACTTCTGCTCGGATTTGGCAGGTTCCCAAGCAATAAATGACATTTATAGCGACACCTTGAAACGCCTCTGATGTCATAAAGCATATGGCTGTGATTTCATTCCAAGGAGAGGGGGCTGCTGAAATTCTCCATGGAAAAGAAACAATTATTAAAATACCTCTATTTTATGACTAGGCCAAAATAATATGAGTTTTCTAGACAGTGTCTGTTTAATGATGTCTGTGTGGTACTTCTTTAATCAGAGAGAGGAAATCTCTTCAGTGGGGAGAGGTTTATAACAGAGAAGCAGACAAATGCTTCACAGTATAAAAAATACTGTGAAGATTCAGCAGTTGTAATGGAATAGCACATCTGTTTCCACATTTTAAAATATCACTGCTGACACTATTTTTAAAATATGCCCCATATCAGACTTACTTAATAAAAATTTCAGTTACAGAAGCTTTGGGAGAATATACATAAATTCACAGATTTTATTTAAAGAGAACAGAGTACTGATCTAGCCCTCCCTCTCTTTTTTTTTCTGTTTGCTAAATAACAAAAGTGCGTTTATTCAAGTTTTGCACTTGGTTTATACTAAAAGTACAAACCTTGTGACTGACCAGAGCCCAGGTGCTGCCCGATGTTTGGCTGTGTGTTGCCTTAGGTTTGTGTGGAGGTGTTATCTCAGGCTTGAACGCTTCTTCAGCTGCTGGACCTTCACTTCCCACTGCAGTAACAGCTCAGGGGACCAGACCTGGAAATCACAAAGATCTAATAGTAACCACATACAGTTTTATAGCAAAAGATATCCCTTCACCCGTGTCCCACATAGGACATACTGCTGCACACATGATGAAGCTGGATGGAGGGTACACCTCAATATTTTTTCATTTTTAAATTCTTTTCTGAATTTGGTGTCCTGTGGTGCTGCCCAGTGGCCTTGCTGGGGTCTCCCCACTAAGTGGGGCCTGCGCTCGTTCCTGGCTAAGGCAAGGACTTGCCGTTATTCCGTGTGGGTGGCTGGAGCTCCTGGCGGTGTGAATCTTCCATGGGCACAGACTGTCATCATGGGGGGCTGGTTGGGAGAGGAATCCCAGGTCTCCTGCAGATGTAGGAGGAAGGATAGAGATTTTCTGAGCCAGACCTCTAGAAATAATGCCAGAGCACTCTGGGCTTACGCTCAGTGATGGTGTGCATGGCCATGGACAGAGGTATGGCCATACCCATCCACATGTGGAGCTTTCTGGATTATTTTGGACAGCGTTATTAAACTCTCACTTTGAGCATCAGCTTAAAAATCTAAGAAATCAAACAAATTTGTAGACTGTATTTCAGCGAAAGATGTAAGCGCGTGCTGAAACGCTTTGCTAAATCTTAGCTCCAGTCACATAAAATACAGTTTGCACTCACTAAAAGTGAAAGCTGTGGGAATAAACTTCCTGTTTGCTTGTGTTACAACCCCCCTTTCCTCCTCTGTGCTCCCAAATCCCAAGGAGGCTTTTAGCTTATAGTAGATACTGCACATGTATGTTTAAGGACACATAGAGATTGTGCACATGCGTGTAAGTACTGTGTGTATACAAACCCTGACTGATGTCATGTGCTGATGGAAAACACACAAAAATAAATCATCGGATCACGTTTATGCTTCCATAGTATTTTGAGGAGGCCAAATCCTGTTAGGTCCTGGACAAACTCTGTTCACATTGACTTCCATGGGAGGGGAAGAGCTCCCAGCAGCTTGCCAGATCAGGCCCAGCAGGAGCAAGTATAGGTATGACCAGTTCCTGCCTATACCTGCTCTGCAGTCACCCCTCTGGTATGATATAAATTACACCTGACAGCAGGCAGCGGGATACAGTGCTCCTTGTCGTTCGTTAGCATTGGCTGTGCTCCGCTGGCTCTTCCCAGCTTGGGGGGCAGCTCCAGCTCTTCCCAGCTTGGGGGGCAGCTCCGGGTCTTCTCAGCTTGGGGGGCCAGCTCTGGGTCTTCCCAGCTTGGGGGGCTGTCTCTGGCTCTTCCCAGCTTGGGGGGCCAGGTCTGGCTCAGGGAGGGAAGAGACCCGGTTCTGGAAGGCTTTCTCACCTGGATCAATGATGGTCATGTGAATTTGGAGGCCAAATCTCGCATTTCAGTGATCCCGGAGTTGTTTCAGAGCAACTTTGACAAGGTCTTAGATGTTGTTTGTATTAGTGCAGCTGCTGTGAGAAGAGCGTTTGCCCATTGATTAAATTTGCATAAGTAAATGGTGCCAGTTTAGGTGTTAAAGTGAGTAGACGCCCTCTTTCCAGATAATTTTTATGTGCTACATAAATTCTCTCATCTAAAAAGGAGAAAACTTGAGCAGTGCACAACTGGTGTGGTGGAGAAGAGGGTTAAACCGCCACCGTCAGAGCTGGTTTCTAAATCACTCACGCTCACCTTACACACTGCTCTTACACACCTTTCCCATTGCCTTTCTGAATGAAACACCATCCAGGAAAGCACACTGCCCTTTCAGAGGGTGAAAGGTGGGGAAGATGAGAAACATACAAAATTTCTGTGACCGCCATCATTATGCTGTTGTTGACCACAATTTTATCTCGAAATAATACTATTAATCCCTCTTCCTATAGCTCTTTGAGGCTGCTTTCAGTGCATAGCCAAAATTGCCACTGAAGATAACAAGCTTTGGAGGTACCAGGAGGCTGGTGTTGCCTTACCTGGATCTGAGGCTCAGTTTCAGCAGTTTATTTTCAGCATGGTCTCCCACCAAAACTTCCAACTCTGGTAGCTGTGAGTTACAGGTGAAAAGAAAAAACAAAAACATTGAAGCCGTCAACATCTTATTTCTAAAGTAACTGGCTAAATAGACAAATTGTTCATCTTTGAGACCATTTTCTCTAGAAATTCCATTCATGTTTTCACCCAGAGGACCTCTAAAGCAGCTCCTTCACACATTGACACTTGAATACGGATTTATATGACAGATTGTAAAGGCTGCAAAAGCTCTAGCACATCTATAAAGTGAGTCACAAATTGTATTTATCCAAGGGAGCGAGACAATTCTTACGTTTAAGAAACAAACCCACACCAGAACGTGCAGTCAGGAGTACTCAAAGCCAGATCATCCCATCTCACCCCCACCACGTCAGTGGCAAACATCTCATGGACTTCAAGTGGAAGAGAAGTTCCAAATCCCAGCAAGCCCCAGCTCCAGGATTTCACTGGAAGTTTTGATACGGGTTTGGATTTCCGTTAGAAAGCAAGGCCAGATTTTTCATCTTTTCACAGCCCTGAATAGTGTTTTTAGCTCAGGGAATTGCTGTGAGCGCTTTGCGAGTTGTTCTGCTATAAAAGGTAAATATATTTACCTTACATTCTTGGCTAATTAATATTTGTTGTACAGCCCTCTATTAAAGGTACCTATGTTCTTCTATTCAAAATGTGTTTACAAAAGGTCACGCTTTCCGTGGCGTCAGTCGTGACAAAAGCGAGCAGAAATCATTCTAATTGAAGTGGTGATGTCTAGGTGGGAATGGTGGGGGTGCACAGAGCTGCCCCCCAACACTTTGTAGCTCAGGACCTGTCAGACCAGACCTCTCTGCTCCCAGCCTTTCCTCTGTCAGGGTACCCTAAGCCGCTGTTCTTGAGTATTTCTGGTGGTTTTCTTACCTCTTCAGGAAAAGGGAGCTTTTTGCCCCCCTGGCCCAAGGTGTGCTGAGCCACAGAGCACCTCCTGATCTCAGCTCTTGGGGCACCTGGGCTTTCCCACCCCCTTCTCTAGAGGCTCTGTCCTCCAAAGAAAACCAGCACAGGCTTAATGAACTGTTTCAGAAACTAACGATGTGACCTTAGCTCTTGCAAGACATAGTAGAGTTTTCCAGACATATCCCTGCCTCACTTTTCTCAGAACCCATGGACTTTTTTGGTGATTTACAAAGGAGTCCCCCAAAGCACATCTTCTCTTCTGAATGTTTCTTGTATAGACCCTCCCTCACCCAAGCTCTGTTACCAAGCGTGACTTTATCATTCTAGCTACTCTGCAACTATCTGTGAGTTTTAATTCCCCTCCTGATTCCTCCAGAACCTCCATCTCTCTGGTGGCTGGAGCTCAGCCCTGTCACCTGAGATCTTCTGCTTCTCCCACTGCTTCTGCAGACACACCAGGCTGGACTGAGTTCAGGGGAATGTTCTTCTCCAAGTTTTAGGACCTCTCTGTTGTCCCTGACAGGACATGGTCACTGACACCATGTAGTGTAATACAGTGGTTCCATACACTCAAACACGGCGCTTACTGAGCTACAAGGCAGGTTCTCCACCTCAGCCATTACACCAAGGGCTCCATGCTGGGTCCTGCTCTCTTCTTCTTGGGAGGGAGCAGGGAAATTCTTAATTCAGATGTGCTCAGGATATATAATTTGTGTTTAGGATATATAATTGTCCAGACTTAGCACACTTGAGAGCATCTCTTACATCTTGCTCTTGTAGAATCTATCTAATGTCACTCTTACTGTGACTTACTTTCTGATTTCCCATCAAATCTATGTAATCTTGATATTATTACAAGAAAACGTCCAATTAACAAATTCTGTCACTTCCCCCATGTTGGTGGTTAGGGTGTAAATCAGTTCTTAAACAAGACCTGTGCTTTGGACAGGGCTCATAACTGGAGATTGTTGATGGCTGCAGAAGCACCAGATCCCACTCTGGAGCATCAGCTCTCCTGGGTTGGCACAGCCTCTGCAGCATTGGTAGTGTCCGTCCTGACTTAGGTGTCTCCCAAACCTCTCCATGCTGCTCACCCACCCACCACCTGTGTAGTCTCTTGTCCCTCTCCAGTCCCTCTGGATGCCTCCTAAATGACTTTTTAGCCCAGGGAAGGGGACAGACAAGCGCACTGCCATGGCACAGTCCACCCTTCATAGGATCCTGCTCTTCCCACTGAGGGCAGCTGCTGAGCACCCTGTCTGTGGGGTGACACGGGGCTCTGGAGGGCTGTGCATCACCCACAAGACAAGGAGTTCCTGAGCAGGGCCAGCAGCCCACATTCAGGCAAAGCGCTACAAAACGCGCCTGCATGCGAGCTGCGGCGCAAAGCTCATTAATTTTAATGGGTATTGTGAACTTAAACCGTACACAGACTTTAAAGCAAAACACCTGAGGAGGCAGGAGCAAGTGTTTTTCCTGCCCGTTACAGATGCTGGGAGATGCAGGCTGTGGGCATGCTGCACGCCAGCCTGGCAGCTCTGGGGACGGGGGGGAGCCTGCCGGGGCTCCCCACAGCTCTGCCCCTGGCCAAGGCCATCAGGTGTGTGCTGCACATGAGAGCAAGAGCCAAAACCCAGAGGTTTTGGGTATATGCAGTGCCTTTTTCTGAATTAACATAAGAATTTTCGCAGAGATTAAAATCACGTTCAGTTTCATTTCATGCACCTGCAATTTAGAGATAAATCTTTTCAGTTTTTCTTACTTGTTTATTGACTGGGCAAACCTCTCGTTGGTTTCCAAGGGAATTTTGACCAGCAGAACCCTTAAGGAAAAAAAACCCTTAAAAAGCACCTTTCCCCTTCCCACCCTCTGTCTCCCCCCAGTCTGCCTGTGGATGTATCACTTACCGAGTGGGAGCTGGAGCGAGGGCAGGAGCTGCCATTGCCAGGCTGCTGGATCAGGGGGTGTAAAATGAGCTGTTTTGTGGGGTGCTGCGTGGCTGAGGTCCCACAAGGCCGTGCCGTGCTCCGATGAGCCCAGGGGAAGGTGTGAAGCGTGGGTTCCCATGAGCTGATGGACCAGTGTTCCTGCTGGGATGCTTCCAGTGAGTGGGGCAGAGCCTGGGGCTGGAGGTGAGGAGCTGCTTCCCCTCACAGGCAGAGGAAAACAACAGTATTCTGTTATTTTTTGTGGAAAATAACAGAAATTAGTAACAGGGGTGTAACGCCAGCTGGGAAAGATGCTGTTAGATACCTTGTCTCAGTCCTGGAGATGGGAAGGACACCGTAACAGCACATTTCCCCGTGTTACCCAGGGCTGTGGTTGCCCAGCTGGAGCAGTAGCTTTGGTGGGGAAGGAGAAGAGTCCTAGTAGCCCCAACCCTTCACTCCGGTGACTTGGGGGGGACGGGAGGGAAGGAATTTACAGGGAAACTGATTTTTCAGACCCGTCTGCGTCCACCTCTCCAGGACCTCCTGCTCACTGGCACGTTGGGAGCCCCAGCAGAGCTGAGCTGTCTGCTGTGATGAAGGTGTTTGCTGCTCAGGGGAGGGGGTCACCGCTGCCGGGGACTGTGGGGAGGCAGTGGCTGCCCCTCGGGAGTGCAGAGCTGACTGTAATTGGGTGCTCAGGTGGGGCCCTGCCTCTGAATGAATTATTTGTGTGTTTACTTGGAATATTTGATGAAACGTACAAGGAAAATACTGCCTGGCTAGTCTCTGATGGACAGTTCTTTGGAAACGGCTGTTTCTCTGTATACATTTGCAGCCTGGGTTGTGTGTAGTTCTAGGCATAAAGGGTATTATGGCACCTAGGAGGGGCACACCAGCTAGTGATGGAGAGGAGACAGCAAATCGACACTCCTCTGACCTACAGAGGTAAAATTATGGCTGTAGTGCTGTGTCTGGCACAGGCCGTTCAAAAACCTGAATTTGAGAAAATTGCACATTCCTATCCAGATAGGAGCTTATTGGGCTCAGCTGGTCAAAGGGGAGAGCAGGCATCTCCGTGTAGCCTGGCTGTGGTCAGGAGGGGTGTCACTTACAGCCATCCAGAAGGTGAACATTGACCCGTGTCTCCGGTACCTTCGATGCAGATCCCAGCCGACCTCCTCTTGTTTTCTGCACTTCCCTTTCTTTCTCTGCAACGATAACACGAGTAGAGCTGAGTTAGACTTCGCACATCAGTAATGCCCACCCCTCTTGCTCACAGCAGGTTGAAAACTAGCCTTATTAAAAGTCAGAAAGAGAAGGCCAGCAGACAAGGAGACCAAAAATTCAGCTTTTTTTTTTTTTCTTTTAAATTTTATTTAGCACTCTCTATTTATAGCAGTTTCTGAGGTGAGTTGGTCACGTACTTTGCCATTTCTTTCATTGCTGCTTTTGCTTACCACTCACCTGACAGGGCACCATGGTGCCAGCGGCACAATTTCAGTATTTTTTCAGCAGTCATTTTTGGGGCGGTAGCATGAAAAGCATGAGCATCATCTTTTGAGAAACCACTCCTGTGGGATGCTGTGGAATCAGCCTGTCTCCTCCTTCCACGTGCTGCTGGGGGAGGCAGTTCCTGCTGGTGAGCGTGGGGTGAAGTACAGCCCCTGTGCTGGGGTTTACGCTGAGAGCAAAGGGGAATCCCTTTATTGATGGCTCCTTCATGTGCTGTGCACCCAGATCCCTCGTCGCGAGGAAAGGAGTTGTGTAAAGAGGTGGATTGGGTAGCTTTGTACTGGAAATCGTGTCCTGAGGTCACGGCAAAGCACCGGGACCAGTGGGGCAGAGGAGGTGTTACCTCTTCACAGCTGGTCTTTGAATCCACGTCACTGGCGTTTGCCTTCTGATTTATAAAGACCCTGCGATGGCAAGTTGGCTTGGTCTGCTTAGGGGGATATTTCATGAACTACTTAGGAAGTTTATAAAACAGACTCCCTGGATTATGAAGCAAGGGGGTATCTGTTTTGTAAGGAACATGTTATGAAATGAATTTGTCTCTAGGCCTAACTTAATTATTTTAATGATCCCACTGGTGGTTGTCGTAGGTGTCGTTCTGTGTATATATTGTGACCTACATGCTTGTGATCATTTATGAAATCTAAGATTTAAAAATACATTGGACCTTATTAATTCCTTGCCTGCTTCCACTGAAATACATGGAGGTAGTTTGGATATTGGGTGGTTGGGCCAAATCGCTCTTCCCACTAAGTCAATGAGAGTTTTACCGTAAGCTTAAATGGAAACAAAATAAGCCCTATTCTTCTAGAAAACTGTCCCTAATGATAAACCTGGCCAAAATAATCCCTAGCATAACCCTGATGAGCCCTGGGGAGTTACACCAGGGATGGATGCTGGTTTGATGTGTGGAGAGGAGTCATGAGAACCAGAATGTTGTTGTAAGGTGCTTCTGCTGGGCATCCAATGTACTCGGTCTCAGAAATACCTGGAAGTGTAAAACCAACGGGCAAATGAAGACAAAGCATCGTGCACATACCTTTCCTGCTCAGGCAGCCTTCCCAAAGAGATGACTCCGCTGGCTTTGGAGGAGTTTCTCCAAATTTGTACCTGTATAACTGAAATCAGAATTAATCTATTCATGGGTTAATAAAATCTTTAAGAACAAAGTGCATATTTAAATAGAAGAAAACTGCAGGCACGCAAACATGGGATTTGTGTGTGAAAGCACGAGGGAGGCTGGATTTCTGGAGCACAGAGTAAGGAGGGGCTGTTGGAGGATGCGGGGCTGGGGGAGACAGGGCTGGTGGCCCGTGCTGCTGCTGGCCACGTGGCCACTGCCAGCTTTCTCTGTTGGATGGAATGTCATAAATTGAGGAGTACACCTAGTCCTTGCAGTGTGTCCCTAGTGCTGTGCTGACATGAAACACACAGTCTGGTGGCTGGCACAGGTCAGTGCTGTCAGTCACTCTCATCCCTGGTGTAACTCCACCGAGACAGTCACAGGGGCTCTCCTCACCCAGTTCCGTAACTGGGAGAGGCTGCAGAGCTGGGGTTGTAACTCTGGAGTTAGAAACTCTTATCTCCGTGCTCTGGCCACCAGACTGCCTGCTCCATCGCCTCATCGGCTGTGATCAGCATGAACCTCAGCCTTTTGATGCTTAAAAAAGAAATGACTCCCATCAACATTTCAGAGGGGTTTGGTTTTTTGTTTTTGCCGGATTTGCTCTCCCTTGAAGCCCTGCCAGGCGGGATGGCCTTCAAAGGCTAAAATTGCAGCTTTTTCATCTGCTGAGGAACCACGTAAAGCAAAACCTGCAAGGAGCCCTGTGCGTGGCTGGCGGGAAGCTGCTGTGCAGCGTTTGCACCCTTGCTGTTGGTGGGACTCGGGAGGGATGGGTTGGCAAGGGCTGGAAACTGAGATTTGTGCCGTAAAGCTGAAAGGCTGCAGGAATCCCAGTCCAGAGGGCAGGCTCCCGTTACGCCCCTCTCCTAATGGAGTGCAGATGTGACCAGCACTGCAGGTAATCCGTTAGATCTGGTAGAGGCTTCTGCAGCCACAAAGCTCTCTCTCTGGAGAAAGCAGACAATGAAAACCAGGGACTCTTTTCCACCTCTTCGGCGTCATGCTGTGTGGTGCCCACAAGTTGTACCGGTGCCATTCGCACCAAAGGCTGCAGCTTTGGCATTTGGGGACCGTGGTGTGCCTTCCAGGAGACTGCTGCTTAAATTCTGCTGTTGCAAAATTTACATACAATTTAACGGGCAACTTTGGCCAGTGGAACTCCATGGGAACCAGAAGATGACAATAGAGAGGAGCTGGGTCCTCTGCTTGTGCTGAGGTCGTCTGGGAGGGAATGAGGGCTGAATTCAGGCCAGTGGTACTTAACACTGCTGTTGAATGAGGGAAAAAAATTCAATGACCACTTCTTAATCTTGCAGAGGGGGGGAAAAAAAAAACCAAGCATGGATTTGTAACCAGTTCCAAACGTATTTCCTCTTCTGCTCACATCCAGTTACAGTCTGTTTGCAGACGCGAGGGTTAAAGCGGGGGCCTCCTTCTGCTTTCAATTAAATCAAAGGATGTTTTGGCCTTGACTTCACTGGGCCCAGAATCAAACCCATGACCATGGTATTGTATTTAAGAATGAATCTCTTGCAGTCACATAAAAAAGCCAGGTTCAGCTTTCAATACCTCATCAGGGTCCAGCAGTTAATGGCTTTCTTATTATTCTCAAGTTTTTGCCAAGCCTCATTCTGCACGGGGAGCGTCCTCTGTGCAGCAGGTGCACTGCTGTCTCCTTCCCAGTGCTGGATCCCTCTCCATAGCCCCCGGACCAGGGTCTCCCCCTTTTTTTGGGAATGTGGTGGTGGAGCCGGGCTCTCCCCAGCGGCTGTGTCAGCGGGTTGCTGCCTCCCTGCCCCTGCTCGTGTCCTGCTGCAGGAACAAAAACCTACTGGAAATTCCAATTCCGTTCTGCCCAGCAGCTCGGGCTCACCAGCAAAAACTAGTGCCTTTTGCACAATTCTTCCTGCCTGGTATGGGTTTAAGGGCTTTGGTGGCTGTTCTCCCTTCAAAATAGCTTTTTAACGAATGGTTCTTGATGTGTTCAGTGTCTTTAAGTGAACAGGCAGGAAAAATGCGTTGGGTACAGCTTAATCAGAGGTAAGAATAAACAGAAGCATCATTCGTTCATCGATTTAAGTGTGATAACAAAAATATGGATAGAGAACTGGATGCAACCCAGTCACATACCTGCTTGTAGGGAGCTGTAACCAGTGGCAGTGTGTCCGTAGCTCCCCGCAGTGTCTTCGTGCCGGAGCGAGCCGTGGTGTGAGCGGTGCCGGGGGCGTCCAGCAGCGTCACTCTAGGGGTGGTGTGTGGGACTGGGCAAAATCAGTGCCCTTTACTCTCTGGAGGACAGAAGGATGGGCTGCAGGAAAAGCAAATTGAGGAAAAATGTAAGATAAGCCCTTTGTTTTTTGGTATTATCATTCTCAGGAACTGGAAAGCTTAGCAAATGGACATAGCAACCAATAGCCCAGCAGTGTGGGCAGATTCTTTTAAGCAGAAAGTGAGTTTTTCCCTGCCCAGAGAGGCGTCGTTGTTCCTGTTTGCAGCAGGGTGAGTGTCCCCGTGCAGCGGGGGCTGGCGTGGGCAGCCAGGGTCACCCACTGCTCCTGCTCATCCCATGTCTGGGAGCTCGTTTCTGGAAATAAAGAAAAGAATCTTGGGAAAAAGCCGCTCAGCTTTTGCATGCCTGGGGTCAGACGTGAAGGGCTGTGGCTCGTAAATATTCCAGCTGTTTGCGTGAGCGGCAGGTACCAAGGCGAGCGCGTTGGCTGTCCCTGAGGAGTCTGTACAAGGCTGTGCAGCCCTCCAGTGCCCGTCCCTCTCCCGCTGCTGCGGCCTGAAACGTGCCGGTTTCGGGGCACCCACTCATGCAAAGGATGCGGAGGGCCCCACTCGCACCCGGAAAGCTAAATGAGTGCCATTTGGAATTTTCCCCTGCCTTCACCGAGTCCCAGTGGGAGTTTCGCTCTTGACTTCAATGAGCGAGGATTTAGCCCATTTATATTAAAATAAAACTAGTATCTGCATGTTTTCCAGCCTCCCAGCGTGCCCAGTTGTACAAGGGTGATGTTAAGTGGGAGTAATGTCCGGAACGAGTCAGGGTTGAAAATCTTAGTGAAGCTCCTGGGCTGGTCCCAGTTGGAGTGACACGGAGTGGGAGCAGGCACTTGGAGCAGCCCTGTGCTGGCCGGGGCCCTGGCCGCGGTGCAGGGAGAAGGGGTGGTTAAAGGAACAGCAAGAAAAGGCTTGTATAGGCAGGAATGTTCTACTTGAATTGTGCACCTTCTCGTGTATTAACAGCTTAATTCCACAGAGTGCCCGCAGCTCCCACAGAGCTTGAGCTGAAATGCAGTTCTTGCAGGATCCGGGCCTTTGGGAAACTGGGGAATGCTTTGGGAAACTAAGATGCTAGGTTAGGGTTTTGTTTTAAATTAAAGAATTTTTGTCCTGCATTGATTTTCATGGCCAATACTTAGTGTTAAATTCTTTGTTGAGCAAACATGAAAGGCCAAGAACCCTCTCAGGGCTTAAATCAGAGCAGCAGCAACAATGGCATAATAAAAATAGGATACTTCTAGCAACATAAATTTGTATTAATATTTTTAATCTGCAACTACTTAGACAAAGGCTCAGTTAGAATGAAGTAAAAGACGCAAGAAGAGTAAAAGTAACCTGAACTTTGTACTGGAAAAAAATTATAGTATTGGAAATCCAGCTAATGTGTGCTTCTTTAACTTCAAATGTAAGTCCACAATTTAAAATGAAGAGAGGAATTCCCAAATAGATGGGTATTACCTACAACGTATGACTCTCTCTGCAGTTACCTGGACTTGAATATTTAGCTCCTACCACTAACAAGTTCTGCGTTTTGAGGGTTCATAGCGTATTGTAATATTATTTGGTTACTTTTATTAAAAATATGCAAGTCAGCCAGGCTCTGCCCTGCTCGCTCTCCCCGGGTAGTTGCTGCCTGTTGGGAACAGGGGTGGCAGAACTGGCCGGTCTTGAACTGCAGCGACTGCAGCTTGTGTGGGGCTGCCCAGTGTCTGCAGCATCTGCATCTGCCCCGCGTGGCCCAGGCCTCTCTTCTGGCCACGGGTGCTCCACAGCAGCACAGCCAGCCCAAATGGATGCAAAGGGTATGATTAAGCATCAAAAAATGATGGGAAGCTGTTTGTCACTGCCCCTGCTACAGAGGGTGAACATCAGTGCCACCACAGTGGCGCACAGGGAACTTCTGGAACTTTTAATGGAGAAATGCAAATTGCACCTGCATTTGAAAGTTACATTTTTTTTTCTTGTTAAGCACAGCAAATGCATTTTGTGACTGACGGCTGAAATAACTGTGGTGGGATGCTGATGTGTGTAGCGAATGAGCGCGGCTCTGTCTGTGTGTGTCTGCTTATCCTGCCTGTAAATGTGGTTATACGCCGAATGCCATGAAAGGATTCATAATGCAGCAATTAACATACTAGAAACTGTTTGTTTAGCGAAGTCTTTTTATAGCTGTTAAAATAACACACTAAAATATACAAACGCTACTTTAGTAAGGCAAAATAAAATGGGGAGCCTGACGGAGGGCTGGGTTCTGCCACCATTACTCGTGGTGAGCAGCACTTTGCTCCTGAGCTGTCGACTGCCCCTGGGACGGGTGACAGGAGCCGGGCCCCGGGGAGCAGACACGTGGCTGGTAAATTTGGGATGAGTGTCCAGTGCTGATGGGCATCGTCCCGGTATCCCAATGATGTGAGGGGCTTAGGGGTAACACCCTGGTAAACTCAGTGGAAATGAAAAGCCTGGAAAGAAATGCTCCTGGGAGCCTTAATTCCCTTGGTCTGCTCATTGTAATTGTTGGACCCACTCCTCCTCCTCCTCCTCCTCCTCCCTGCTGGGATGCTTGGCCACGCAAATGCAGGACCAGGGTGGCTCTTGACTACCAAGAGAATTTTTTAAGCCAGGAGAAGACAGTGAGCTTCTTGGCCTGGGATTAGTGTTTCCAATTTCTTCTCTTAACTGCTAATTTATGTACAGGCAGTACTGTCTCTACAAACTGAAAAATAAGTATCATGCATCAAAAAATCTAAGAATCCATATACATCTCCATGAAATTATATATCCAAGTCACCCGCCAAAGTGTCTGAAGTGTGGAGATAGGCTGTTAGCAACAGGCAGAAGAGAGAGCTGTAGGATCTCTTATCCTTACCATGAATGCTTTATGGTATTTCAAAAATAATAGGTAATTTCCATTTCAGTGGATTTTATTACCTGTTGCTCCAGTGGAGTTTAATTGATAGTAACAGAACTGAAAACATAATGTCTGTGCCTTTGTTTTGACTTAAATACGTTACATATCTAATTTTGCCTTTTAGTGATGGTATAAAAAGAAGAAAAAAAAAATCCTTGCAGAACTTCCTAGGAATGATTCTGCATGGTAGATGATAATGTTCTTTATGGATTATTGACTTTTAAAAATACATGTTGATATTATATAGACTAGCTCTGATCTATTGCAAAAATAGATATTCCAGCCTGAATAGCAAAATATGAAGTATTAAATCTAGGTAATAGATCCTGCAGTTCCTTCAGGTGCTTAATAGTTAATGAGTGTAATATCCTTCAAAAGCACTGCAAAGTGAGGGTAGGGCTCAAAAACCTCCTATGGCATTGTAGGACCAGAGTTGGGAGGCAGAATCGGGAGATGGATAAAGCTCTTACCTTGTGAGTTACCTCCTCCATCCCTCTGCTGAGATCAGACCGTACAACTTGATGCTCTTTTCTTGAGAGTTTTGGGGTCACAGGCTGTAGTATCTCCGTTTGGTTCTCATGGATCAGTGCTGTCCTTGACCGTCTGTGGTAGCTTGCTTGTGCCATCAGGGTTGGAGGGTCCGGGGCTGAGCGGTGCCTCTCTGGGGCCAGGCAGTGCCCGTGGGACGCCGGGGTCCCAGGCTGCCCCACTGAGACACTGGTGCTTGCCCTGGTCTGGTAGGAGCAGTGGGAGAAGGAGTGGGTGGTTGGGATGGCTTGAGCAGAGCAGGACCTGGCTAACGCTGCGGGCTCGATGCCTGAACTCCCTTTGGGGCTGGAAGCTGGCTCCTGATCTGGGCTTACCTGTGCCAGAAACCCCCTTGGGGGCACCTCTGTGTGTCTTCAGGCATGTGAACCAGTCCCAAAAGCACGTGTGGCTGCTTGGATTTCAGAGTTTGCAGAGCAGCAGTTTATACCCCCAGTTTAAGACTCAGAGTCTCCTCCACATACCCTTTTTCCCATCACTGTACAAATAAAAGATTTAAAAGATGCTTACAACAAAATCCTCCCCAGCTCAAACACCCTCCGAGCCAAGCGTAGGCCTGCAGCCATCCGAGGTGGTCAAGATGTTATCTTTGATGAGGATGGGAGCCGTGGTGGAGCCGCAGGGCGAAGGCGGCGCAGTGCTCCTGCTCCATCCCGCAGCCAGGCCAGGGGTGCACAGACCCTTAGTGCTGCCTCCTCTAACGGGAAAAGGGCTTAAAATCAGCAGTGGGGTAACAGGGCGTGAGGGTTCAGTATAACCATCCAGCACTTGTTCCTTATAGCCGAAGTTGTAAAGGGAGGCAGCTCAGAAATCCTGCTGCAGACAGATGCAGCCTTTAGCCAGGTTCTGCAGGGCGGGAGGGAGCGTCTGTCCTGGCAGAAATGACATTTTAATGGCTTTTTCTTACAACTGCCATCAGGGCAGGAGGCAGAGGACACCCCTTCGCTGCTCAGCTGGGACAGCCCTGTCCTCTCCTGGCCAGCTCTCCTCGCTTCTCAGGTGGGTTGGGATTTTTTAACATACACCCCTCGGGAAAGCAGCTGCAGGTTCTTTCTCCATTACGGTTTGCTTTGCTTGGAACTTATACACAAACCCAGTCGGTTTTACAGTAAAAATAATGGAAATATGAAAAAGATGCCCACCCCAGACGGTGCTGCCGCGGCGGGGATGTAGCGTGCTTGGGCAGGGTGCTGCTGCTCCAGCCCCTCTGTCCCAGCAGGTACCTTCTTGTGCTGGGACAAGGGACAGGCTCAGAGCAGACCCAGCTGTGCCAGACCCAGCGTGAGGTGCCCCGGTCTCTCCAGCACCTCTGCTCCAATTCACAGCATTTTTTTCTCTTCCCAGCAGATAACAGTATCTATCCCTACCCACCTTGAGCAAATATTTGAGAGATAAGCAGCACTGTTTGCGCTCGGCAGCCACCATGGGCTCTGCTCACACACCTGGGATGCGTTGCTAATGTGTCCCGGGGGCAGGTTTGGGTCATGCTCGGTGTCCCAGCCCAAAACAACCCTCTTCCTCCTCCCTGCAGTGTTTCCCACAACCACCACCACCTCCTCCAGCTCCACAGCAAGGCCCGACAGCCAAACACTACTGACCCCACTGCCTACAGAACACAGCCCGCGTGGGCTTGGCGGCGCGGAGCAGGAGGGGTGGCAGGTAGAGCCAAGGGCATCGAGGGGAGCACAGACCCCCCCAATCTTGCAGGACCCCCAGACGGGCATTTCTCTCCTCTTCCCCTCTCCTCCCATGAAAGTCAGGGAAGAGACGCCTTTTAATGACAGTTTGCTGAAATGTGTGTGCTCCCTGCTGATTTGACATTGGGCAGAAAGAGTGTCTACAGAATCAATTTTTAATAACTGTAAACAACTAAATTATGAATGACAAAAAAATACCACTGAACGGTTAAATATTAATCATGTAATTACTTAAATTAATACTTTTAGTGCAATGTTGTGATAGAGAGTTTTACTTACGCGGTGTTGCTGGGCTGTCTGGGTGGATGTCGGGGTGGGGACGGGACCCCAGCAGCCTCCCCAGTGGTGGGACTTGGGAGTGGAGGGCTCTGCTGGTGCTCCTCTGGAGCCTCTGGAACCAGGGTGATTACGAAAGACCTTCAGTTTCCTGTTGAAATAGAGAGCTGTCTTGAAAATGGCTAAACTGGCCTTAAACCAGAAAGCAACCCCCGCCACCACCCCAAAAACTGTCCCAAAGTGCCGTTGAACGCCCGCCCAACGGGTAGAAAAACTGCTTGGAAGTTCTGGTGGAGGGGTGTGGGTACCAGCAGCCGTCTGTAGGTCCTTGTACACAGCTTCCTCCCTGCCCAAGAAGCTAAGAAAAGAATTTACTGGCGCCCCTGTCCTTGTGGGTTGGCTGGCTGTGTTGTTTGTTTTTAATCTAATAAAAGGAGATCTTAATATCATAGTAAAATCGGTACAAAGCTAGAAACTCGCCCCTTGGCATTTTGGCGAAACATTATTGAAAATGTAAAAGCCTTCAGCAGAAACAACAGAAGCACAAAGAAATTGTAGAAAATAGGATCAACAGGTTGTGCTCTGGGTGTTGGGAGAAGCAGGGAAGAGCATCCAGCTGGGGCTGGAGGTGCCGGTGAGACCCGCTCAGCTGGAGGCTGGACACCATCCCCGTGGTGGCCTCTGCTCCGCAGGGACACAACATGGTGGTGGCCGGGAGCAGGGCCATTGCCAGGAGGGCAGGAGCAGGGGAGGAGGAGACCTGGAGGGCTGGGAAGAGCCGTGCTGGGAAGGTGGTGTGAGCGTAGTGGAACCTGGTGGCAATGGAAAGGCAAGGTTGCCATCCTTGCAGCTCCCTGGACTGATCCATGCCCGGTCTGCTCCCTGCCTGGAAATTAAGCCCTGAACGGAAATTTTAGGAGTGTTTTTAAATTAGGAAGTGCAGCACCTCTTGCAGAAGGTGGGGATGCTGAAGAAGCGTTCATTGCTCAGACTCACCCATCGCTGTGGGATCCAAGTGTGGCTTTTTTACCTCGGCTCTGTTTTCTGGAACCTTCCACTTCCTCACAAACATCACTGGAAGCACCATTCCCCCCCACCATAAGCGAGTGCCTCCTGAAAACACCATCACCCAGCTTGTCCACCATCATAAAACCCACCACTTTGGGGTGACAGCTGCCCAATCTGAGCCTGCACTGACTCCCCACGGCTTTAACTCTCACCACACGGCAGGGCGCTGGAGGGAGCAGCTCCCTGAGGCCACCAGCCCGACCAGTACCCCATTTCTGGTGGAACATCAAGTTCACACAGTGTAAAACCATTCCCATCCCCTTGCACTCGCTGACTTGCCGCCTCTCTGACAGCCTGTGTGCATTTTCTTCCATGCTTCTTCATTCTGGCCACCCAAGACCCCTCCACAGAGCAAATCCCATCCCGGTGGGGTTCGTGGAGCTGCCCCCAGTCACCCTGCTCTTTTCCATGGCTTAACACATGACGAGTCACCCCATCAGGTGCATTTTCCTTTGGAAGCTGCCGCCTGAGTTCTCTTTGTGCTCTCACAGCGTTGCTTTTCGGATGGACTTCCTACAGGTAGGGGTTTTAGCGGGGAGAAGCAGGAGGACTTTCCGCACCCAGCATTACAGCAGGCTGCAGGGAAGTTGGTTCTTGGAACATCGCAGCCCCCTAAAACGTCAAATAAATCCTTAAACTATTCATCACTCTGTTTTTGGGGTGGCAGTTAAGTCTTTCAACACTCTGCAAGTTTCTTTCCCCAGCAGTAATTTTGCTGGTGAAGAAATACAGCTCAGGGCACTCCACAAAGGCCTCAAAATTCATGTTTTGTTTTCATTACCAAAAAAATGCTTCACTACGTTAAAGAGCAGCCCATTAAAACCTTGTACCCTCTCTCTTCCCTGTGCCCTGGCACTGTTGGCAAACTTTCCCCCCTGCGCACGGTAAAGCCCCGCAGCTGCCTTCACCTCCATTTTCAGGCTTCACAGGGAAAGGGCAGCAAAGAGGAGGAGGTTTATGCCACAGCCCAGCTCCTTTTGGGGTGAGATCCCAAAACTTCCAGCAGCCACACAGATTTACTCGGTAAATGCACCGCACTTAGCTGCTTGGTCGGTGTTGTCCTCTCCTTTGGGTCTAACCCAGCACAGCACACTGGCTCCTGTGCATGTCTAAGGAAGTAAATTAACTGTCTGGTTCCTGGAATAAAATTTAACACGGCACAAAGCAATATATTTAACTGTCTCAGGCAAATAGCCCTAAAATAAACAAAAAAGGAAATAATGAATTACTGGAGGCTTACCGAACCTTGGGATTATATAAATTAAATGTTGCTGCATGAACTGGATGGTGTTTTCTGATACCGATGAAAAGCTAGAGGTTGAAGAAAAACAGTAAACTGATTATAATTAGGGTTCAGGGGAGCATTTGGTTATTCTGGTAAGTCACTCTACAAGCTGAGTGCATGGGCACGGGAGCAGGCAGGAGAACCTGGGGCTTGCTTAAGAGGGCAGAAAGCTTTTCAGCTGGACTCCGCGGGGGCTTGCGAAGTCCAGTTTTATTTAATATCTCCGCCGTTAATTTAGAAATAAACGGCACGTTAATTAAATCTGCAACTAAATTAGCAAGCCAGGAGATCAGGTGCAGCTGTGGAGAGAAGAACCTGGCAGGTGAGCGGTGTGGGACACAGCTGGGGTCAATCCTGCCCTGTCCCACCACCATCCCTGGCCAGGCTGTGGCCTCTCGCCTGTGCTGCCGGGCCGGAGGGCCTGGGCCAGGCCGGGGAGGCTGGAGGCAGGGAGGCTGGAGGCAGGGAGGCCTCGGCGCTCCCCGGCAGGGCCTTTGGTGAGCTCCTTGGCTGTGGGGCAGGGGAAAGCCCTGCCCTGGTGCTGGCCAGGGACAGCGGGGAAAGGCAGCGCGGGGCGGAAGGGATGGCCGGGCAGTGCCATCCCGCAGGCCGCGGGGCAGTCTCTCTGGGAAATGGAGGAGCCCTCCCTGGCAGGGTTATTTAAGACCCGGCTTTGAAACACGAGCCACTCCGCAGTTGGGAACAATGCTGCGCTGTCAGAGAGATGGACTCAATTACTTAATAGGTCGTCGCTGTCTGTCTCCTGCGATTTTCCTTTCAAGAACATATATTCAGCTGGGTTATTTCTCATGGGGAGACAAAGCGTTGTGAGAGAAGCCAGGCGTTCGGCGGGGAGAGGCGGGAGGAGCAGCAGCCGGGCAGATGCCTGCTTGGCTTTCTGCAGAGCGTGCTCCTCAGGACATGGAGAAAGCTGAGAGTGGTGGAGCTGAGGCGGCATTTTGGCCTGGTAACCTGCTGATAGCCTGGTCTCGTAGGTCTCACTTCCTTTTCTTGGCTCTTGGAAGATTTGCCACGTTGCTTGCTTCTGCCAGACTGATCCCCAGGACTGCTGGTGGTGGGACTGCGGTCCCACAGGCAGCGCTGCAGATGCTCCACGGGCCGTTGGTTGCTGGTTTGCCAAGAATTCAGCCTTGGTTTGCCACTTGCCCAGCACTGACAGGTCCGTACAGCTCATCTCGACGTGTGGGCAGACTCTCCTCCAGCACGGAAAGGCTTCGGTGGTGTTTGATCAGGATGACAGCCATGCTGGAGGAGAAGGTCATGGTCAGGAACCCACCTCCGAGTAACCGTTGGGTTCTCCGTGCAGGACCAGGGGCACGGGGATGTGTAACGGAGCCGATGACGCGTACTCTCACCAAAATTACTCTTCCAGCTGCAGGGTGAGGGTTTCATAGGCATGTCCCTTGTCGGGTTGTGGGTCTGATTCTGTCCCTGTGTGTGCATGAACGTGCCGGTGCACACACGTGTCCAAACCATCTACCTTCCAGTACCTGTTTGCCACCAGATGAAGATACTGCGTTACCTTATGCACATCGAAGTGATGCACCCAAATTGGCTGGATGTTCTGGGTGTAATGAGGTTTTGTTTCTTTTTGCCCATTTCTTTTTCTTTTCTTTTTTTTTTTCAGAATAAGTCGTCTGTTTAATGGCACAGAGCCCATTGTCTTGGACAGTTTAAAACAACACTATTTCATTGATCGAGATGGTGAAATTTTCAGATATATATTAAGCTTCCTAAGGACATCTAAGCTACTGCTCCCAGATGACTTTAAGGTAAGGAAAGCTATAGTCTGCAATCCATTTTTCCCTCCCCTTCCGTCATTTGTTTTGGCGCGGGTTGGTTTGTGTGCGTGGCCTAAACACACTTAACTAAACATTGCTGTTTATTGTTAGGGTTTTTAGTACTTGTGTATTGCACCAGGGATGCTATTATTTAATAAATGGACCAATGGTTGTCATGGATACCATAAAAAGTTAAACGATGAAGCTTACGGCTAAATCAGTTTTTCTAAACTAATTGTATTTTCTCACATTTTTAGCTTTTTTATCAGGGTATAACAACAATTAAGAAGTAACATCAGCATTTAGCACTTACCAGGGTTTAATGCTCAGAATCTGAAAGAAATGTTTTAAATTTGTTACTTAGAGGACTGAAATGGTATAAATCCTTTTCTGGCTGGTATAAAAAAGGAACACCCTTAAACAAGCCCATGGGGATTTGTTTTAGATAAAATGGATGCAGATACCTTAATTTCAGGAAGTAATCTTTTACACAATTTAGGAATGTCAAAATATTCTCGGGAGATGGAATTTACTGAGGGCTTTTTAAGGAGCAGTACATGTTTTCTATGAACTCATGGCGCTGGTTGCTGCTTTGCAAACCCCGATTGTTTAAACGCTCTCCTCCTCGCCTTGTTTATTTGGCTTCGCACTTACGAAACTTGCAACATTGTCATCCCTGTGTATGAAAATTAGAAGACAAAAGTGTCCAAACTGTAGATGACAAGATTCAACAAAAGCACTAACTCCGAGATGAAATGATGAATAAGATGGGGATGGAAGGGGGGATGTGCTCAGAGTTAGAGGACGTGGAGCGTGGGGAGGAAGGTTCCCACACCGTGCTGTGGGATGTCACTGTGCCTGGTGGACTAGGCAGGCCAGATAATTTGGCTGGTCAGTGCTGAGTCAGTCCAGATTTGTTGCTGTGGTGGCTTTAGCTTTGCAGGACAGCTCTCCTGGTGTTGCAAACCGCTCCTCGGCCGTTCTTGACTAAGTTACGAGTATAATCGTATTTTACCTCGGCATGGGAGTGTCTGGAGTTGATGCTGAGCAGACACGATGCTGTGCAGCAGAGCACATGTCTAGTCCTAAGGCAGGGAGAAGTTTTGGCATTCATGGGCCCAGAAGGGGTGTCCTGAGCACCAGTCTTTGTGGGGAGAGCGGTGGGCAGATCGGGAAGGCTGGCCTGCAGGTCGGGGTGCCGTGAAGCAGGGTGAGACCAGAGCACTAAGGCTGGATGTGAG
Organism: Calidris pugnax; assembly: GCF_001431845.1. Taxonomy (NCBI): domain Eukaryota; kingdom Metazoa; phylum Chordata; class Aves; order Charadriiformes; family Scolopacidae; genus Calidris; species Calidris pugnax. The sequence continues at coordinate 856,699 of NW_015090842.1, forward strand.
AAAAGCTTTTTACTGAGAAATGAGAGAAAATGCACAGATAGGAGTGAATCACCGAATCACTCAGAATGGGCAGGGTTGGAAGGGACCTCTGGAGATCACCCAGTCCAACCTCCTGCCAGAGCAGGGTCACCCAGAGAGGTCACCCAGGAACGCATCCTGCCAGGTTTGAGAGTCTCCAGAGAAGGAGACTCCACACTGCATCCTGCCAGGTTGGAATATCTCCAGAGAAGGAGACTCCACACCCTCTCTGGGCAGCCTGTTCCAGGGCTCTGCCACCCTCACAGGAAAGAAGTTTTTCCTCATGAAGCTAAAGCCCAGACCAGTTCTGTGGGCTGTGAGATGATGGATCAAGTCAAGGGGGGTGGACGGAGAAGCGGTAGAGGCCAAATGCCAGAGCGATGCTGTAGAGGCAGAATTTTGGACAATCTGGTGGGCCAAGGCGGCGTGAGAAGCGAGGGCAGAAGAGATGTAGTTTGAGCCGATGGTGGCCTTGACCCTCATCCAGCTTTCAGAGGTGCTGTGGAACAAAACCAGCAGGATTTGGTAAGAGCCTGGAGGTGAGAGCGCCGGTGGATGCCAAGGACTTGTCTGCGCAGCGAGCCGCTGGCAGGGCTGGGAGAGACGCGGGAGAGCCGGCGCTGTGCCCGGGCACAGTCCGTTGTTCCAGACCTTCTCTTTGCATAGGGTTAACTGTCTTTTATTTAGTTCCTCCCTGGGAGAGCTTTAGAGCAAACCCCAGGCTAATGAGGGCTCGAGAACAAAGCAAAGTATTGCTAGGTAGGGAGTAACTAAATAAAAATGCATAGAAGAATGCGCTGCAAAGCTATATTAAAACTGCATTGTAAACGGATTTGACTTCACAGAAATCGTGTAATTTTACCAGCATGATTAAAGTGACAGAAGACAATAATCAAAGGCAGCAAATGGAATCACTCAGTGTTTCTAAATGCAAAACTCTATTTAAGGTATAAAACCTGACAGGTTTTCCAGTGAGACTTGCATTAAATGTTCTTTATGTCAAACAAAGCATTATCAAGTGTTTTGAATATTTATTAGGTTTTACCCCTTAATTTAATCAAGCAGTTTATTAGCCTCAAGGTTTAGCCAAGTTGCTTTTCAACTTGAATTGCTGCTCAGATGGTTATTTTGGAAAGTTTGGAATGTTAGTACCGCACCAGCGTTATTGTGTTTGCTATTTAAGTGTTGTTTTCAGACTAAGTTAACACCGAAACGCAGAGAAAGTGGGGTATGTGTTCCTAGGCTAGTGATTCTGTATTATCAAGTCTGACTGGTGTGTTTACAGTGAATATTAATTACGCTTCCAACTCCTAATAAGCCAGAACTTGAAAGCGTTCGGTAACTGACAGGTCTCCCTGCTGAAAGCAACACTCTAATAGTTCACATAATTTTCCTGGGTTTGGGGGATTTGAAGCCACATGAAGTATGCTGAGAAATTACTGTTTGGCTGGGTTCTCCTCCGCTGCCAGCCCATGGCGAGCAGCCTGGCCGTGCATAACTTCATGCAAAACCCAGACCCATCGTACCTGCTTCTTTGGGACCCACTCCCTGCTTAGAGCTCTTCAAACAAAAATAGACATGGCCAACATGTGTGTTATTACTCTGGCTCAAGGAGGGGAGGAGCACAAACGCACAGGACATCATGAGTTTTATATCCATTCTAGAGGTCACCCCCGCACCAAAACCACAGGGCTGGCACGCTAATTTATTAACATCGTTTTAAAATGAGTGCATCTAATTTCAAGTGCTTTCGTACTGACCTTAGCAAAGAGCCTGGTTGTCCTAGAAGTGAGCGACTGTCTCTCGCAGCCAGGTGTCAGATCTTCACAGCACTAAAATACAAAAGAAACCTTGAGTCAGGATGACATGTAAACAATAACAAATAAAAATTGGGCAGAAAGAGCTGTTTTAGCCTGTTCAGGAGTCAGCATTAGGTAGAACAACAGAGGACCCTTGTAGTACTGGGAGACCAGCATCAGGTTCACAGGAGGCACGGTTTGAGGGTGTCTGGGGGCTGTCTGTGCCAGTATTTAGCAGGGCTTTACTGGCCCTTCTGAGTCAAATTCTTCTACTTGACATTTCATGTTAAATTTTTGCAAATCATCGGGGTAGGATTTTACATCAACAGTGCAAGGGTGGAAATACCTCTGTCAGTGTTACCTGGGCATCCTGAGCATCCTGTGTAGACAGTCCAGAGCTGGGCGTCACTTCCAGGGGGGTCACAGCTTCACTTGGAACGGTGTATAAAACCTGAACGAGAAGATTGTGTATTTCATGGTGTGTCAAGTCCATCACATTCACCACCCAGCCATTCAGCGACCCTGGGAGAACTGGACTCCCATGCCATGAGCCATTTATTCTTTCTTCCTGGTTTCACAAGGGTCTCTTCCCTCCCTAAATACACTGTCACATTCTGTGGTGGTGGCCCAGCCCCTGTGGAAGTGCCAGGTTCTCCTTGGAGGAGCCAGGCTGGGCTGGAGGTGGCTGCTCTGGGGCAGCCTGTAGTCAGGGAAGGTGTCTCTTCCCAGCACTGTCACCGGTGGACAGCTGTGAATTCCCTCTTGCCGTTCCTAGCAGAAGACACTTCTTTCTCCCCTCTAATTATTACAGTGTAAAAACCTCCCTTTATCACCTCTGCCTGGTGGCAGGCAGTGCCCAGGCTCCCTCACGCCGCACAAACACGTTGCCTCTTTGCACCAGAACATCTCAGATCCCCAGCTTCTCTTACAAACCCCTTCCCCCAGCTGCTAAACCCTGCCCAGCATATTCAGGCTCAGCCCCGGTGTGGAACTGGCATGGAGATGAGAGTCTTACTTTAAAAATGGTCCAGGCACCTTGGCTTAACCCAGGCTTAGGACTGGGTGCCTCCCACTGCGGTGGGAGAGCTGTTCCCTCTGAAACTGGTTTTCTCACCACAAGATGATATCAGAGTGCTATCAGTGGTGCCATCCTGGTGGTGTTCCCTCTAAGGCATTACTCTTTTGGCCTGGGGGTGCTGGGCTGTGAACTGCCCTGATTCAGGACCCTGTCAGCCAAGTCCAAAGCCCAGCAAAAGGAGCCGAGGAGGCTCTCAGGACTGTGGTGGGCTTTGCACCCAGCCTCAGGAGCTCTGCTCCTCCCCGCCTTCAGGATGAAGCACTGGGCTTTATATGGCTCTGCCCTCTCTTCTGGGTTTTACTGTTGAGTTTTCTTAGCACATACTCAATTGATTGACCTCACAAATAATAGGTTATTTTGCAGTGACCAGGAACACAGATATTCTAAAACTGGTTTTTCAGGACCTATTGAAAACAGCAGGAGACTTCCCATCACTTTGGTAGGCGCTGGATGCTCCTGTTCACTCCACAGCGTTACACTACAGCTTTCCTAGGCATTGCACAGTTTCCTTTGCTCTAAAGAGAGATAGATGGGAGCAGTAGGTGCCCAGTGAACATTTGATATCCCCACACACCCCTCTGATAACCGCAGTTAAGCGGTACCCTGTCTTGCTCCGGTGTACCACAGGAGGAAGATTTCAGAAAGTTTGGGACGGGTTGTTTTCTCATTTAGGCCACTAATCCCCCCAGGTTTAAACCAGTCCCATGCTCAGTAACCAGGAGCTTCACTGGTGGGCAGGGAGCAGCAGTAATCATTCAGCTGGGCGCTGATTTTGGGGAGGGGGGGAAATACCTTTCATCCAGGGACGAGGCTTCTTTAATTTTCCTGTTTGCATCTATTTCCTTCCAGTGAGCCTGTTTGTTGCCCTCCTTTCTTCTCACTTGCTCTTATCACCCTTTTCTCTCTTTCTGGTCCTTTTTTCCTCCTTTAGTGGTGCGCATATTGTCCCAGCCTTCACAGACATCAAAGGGATGTAAAGGATCGGATGTCCCTTTTGTAAGCGATAACCTTGCCGGTGTCACTGTGAATATTCATGCACCTCGGGGCTGCAGGCAGCCCTGGGGTGAAGGAGCACCTCTCTGCTACCAGCGGTGCCAAACGAGAGCACAGCTAACTGATTTGGCTCAATAATATCCTGCAGCAGCAGATTTTACAGGTTAATTCTGAGCCGCTATGAAGAGTCGCACATTTTTGTGCTGCACACTCACTGCCCTCTGATCCCCCTCTCCCCCCAGTCCTGGCGCAGCAGCACTGCCGTTATTTATTTCTCATGTAATTTTGGGGCCTGTTTCTTGATTACTTCTTGCCCTGCCCTTCTTTCCAGCCTAAGTGATCCCAGTCATTCCACTCTCATGATTTTTCATCTCATTTCACTGTGGTGGTGGAGAACTGGCCTTTCTGTCCGGGTGTTGACCCACCACACACTCCACCAAAGTCACGTCCCTGGGGCATCTCCACCTGTAAAGAGGTGTAAGAGCCAGGAACACAAACAGCAGGTCTCTGGCAAGAGGAGCTGATGCCATGCTCTCCTTGCTCCTTTTCCTTCCAGGAGGCCGAACGAGGTGGTGGAACTGGTGTAAGCAAGGCATCCCTGGGTGCTTCCTCCTCTCTTGGCTTGGTCTTGGGGAGCAGTGGTGCCTCCTCGGGTCTGGGGGCTGCTGACACCCTTGGCCTCAACATACTCTCATGCATTTTAGCCAAGGTGGGAAGATCTGTTGGAAATGTGATGAGAAGTTCTTCATGAGGATGCGCAGAAGACATCTCAATCCATGAGCTGGGAATTGGCTCAAACTGGGAATTTCAGTTGCCCAAAGCTCAAGAGAGATGATGGACTGATGGCTGGGAAGAACTGTTTCTTTTTTAAGTTGTTGGAGCACGCGTGTGAGCCCCCCGCCAGCGGGACGGTCACTACCTCCCTATAATTTACCAGGCTCCAAAGTGCACTTTAAATCCATGAATAATGATGGAACGTGGGGAGCAGCTGAGCTGCTGCAGCTGAATTTCACAGTCAGCAGAGACGGGCGAGAGGCGAAGCTGAACTGACATCTCCGTCTCGTACCATGTGTGAGAGGTGACAGCAAAGCCCAGCATCTCCCGCTGCGAGATCAGGAGCCAGTGTCTGAGGCCAAGAGTGGAGATTAGGGCTCGGGACATCTCTCTCCTCTTACATCAGCAGGCTTCGCTTATTGCAACCAGTTATTTTGATTTCTTAATCCAAAAGTAAAGCCTTCTGGCGTTGAGCTTGTGGGATAATAAATGAAAGAGTAATTCAGTGCAGTGGGAACCTCATGGTCAGCGCAAAGAGATTCAACCCGGCGTGGTTTTGAGTGTAGGTGTAAGACCAGGACAAAGTATGTGGATACCTGTTGCCTTTGCGCTCTTGCTGACAGTACAGAAGCCTAAGTAGGTCAAACAGGAACAATACTAGTTTTTAAAAGAGAATTATAAGCATTTCTAGTTTCTCTCTCTCCCTCTCTCTTTTTTTTTCTTTTCCCAGGACTTTAATCTTTTATATGAAGAAGCAAAGTATTACCAGCTGCAGCCAATGATTAAGGAACTGGAGCGATGGAAACAAGAGAAAGAACAAAGGAAACATTTCCAGCCTTGTGACTGCTTGGTGGTAAGAGTGACTCCAGATCTGGGGGAGAGAATCGCGCTGAGCGGGGAGAAGGCTTTGATAGAGGAGATCTTCCCGGAGACCGGGGACGTCATGTGCAACTCCGTGAACGCCGGCTGGAACCAGGACCCGACCCACGTCATCAGGTTTCCCTTGAACGGATACTGCCGGTTGAACTCCGTGCAGGTAATGGCCTTTCACTGCTGCTGGCTCATCTATTTGCTGGGGCGTTTTGGTTTTCGTTTTTTTTTTATTATTTCTGGTTCAATTATATGCAAATTATTTGCTTCTGCCCAATTACCTTCAGTGCTTATACTGCAAGGAGACATTTTCTGCCTGGTGAGATCACAGCCTTTCAGGTTTTCCTAAGTCTAAGCAGAAAAATAGATTTAGATTTTGTGTATGTTAGTGCCATGCTGGTCTCATAATGGTGTTATACTGATAAATGCTAATTTTTTCATCAATGTATAGCCTGCAGCAGGTTTTTTTTTCCTCCAAAGTGCCCCCGGGAAGAAAGAGAGAGTTCCAAAAACTACAAAAAAAAATCTCCACACCATTTTATAGAAAATGCAACAATGTGTAAATGCATAATTTATGTCTCACTCATAATTAAATGATGGTGCCTGCGGGATGGACTTAAAAAAATTGATCTCTGCACTTTTTTTTTTTTTCAAAAGGATGTTCTATAAAAATTGCCCAGAGTATTTTAAACAAAATGTATTTCATTTTATGCTCAGAGTTTTGACATTAGGTTTAAAATTAAACATATGAAACAAAAGAAGATAACTGGACAGATAGGTGGATGGCAGCGGAAATAAATCTGTGGCTTGTGTTCAGGCAGCAGCCTTTTGGGCAAGAAATGCCATTTCACAAGGGATCGCGGCGGCCAAAGCCGCGGTGTCGGAGCTGTCCTTGGGCTGTGGAGAAGGAGCCGTGTTGATGATGCTGTTAACTTGGGCCTTAATTAACAAGGGCAAAACACAGCTCTTGGTTGTTAGGTGTGCTCCTGCACAATGTGCTGCAAAAACAGCTGTGTTATGGGAACTGGAACCGACCATTTAGGGAGGGAGTGTATCCAAAGGTGCTGTCCCTGCAGATGGGCTGTGGCTGCAGACACAAACCAGGCTGTGGGAAACACCTTCGTGGTCCTGATGAGCTTCCCCATGGGCAAACCCCAGGGGAGAGCTGGCCTGTGGGGGGGACTGGCCAGATGGGCTGGGGGGGAGGCATAAGAGGGCAAGAACCTACAGCCTGGCCTCACCTCTGTCACTATTACACAGCAGGCTGGGGCACCCTCCGTCCCCACACGCCCAGCTGGGAGCATTTTGGGAGACCTGGAGCCACCAGGAGGGGGATGGAGGTGGATGGAGTTGTTAGAACAACCTGTGTTTGGCACCGACACCTCCCTCCGCAGGGCAGCCTTCCCCGGTGCCCCCTGTGCTAATAGATGCTTTTGTCTGAAATCACTCAAAACCCAGCGATTTTGGGTTCAGGACTCCCAAGTAGTTTATTTAGTCGAGCTTTAAGAGTCCAACCCTTGTGGTTAATTTTGGGGATGGGGGTGTATCTTCGTGTCTTGGTTATGCTGTCCAGGCCATACGGTTAGAAGCATGCCAGAAATTAGAATAACCATATCTATATGGCTATTTATACATATATATTTATATAGTATATATATTATATAGCCTTATGATAACAGTAGAGCATCCCTGCGAGCCCCTGATGGGCTCAGCACGACCAGCAGCTGCCCAAAGCAGTGGGTGCCCACATGGCTTCACACTTGGCTCTGGTTTATCCCAAGTGGGGAGCTGGTAGGAAACCTGTGCCTGTAGTAAAAGCTGAATGCTAATTATTGTTGTTATTATTTGAATGTGCTTTGAATTCAGGCAAAATTCAGAGAGAATCAAAGAGCCTCTTCACAAGTTCGTGTTGTGAAAAAAAAATTCTGTCAAAGTCTACAGTGTAAATAATACTATTAAATTACATCATTTTACTAAATTACATCATTTTACTATATAATTAATAGAAAGTGTTTTCAAACACTTTCTGGAAAATGCTGCATTTCTGAGACCAAAGGCTGATGAAATCAGCAGCTAATTATCACTGGCTCTGGTGGACTCTGGTCAGCGCGTTGGCGCTGCCCTTCCCCTCCCCGGCAATTTTTGGGAAAACAAGATGAAGTCAGAAGTGGGAAGCTCAGTGAAGTAACTGCAGAGACTGGGGGGAGAGGGGTTAGAGGGGCAGCGGCTGGAGGAGCAGAATTATTTCCAAAGAATCCCAAAGAGTGAGGTGGTAAGTCTCCCCCCTGTTTGCTGAGATCCATCACTCCTGTCTCCCTGTGCCCCGCGGAATCTGTTAGTAGCACAATTGCAATATTTATAAATTCCTTAGATCTTTGGAAAATACTTTCATTGACTATTTTGTGTCAAGAACTGTGCATATAAACCAAAGAATAGTAGGTAGTGGCAGCCAAAAAAGTACAGTAGCTCTTAATTTAATGCCTGCTTGTAATTACATACAGGTATAGCCTTTTCTTAAGCCTGATGCTGTTTTCTCAGCTCCTCGCAACAGGTTCTGGTGAGACACATGAGCTTACCTGAGAGAAGGTTCTGTGATCTTGTATATGTTGAATGCTGAATCTTCATAATTAAGCCGGTATTTGTTTGTATTCTGCAAGATTTAAATGAAATGCAGTAAGTGAAAGTATCATGTTTCCACTTGGAAAACCTTCCAACAAAATCTGGAGTCGGTGTCTCGGTGTGCTCGGAACGCTGGCAGACAGTGTATTAAATCCGAGCACAAATCCTCTATTTAATATTGTGTGTGTGTCTCCCCGTCCGCAGGAGAAGCACAGCTGATACTCATTTACTTTTTGGCACATTCTCTTCGGAGATTTACAGGAGAGTAGCTCTGATTTGACGCAGAGACACTTACTGGTTTCACTCTGGTCTGCATCTTACCTTCAGAAGAAGTCACGTGCAGGGAGCCAGATTCACTAACTGGCCTTTACATCTGCCCACGTTCCAGGAGTCGCTGAGTTTGGGGCAGGCACCCTCCTGCACAAACCTACACACACACACACACCCCCACACCCCCACACACCCACACACACCCCCCTCAGGAGCCCACCTCCATCCACCCGAGCTCAACCTCACCCGAGTTACACTTAAACCTCTACAATATTTAAACATTCTCTGCCCTGTTTACAGGATTTGGGCTGTTAACACACAGCCTCCCACAGCTGTGGGGCCGGGTGAGCCAAGGGCAGCCCCTGCCATCTTCGTCTGCCAAGGAAATGGATTTTAAAAAGTTTTTAGCGGGGGTTTTGAAGTCCTGTCTCTCTCTGAAATCCTACCTGCCGACCCTCCGGTTCGCTCCCCGGCTCGATGGACGAAGCCTCCTCCCTGCAGCGGGGCTGCCCCTCGCCAGCTCTGGGGACAGGGACACACAAAACAGTCAACTCACAGCCCGGCCCGTGGGACCGCGGTGTGACAGCACCGAATCCTCCCTCCCCCCAAACCCCTGCCCTCTCTCGCAGCAGGACAGTGTCTGCAGCCCGTCTCTGTCCTAAAGCTGTCTTCAGCCCCGACAAACGAGGGACCTGTAAACCTTCTCTTAAAATATATTTTGCAAACCCACTCCCTGACCACCCTTTTAATCTCCCCGGGTTCATTTTTCTTCCCACACACTGGGGTGCTTTTTGATCTTTCAGTTATACAACTTTCTGACCGTGTGAGGGGTGTAGATCCCAGGGGAGAGGTCAGTGGGATGGGGCAGGTGGGACTTTCTGCAAGCATCTCCCCATGTCCCCGGGCCAGGCAGAGCTCCCAGTCCCCAGCAGCCCGGGCAGCAAGACCAAAGCTTCAGTTCCCAGCAGAAGCCCAAGCCATGGACTGAAGGGCGGGTGGGTAACAGCCTGCTCAAAGGAGGGTCCCCGTGGGTGAAAAGCAGATGATGCTGCCGTGGTTTGCTCTGCACTGCGGTACCCCCTGGTGCAGATGTCCTTTTGAGATCAGTCACCCTCAATCAAGGCTCCAGACTGATGTTTCTGGAAGAAACGTTCAGTCAAAAAGTAATGGTGCACTAAAAAAACGCGCCGTGGCTTCAGGTGGGTCCGTGTGCGAGGGCAGGGGGCTGGAGCCCAGACATTCAACGTGGTCACCTTGGATCTTGAAAGCTAAGATTGAAATGCTACTGCAGTCGACCTAACTGCTGAGGTGCTTCACAGGGCCAGTAAAACAAACCAAAAAAGCAAATTCTTTCTATAACACAAACCTGTGACAGCTATGAGTTGACTCTGAAGTTGGGTGTGTTGCTTGGACGCTGCTCTAGGGCGAGTGAATGTTCTTGAAGAGCTTCGTCCCTGTTGTTGGGTGGCAGCGCTGGCCGTGAGGGTGCTGGTGGCACTGAGGTCATTGGGGTCTGGAGTTGATGCTGAGCAGACACGATGCTGTGCAGCAGAGCACATGTCTAGTCCTAAGGCAGGGAGAAGTTTTGGCATTCATGGGCCCAGAAGGGGTGTCCTGAGCACCAGTCTTTGTGGGGAGAGCGGTGGGCAGATCGGGAAGGCTGGCCTGCAGGTCGGGGTGCCGTGAAGCAGGGTGAGACCAGAGCACTAAGGCTGGATGTGAGAAAAGCTTTTTACTGAGAAATGAGAGAAAATGCACAGATAGGAGTGAATCACCGAATCACTCAGAATGGTCAGGGTTGGAAGGGACCTCTGAAGATCACCCAGTCCAACCTCCTGCCAGAGCAGGGTCACCCAGAGAGGTCACCCAGGAATGCATCCTGCCAGGTTGGAATATCTCCAGAGAAGGAGACTCCACACCCTCTCTGGGCAGCCTGTTCCAGGGCTCTGCCACCCTCACAGGAAAGAAGTTTTTCCTCATGAAGCTAAAGCCCAGACCAGTTCTGTGGGCTGTGAGATGATGGATCAAGTCAAGGGGGGTGGACGGAGAAGCGGTAGAGGCCAAATGCCAGAGCGATGCTGTAGAGGCAGAATTTTGGACAATCTGGTGGGCCAAGGCGGCGTGAGAAGCGAGGGCAGAAGAGATGTAGTTTGAGCCGATGGTGGCCTTGACCCTCATCCAGCTTTCAGAGGTGCTGTGGAACAAAACCAGCAGGATTTGGTAAGAGCCTGGAGGTGAGAGCGCCGGTGGATGCCAAGGACTTGTCTGCGCAGCGAGCCGCTGGCAGGGCTGGGAGAGACGCGGGAGAGCCGGCGCTGTGCCCGGGCACAGTCCGTTGTTCCAGACCTTCTCTTTGCATAGGGTTAACTGTCTTTTATTTAGTTCCTCCCTGGGAGAGCTTTAGAGCAAACCCCAGGCTAATGAGGGCTCGAGAACAAAGCAAAGTATTGCTAGGTAGGGAGTAACTAAATAAAAATGCATAGAAGAATGCGCTGCAAAGCTATATTAAAACTGCATTGTAAACGGATTTGACTTCACAGAAATCGTGTAATTTTACCAGCATGATTAAAGTGACAGAAGACAATAATCAAAGGCAGCAAATGGAATCACTCAGTGTTTCTAAATGCAAAACTCTATTTAAGGTATAAAACCTGACAGGTTTTCCAGTGAGACTTGCATTAAATGTTCTTTATGTCAAACAAAGCATTATCAAGTGTTTTGAATATTTATTAGGTTTTACCCCTTAATTTAATCAAGCAGTTTATTAGCCTCAAGGTTTAGCCAAGTTGCTTTTCAACTTGAATTGCTGCTCAGATGGTTATTTTGGAAAGTTTGGAATGTTAGTACCGCACCAGCGTTATTGTGTTTGCTATTTAAGTGTTGTTTTCAGACTAAGTTAACACCGAAACGCAGAGAAAGTGGGGTATGTGTTCCTAGGCTAGTGATTCTGTATTATCAAGTCTGACTGGTGTGTTTACAGTGAATATTAATTACGCTTCCAACTCCTAATAAGCCAGAACTTGAAAGCGTTCGGTAACTGACAGGTCTCCCTGCTGAAAGCAACACTCTAATAGTTCACATAATTTTCCTGGGTTTGGGGGATTTGAAGCCACATGAAGTATGCTGAGAAATTACTGTTTGGCTGGGTTCTCCTCCGCTGCCAGCCCATGGCGAGCAGCCTGGCCGTGCATAACTTCATGCAAAACCCAGACCCATCGTACCTGCTTCTTTGGGACCCACTCCCTGCTTAGAGCTCTTCAAACAAAAATAGACATGGCCAACATGTGTGTTATTACTCTGGCTCAAGGAGGGGAGGAGCACAAACGCACAGGACATCATGAGTTTTATATCCATTCTAGAGGTCACCCCCGCACCAAAACCACAGGGCTGGCACGCTAATTTATTAACATCGTTTTAAAATGAGTGCATCTAATTTCAAGTGCTTTCGTACTGACCTTAGCAAAGAGCCCGGTTGTCCTAGAAGTGAGTGACTGTCTCTTGCAGCCAGGTGTCAGATCTTCACAGCGCTAAAATACAAAAGAAACCTTGAGTCAGGATTGGTTGTCCTAGAAGTGAGCGACTGTCTCTCGCAGCCAGGTGTCAGATCTTCACAGCACTAAAATACAAAAGAAACCTTGAGTCAGGATGACATGTAAACAATAACAAATAAAAATTGGGCAGAAAGAGCTGTTTTAGCCTGTTCAGGAGTCAGCATTAGGTAGAACAACAGAGGACCCTTGTAGTACTGGGAGACCAGCATCAGGTTCACAGGAGGCACGGTTTGAGGGTGTCTGGGGGCTGTCTGTGCCAGTATTTAGCAGGGCTTTACTGGCCCTTCTGAGTCAAATTCTTCTACTTGACATTTCATGTTAAATTTTTGCAAATCATCGGGGTAGGATTTTACATCAACAGTGCAAGGGTGGAAATACCTCTGTCAGTGTTACCTGGGCATCCTGAGCATCCTGTGTAGACAGTCCAGAGCTGGGCGTCACTTCCAGGGGGGTCACAGCTTCACTTGGAACGGTGTATAAAACCTGAACGAGAAGATTGTGTATTTCATGGTGTGTCAAGTCCATCACATTCACCACCCAGCCATTCAGCGACCCTGGGAGAACTGGACTCCCATGCCATGAGCCATTTATTCTTTCTTCCTGGTTTCACAAGGGTCTCTTCCCTCCCTAAATACACTGTCACATTCTGTGGTGGTGGCCCAGCCCCTGTGGAAGTGCCAGGTTCTCCTTGGAGGAGCCAGGCTGGGCTGGAGGTGGCTGCTCTGGGGCAGCCTGTAGTCAGGGAAGGTGTCTCTTCCCAGCACTGTCACCGGTGGACAGCTGTGAATTCCCTCTTGCCGTTCCTAGCAGAAGACACTTCTTTCTCCCCTCTAATTATTACAGTGTAAAAACCTCCCTTTATCACCTCTGCCTGGTGGCAGGCAGTGCCCAGGCTCCCTCACGCCGCACAAACACGTTGCCTCTTTGCACCAGAACATCTCAGATCCCCAGCTTCTCTTACAAACCCCTTCCCCCAGCTGCTAAACCCTGCCCAGCATATTCAGGCTCAGCCCCGGTGTGGAACTGGCATGGAGATGAGAGTCTTACTTTAAAAATGGTCCAGGCACCTTGGCTTAACCCAGGCTTAGGACTGGGTGCCTCCCACTGCGGTGGGAGAGCTGTTCCCTCTGAAACTGGTTTTCTCACCACAAGATGATATCAGAGTGCTATCAGTGGTGCCATCCTGGTGGTGTTCCCTCTAAGGCATTACTCTTTTGGCCTGGGGGTGCTGGGCTGTGAACTGCCCTGATTCAGGACCCTGTCAGCCAAGTCCAAAGCCCAGCAAAAGGAGCCGAGGAGGCTCTCAGGACTGTGGTGGGCTTTGCACCCAGCCTCAGGAGCTCTGCTCCTCCCCGCCTTCAGGATGAAGCACTGGGCTTTATATGGCTCTGCCCTCTCTTCTGGGTTTTACTGTTGAGTTTTCTTAGCACATACTCAATTGATTGACCTCACAAATAATAGGTTATTTTGCAGTGACCAGGAACACAGATATTCTAAAACTGGTTTTTCAGGACCTATTGAAAACAGCAGGAGACTTCCCATCACTTTGGTAGGCGCTGGATGCTCCTGTTCACTCCACAGCGTTACACTACAGCTTTCCTAGGCATTGCACAGTTTCCTTTGCTCTAAAGAGAGATAGATGGGAGCAGTAGGTGCCCAGTGAACATTTGATATCCCCACACACCCCTCTGATAACCGCAGTTAAGCGGTACCCTGTCTTGCTCCGGTGTACCACAGGAGGAAGATTTCAGAAAGTTTGGGACGGGTTGTTTTCTCATTTAGGCCACTAATCCCCCCAGGTTTAAACCAGTCCCATGCTCAGTAACCAGGAGCTTCACTGGTGGGCAGGGAGCAGCAGTAATCATTCAGCTGGGCGCTGATTTTGGGGAGGGGGGGAAATACCTTTCATCCAGGGACGAGGCTTCTTTAATTTTCCTGTTTGCATCTATTTCCTTCCAGTGAGCCTGTTTGTTGCCCTCCTTTCTTCTCACTTGCTCTTATCACCCTTTTCTCTCTTTCTGGTCCTTTTTTCCTCCTTTAGTGGTGCGCATATTGTCCCAGCCTTCACAGACATCAAAGGGATGTAAAGGATCGGATGTCCCTTTTGTAAGCGATAACCTTGCCGGTGTCACTGTGAATATTCATGCACCTCGGGGCTGCAGGCAGCCCTGGGGTGAAGGAGCACCTCTCTGCTACCAGCGGTGCCAAACGAGAGCACAGCTAACTGATTTGGCTCAATAATATCCTGCAGCAGCAGATTTTACAGGTTAATTCTGAGCCGCTATGAAGAGTCGCACATTTTTGTGCTGCACACTCACTGCCCTCTGATCCCCCTCTCCCCCCAGTCCTGGCGCAGCAGCACTGCCGTTATTTATTTCTCATGTAATTTTGGGGCCTGTTTCTTGATTACTTCTTGCCCTGCCCTTCTTTCCAGCCTAAGTGATCCCAGTCATTCCACTCTCATGATTTTTCATCTCATTTCACTGTGGTGGTGGAGAACTGGCCTTTCTGTCCGGGTGTTGACCCACCACACACTCCACCAAAGTCACGTCCCTGGGGCATCTCCACCTGTAAAGAGGTGTAAGAGCCAGGAACACAAACAGCAGGGCTCTGGCAAGAGGAGCTGATGCCATGCTCTCCTTGCTCCTTTTCCTTCCAGGAGGCCGAACGAGGTGGTGGAACTGGTGTAAGCAAGGCATCCCTGGGTGCTTCCTCCTCTCTTGGCTTGGTCTTGGGGAGCAGTGGTGCCTCCTCGGGTCTGGGGGCTGCTGACACCCTTGGCCTCAACATACTCTCATGCATTTTAGCCAAGGTGGGAAGATCTGTTGGAAATGTGATGAGAAGTTCTTCATGAGGATGCGCAGAAGACATCTCAATCCATGAGCTGGGAATTGGCTCAAACTGGGAATTTCAGTTGCCCAAAGCTCAAGAGAGATGATGGACTGATGGCTGGGAAGAACTGTTTCTTTTTTAAGTTGTTGGAGCACGCGTGTGAGCCCCCCGCCAGCGGGACGGTCACTACCTCCCTATAATTTACCAGGCTCCAAAGTGCACTTTAAATCCATGAATAATGATGGAACGTGGGGAGCAGCTGAGCTGCTGCAGCTGAATTTCACAGTCAGCAGAGACGGGCGAGAGGCGAAGCTGAACTGACATCTCCGTCTCGTACCATGTGTGAGAGGTGACAGCAAAGCCCAGCATCTCCCGCTGCGAGATCAGGAGCCAGTGTCTGAGGCCAAGAGTGGAGATTAGGGCTCGGGACATCTCTCTCCTCTTACATCAGCAGGCTTCGCTTATTGCAACCAGTTATTTTGATTTCTTAATCCAAAAGTAAAGCCTTCTGGCGTTGAGCTTGTGGGATAATAAATGAAAGAGTAATTCAGTGCAGTGGGAACCTCATGGTCAGCGCAAAGAGATTCAACCCGGCGTGGTTTTGAGTGTAGGTGTAAGACCAGGACAAAGTATGTGGATACCTGTTGCCTTTGCGCTCTTGCTGACAGTACAGAAGCCTAAGTAGGTCAAACAGGAACAATACTAGTTTTTAAAAGAGAATTATAAGCATTTCTAGTTTCTCTCTCTCCCTCTCTCTTTTTTTTTCTTTTCCCAGGACTTTAATCTTTTATATGAAGAAGCAAAGTATTACCAGCTGCAGCCAATGATTAAGGAACTGGAGCGATGGAAACAAGAGAAAGAACAAAGGAAACATTTCCAGCCTTGTGACTGCTTGGTGGTAAGAGTGACTCCAGATCTGGGGGAGAGAATCGCGCTGAGCGGGGAGAAGGCTTTGATAGAGGAGATCTTCCCGGAGACCGGGGACGTCATGTGCAACTCCGTGAACGCCGGCTGGAACCAGGACCCGACCCACGTCATCAGGTTTCCCTTGAACGGATACTGCCGGTTGAACTCCGTGCAGGTAATGGCCTTTCACTGCTGCTGGCTCATCTATTTGCTGGGGCGTTTTGGTTTTCGTTTTTTTTTTATTATTTCTGGTTCAATTATATGCAAATTATTTGCTTCTCCTTTCTTCTCACTTGCTCTTATCACCCTTTTCTCTCTTTCTGGTCCTTTTTTCCTCCTTTAGTGGTGCGCATATTGTCCCAGCCTTCACAGACATCAAAGGGATGTAAAGGATCGGATGTCCCTTTTGTAAGCGATAACCTTGCCGGTGTCACTGTGAATATTCATGCACCTCGGGGCTGCAGGCAGCCCTGGGGTGAAGGAGCACCTCTCTGCTACCAGCGGTGCCAAACGAGAGCACAGCTAACTGATTTGGCTCAATAATATCCCGCAGCAGCAGATTTTACAGGTTAATTCTGAGCCGCTATGAAGAGTCGCACATTTTTGTGCTGCACACTCACTGCCCTCTGATCCCCCTCTCCCCCCAGTCCTGGCGCAGCAGCACTGCCGTTATTTATTTCTCATGTAATTTTGGGGCCTGTTTCTTGATTACTTCTTGCCCTGCCCTTCTTTCCAGCCTAAGTGATCCCAGTCATTCCACTCTCATGATTTTTCATCTCATTTCACTGCGGTGGTGGAGAACTGGCCTTTCTGTCCGGGTGTTGACCCACCGCACACTCCACCAAAGTCATGTACCTGCACTGGGGCATCTCCACCTGTAAAGAGGTGTAAGAGCCAGGAACACAAACAGCAGGGCTCTGGCAAGAGGAGCTGATGCCATGCTCTCCTTGCTCCTCTTCCTTCCAGGAGGCCAAAGGAGGTGGTGGGACTGGTGTAAGCAAAGCATCCCTGGGTGCTTTCTCCTCTCTTGGCTTGGTCCTGGGGAGCAGTGGTGCCTCCTCGGGTCTGGGGGCTGCTGACACCCTTGGCCTCAACATACTCTCATGCATTTTAGCCAAGGTGGGAAGATCTGTTGGAAATGTGATGAGAAGTTCTTCATGAGGATGCGCAGAAGACATCTCAATCCATGAGCTGGGAATTGGCTCAAACTGGGAATTTCAGTTGCCCAAAGCTCAAGTGAGATGATGGACTGATGGCTGGGAAGAACTGTTTCTTTTTTAAGTTGTTGGAGCACGCGTGTGAGCCCCCCGCCAGCGGGACGGTCACTACCTCCCTATAATTTACCAGGCTCCAAAGTGCACTTTAAATCCATGAATAATGATGGAACGTGGGGAGCAGCTGAGCTGCTGCAGCTGAATTTCACAGTCAGCAGAGACGGGCGAGAGGCGAAGCTGAACTGACATCTCCGTCTTGTACCATGTGTGAGAGGTGACAGCAAAGCCCAGCATCTCCCGCTGCGAGATCAGGAGCCAGTGTCTGAGGCCAAGAGTGGAGATTAGGGCTCGGGACATCTCTCTCCTCTTACATCAGCAGGCTTCGCTTATTGCAACCAGTTATTTTGATTTCTTAATCCAAAAGTAAAGCCTTCTGGCGTTGAGCTTGTGGGATAATAAATGAAAGAGTAATTCAGTGCAGTGGGAACCTCATGGTCAGCGCAAAGAGATTCAACCCGGCGTGGTTTTGAGTGTAGGTGTAAGACCAGGACAAAGTATGTGGATACCTGTTGCCTTTGCGCTCTTGCTGACAGTACAGAAGCCTAAGTAGGTCAAACAGGAACAATACTAGTTTTTAAAAGAGAATTATAAGCATTTCTAGTTTCTCTCTCTCCCTCTCTCTTTTTTTTTCTTTTCCCAGGACTTTAATCTTTTATATGAAGAAGCAAAGTATTACCAGCTGCAGCCAATGATTAAGGAACTGGAGCGATGGAAACAAGAGAAAGAACAAAGGAAACATTTCCAGCCTTGTGACTGCTTGGTGGTAAGAGTGACTCCAGATCTGGGGGAGAGAATCGCGCTGAGCGGGGAGAAGGCTTTGATAGAGGAGATCTTCCCGGAGACCGGGGACGTCATGTGCAACTCTGTGAACGCCGGCTGGAACCAGGACCCGACCCACGTCATCAGGTTTCCCTTGAACGGATACTGCCGGTTGAACTCCGTGCAGGTAATGGCCTTTCACTGCTGCTGGCTCATCTATTTGCTGGGGCGTTTTGGTTTTCGTTTTTTTTTTATTATTTCTGGTTCAATTATATGCAAATTATTTGCTTCTGCCCAATTACCTTCAGTGCTTATACTGCAAGGAGACATTTTCTGCCTGGTGAGATCACAGCCTTTCAGGTTTTCCTAAGTCTAAGCAGAAAAATAGATTTAGATTTTGTGTATGTTAGTGCCATGCTGGTCTCATAATGGTGTTATACTGATAAATGCTAATTTTTTCATCAATGTATAGCCTGCAGCAGGTTTTTTTTTTCCTCCAAAGTGCCCCCAGGAAGAAAGAGAGAGTTCCAAAAACTACAAAAAAAAATCTCCACACCATTTTATAGAAAATGCAACAATGTGTAAATGCATAATTTATGTCTCACTCATAATTAAATGATGGTGCCTGCGGGATGGACTTAAAAAAATTGATCTCTGCACTTTTTTTTTTTTTCAAAAGGATGTTCTATAAAAATTGCCCAGAGTATTTTAAACAAAATGTATTTCATTTTATGCTCAGAGTTTTGACATTAGGTTTAAAATTAAACATATGAAACAAAAGAAGATAACTGGACAGATAGGTGGATGGCAGCGGAAATAAATCTGTGGCTTGTGTTCAGGCAGCAGCCTTTTGGGCAAGAAATGCCATTTCACAAGGGATCGCGGCGGCCAAAGCCGCGGTGTCGGAGCTGTCCTTGGGCTGTGGAGAAGGAGCCGTGTTGATGATGCTGTTAACTTGGGCCTTAATTAACAAGGGCAAAACACAGCTCTTGGTTGTTAGGTGTGCTCCTGCACAATGTGCTGCAAAAACAGCTGTGTTATGGGAACTGGAACCGACCATTTAGGGAGGGAGTGTATCCAAAGGTGCTGTCCCTGCAGATGGGCTGTGGCTGCAGACACAAACCAGGCTGTGGGAAACACCTTCGTGGTCCTGATGAGCTTCCCCATGGGCAAACCCCAGGGGAGAGCTGGCCTGTGGGGGGGACTGGCCAGATGGGCTGGGGGGGAGGCATAAGAGGGCAAGAACCTACAGCCTGGCCTCACCTCTGTCACTATTACACAGCAGGCTGGGGCACCCTCCGTCCCCACACGCCCAGCTGGGAGCATTTTGGGAGACCTGGAGCCACCAGGAGGGGGATGGAGGTGGATGGAGTTGTTAGAACAACCTGTGTTTGGCACCGACACCTCCCTCCGCAGGGCAGCCTTCCCCGGTGCCCCCTGTGCTAATAGATGCTTTTGTCTGAAATCACTCAAAACCCAGCGATTTTGGGTTCAGGACTCCCAAGTAGTTTATTTAGTCGAGCTTTAAGAGTCCAACCCTTGTGGTTAATTTTGGGGATGTGGATGGGGATGTATCTTTGTGTCTCAGTTATGCTGTCCAGGCCATACGGTTAGATGCATGCCAGAAATTAGAATAACCATATTCTATATGGTTATTTATAAATATATATATTTATATACTATGTAGGGGTGTATCTTCGTGTCTTGGTTATGCTGTCCAGGCCATACGGTTAGAAGCATGCCAGAAATTAGAATAACCATATCTATATGGCTATTTATACATATATATTTATATAGTATATATATTATATAGCCTTATGATAACAGTAGAGCATCCCTGCGAGCCCCTGATGGGCTCAGCACGACCAGCAGCTGCCCAAAGTGTATACTATATAACCTTATAACAGTAGAGCATCCCTGCGAGCCCCCGGTGGGCTCAGCACGACCAGCAGCTGCCCAAAGCAGTGGGTGCCCACATGGCTTCACACTTGGCTCTGGTTTATCCCAAGTGGGGAGCTGGTAGGAAACCTGTGCCTGTAGTAAAAGCTGAATGCTAATTATTGTTGTTATTATTTGAATGTGCTTTGAATTCAGGCAAAATTCAGAGAGAATCAAAGAGCCTCTTCACAAGTTCGTGTTGTGAAAAAAAAATTCTGTCAAAGTCTACAGTGTAAATAATACTATTAAATTACATCATTTTACTAAATTACATCATTTTACTATATAATTAATAGAAAGTGTTTTCAAACACTTTCTGGAAAATGCTGCGTTTCTGAGACCAAAGGCTGATGAAATCAGCAGCTAATTATCACTGGCTCTGGTGGACTCTGGTCAGCGCGTTGGCGCTGCCCTTCCCCTCCCCGGCAATTTTTGGGAAAACAAGATGAAGTCAGAAGTGGGAAGCTCAGTGAAGTAACTGCAGAGACTGGAGGGAGAGGGGTTAGAGGGGCAGCGGCTGGAGGAGCAGAATTATTTCCAAAGAATCCCAAAGAGTGACGTGCTAAGTCTCCCCCCTGTTTGCTGAGATCCATCACTCCTGTCTCCCTGTGCCCCGCGGAATCTGTTAGTAGCACAATTGCAATATTTATAAATTCCTTAGATCTTTGGAAAATACTTTCATTGACTATTTAGTGTCAAGAACTGTGCATATAAACCAAAGAATAGTAGGTAGTGGCAGCCAAAAAAGTACAGTAGCTCTTAATTTAATGCCCGCTTGTAATTACACACAGGTATAGCCTTTTCTTAAGCCTGATGCTGTTTTCTCAGCTCCTCGCAACAGGTTCTGGTGAGACACATGAGCTTACCTGAGAGAAGGTTCTGTGATCTTGTATATGTTGAATGCTGAATCTTCATAATTAAGCCGGTATTTGTTTGTATTCTGCAAGATTTAAATGAAATGCAGTAAGTGAAAGGATCATGTTTCCACTTGGAAAACCTTCCAACAAAATCTGGAGTCGGTGTCTCGGTGTGCTCGGAACGCTGGCAGACAGTGTATTAAATCCGAGCACAAATCCTCTATTTAATATTGTGTGTGTGTCTCCCCGTCCGCAGGAGAAGCACAGCTGATACTCATTTACTTTTTGGCACATTCTCTTCGGAGATTTACAGGAGAGTAGCTCTGATTTGACGCAGAGACACTTACTGGTTTCACTCTGGTCTGCATCTTACCTTCAGAAGAAGTCACGTGCAGGGAGCCAGATTCACTAACTGGCCTTTACATCTGCCCACGTTCCAGGAGTCGCTGAGTTTGGGGCAGGCACCCTCCTGCACAAACCTACACACACACACACACCCCCACACCCCCACACACCCACACACACCCCCCTCAGGAGCCCACCTCCATCCACCCGAGCTCAACCTCACCCGAGTTACACTTAAACCTCTACAATATTTAAACATTCTCTGCCCTGTTTACAGGATTTGGGCTGTTAACACACAGCCTCCCACAGCTGTGGGGCCGGGTGAGCCAAGGGCAGCCCCTGCCATCTTCGTCTGCCAAGGAAATGGATTTTAAAAAGTTTTTAGCGGGGGTTTTGAAGTCCTGTCTCTCTCTGAAATCCTACCTGCCGACCCTCCGGTTCGCTCCCCGGCTCGATGGACGAAGCCTCCTCCCTGCAGCGGGGCTGCCCCTCGCCAGCTCTGGGGACAGGGACACACAAAACAGTCAACTCACAGCCCGGCCCGTGGGACCGCGGTGTGACAGCACCGAATCCTCCCTCCCCCCAAACCCCTGCCCTCTCTCGCAGCAGGACAGTGTCTGCAGCCCGTCTCTGTCCTAAAGCTGTCTTCAGCCCCGACAAACGAGGGACCTGTAAACCTTCTCTTAAAATATATTTTGCAAACCCACTCCCTGACCACCCTTTTAATCTCCCCGGGTTCATTTTTCTTCCCACACACTGGGGTGCTTTTTGATCTTTCAGTTCTACAACTTTCTGACCGTGTGAGGTGTGTAGATCCCAGGGGAGAAGCCAGTGGGATGGGGCAGATGGGACTTTCTGCAAGTATCTCCCCATATCCCCGGGCCAGGCAGAGTTCCTGGTCCCCAGCAGCCGGGGCAGCAAGACCAAAGCTTCAGTTCCCAGCAGAAGCCCAAGCCATGGACCGAAGGGCGGGGGGTAACAGCCTGCTCAAAGGAGGGTCCCCGTGGGTGAAAAGCAGATGATGCTGCCGTGGTTTGCTCTGCACTGCGGTACCCCCTGGTGCAGATGTCCTTTTGAGATCAGTCACCCTCAATCAAGGCTCCAGACTGATGTTTCTGGAAGAAAGCAAAGCCAACGTTCAGTCAAAAAGTAATGGTGCACTAAAAAAACGCGCCGTGGCTTCAGGTGGGTCCGTGTGCGAGGGCAGGGGGCTGGAGCCCAGACATTCAACGTGGTCACCTTGGATCTTGAAAGCTAAGATTGAAATACTACTGCAGTCGATCTAACTGCTGAGGTGCTTCACAGGGCCAGTAAGACAAACCAAAAAAGCAAATTCTTTCTATAACACAAACCTGTGACAGCTATGAGTTGACTCTGAAGTTGGGTGTGTTGCTTGGACGCTGCTCTAGGGCGAGTGAATGTTCTTGAAGAGCTTCGTCCCTGTTGTTGGGTGGCAGCGCTGGCCGTGAGGGTGCTGGTGGCACTGAGGTCATTGGGGTTAGGGGACCCTCAGGTCCACCTCCCCGGGCCCACATGCTGGAGTGGTGGAAGCAGTTCCTCAGGTGAGATGTGGAGAAGAGAGCAGGCTGCTCCCCTGGGTGGCATTTATCAGTGGAGGGAAACACAGGAGCTGTTTCTCCTGGGCTCGGGGTGGGTCTGGCACTGCAGCTCTGCCCAGGGTGGCTCTGGATCCAATCCCACCCGACGCTGGGGAACGTTGGTGTGTCCTGCTCTGCTGGGAAACTGTCCTTCAACACGCTCTGCCATGTGAACATGGCCCCGTCGCGCTGCCAGGATCAGTATATCCCAGGGTAATGTGCTGTGTGACAGCCTCAGAAATTAAAGTTGCCTCTGGCTTCCCTAAATTCGTGCATCTAAATTGTACCAACTTTTCTTTAGAAGGAGAAAAAAGAAAATATATATTTGGGCAGTACAAATTAACCTCATTCTTGGCCTTATTGTCCACGTCTTGGCTCCGCACCCCGGCCCTGCCACGCTGGGCTAAAGCGGCGTCTCCTTCCAGCAGGGGAAATCACGGCTGAGGTTTTCCTGGGGATGGGGTGGAAGTGTCACTCCGGCTCCCAACACATCCTCATCTGCCAGGGAAGAGCTGAGACGTGGTTTTGGCCCCTTTCTGTCGGACTGCTCCTGCTACTAATGAATAATGGACACTTTCTTATTGCAGCTTAAACCCGGTGTTGCTTTCTGTGAGCAGTAAGAGATGGCATTGATATCACTGCAGTCCAGTATTTTACTGGGTAATGTACTGAGCTGCTCTGCAGAGTGCTTATTTGTTTGATTAATTTTTGTTTTCTACAGAGGTTTGCTGAGAGCGAGACTTTAATCACAGTGTAGTCATTTAAGAATAAGTTATAGAATTATAGCTGAATAATATTCATTCAACGAGGACTCGAAAGACTAAATCCATCATTGAGATCCGCTGCTCCTCAATGCTTTTATCACTAAAATTTGCTAAATATTAATCAGATTTTTATTTTTTTTCCCCCCACGTTGCAGGTGCTCGAAAGATTATTTCAGAAGGGATTTAACGTGGCAGCTTCATGTGGCGGGGGGGGGGGTTTCTCCCCGTTCAGCGAGTACGTGCTGTGCCGCGAAGACAGACGACCACAGCCCACCCCAACGATCAGAATAAAACAGGAGCCCCTGGACTAGACCCCCCCGTCCTCCTTTGTAACCGTAGAAGTGTTTAATAGTCCCTTATGTGAAACACTAAGGATTTGCAAAACAGTATTAGCAAACAGATTTTTTGACTTTATGTTGCCAATTAGTGGTATTCTGAAACTACCTGTCACGTCGCCAGCCATGAAATGCATTTGGAAAACCTGTTGTCCGTTTTTCACGATGAAATCCCCGAGGGTGCTCAGGGCCCTGGCCCTGCTGGGAACGTCCTTGGGCTGAGCCGCCGCCGCCGTGGCCCCAAGGGCAAAGCTTGGGAAGCCCCCCTGTCCCCAGATGGGGCTCTGCAGAAAGCCCAGGGGAAGCAGTTGGAGGAAGGGCTCTGCCGGCCGATCCAGCGGCGCTTCCCTGAGGAAGATGGAACACTGCAAACTGCACTGAGCTCTGCCCCGCGCTGCTCCTCCTCCTCCATATCAGACGTGCTTTACGCCTCCCCACACGACCTTACGCCTCCGTGATTGTACTCACTCCTGCCAGCAAACGGCTTATTTTTATACAACATTTCCACCTGAGGTGTCTCTCTGTGGACAGGATCCAGAACCAGAAAAGGACCGATTTATAGTCAACTGGTGCTCAGTACTAAAAATACCCCCACACAAACCCAACAAAAAAGGGACAAAACATTAGACAAGGCCGATGACGGCAATCTTTGCAACAGTAGGGATCTGGAAGCACAAAAGGAAAGGCCACCCCCCATCACACGGGGGTCACACCCCCACTGTGGAGCTGGAGCTCCCTTAAAGCCAGCCTTGTTCTGAGGTGGGAACTGCCAAGTTCTCCATCCTGGAGGAAGCGCGGTTCTGCCGCCCCATCACCCACTCACCCGCTGTGGTACCAGCCCACGTGTAGGAGGAAACGCTGAGAATTTGGGGCAAACCTACTCTTTATGGGTCTGGGATTTTTGCAAAAAGATGTTCTAGCCCTCTAGTGCCACTGTCTGATGAAAGCAGGCCACCTTCTGTTTAGATTGTTTTCTCCTCTCTTATTTTAAATCTTATTATTAAACTACGGATTCTGTAGCTGCCCTCTATCTGTGTAATTCTTCTCTTCACCGAAGCCGCTGTCGGGGGGTGGCTGCTGCTCAGCATCCTCCGACTGGCAGGGCTTCTAACTCAGGAGACAGCACCGCCTGTGCAGGTGCAGGGTGATAAATAGCGTTCTGCTAAACCCTCTCTATTGCTCTTCAGCATGATTGGGTCCTCAGTAACGAATTCACGTGCTCATCGCAATTTAGTTCCTCCCACGTTAATTTATAGAACACTGTTGTAGATGCTGAATTTTAATTAAGCTCTTTTTAGATGCGCAAATACGGCCATATAGAACAAGGAACAGAGTCGAAAGCGGTCAGCAGTTCTTAAAGGCTCAACGATTACAATCAGGCAAAATAGAAAAAAAAAAAATAATCAAGTTTGAGACTAGTGTTTTCCAAAGGGCTGGGCTGATTGTCCAAGGCCCGGCCTCGGCAGGGGTCTGATTTTTGGAAAAGGGCTGGATACCCGTCTGTGGAAAATCAGGCCTCTGCGGGATCTCCCCCCTCGGTTCCTCGGCTGGGAAGCCCCCTCTGGAAGCCGTAGCTCTGGCCCTGCTCCCTTGGCAGAACACTTGAGCAAATCTGTCTACTTTAAAAGAGTTGTAAAGTTATTTTATTTTGTGGTTTTATACTTGTACGACATTCTAAAGTTGCTAGGCATTGCCATATTTGAATATATGGCACAACATTCACCTTTGTATGTAAGATATCTGTAGAATTGTATATTATACATTTAATATTGTAAAGAACTTAACGTATAATTGTCATGTATTTGTGTATGCACATTTCTTATACAGTACTTCATGCCATAAACATTTCTGTAAAGTAAATGATCAAAAATAAGCAAGTAGGGTGGAACACTCACTGTATCTCCCGTGGTGTTTGAAAGAGGTGAGAGCTTCTGATTGCGTCTCCTCCGGCCTTTTGCTCCCTTCAGCTTGATGTAGCCGTGTCTGACAAAACGAAGAAGAAAAAAAAAAAGTGTTTTATTTATTACTTTCATACATTGAGTTCACTTTTAAGCTCCAAGTATCCTTCAACAACCCCTTTAGCTTTGTGTTTTCATCCTGTATTCCCTTGTCCTGCCCCCCCGGCGCTGGCAGCGGCTTTGTGGGCGCATCCTCCCCTCTCTGGGGGGGTTGAGGCGAGTGAACCCCCCAATTCTCAGTGCCCAGGGACCCCCAGCTCCGCAGCCCGGCCTCCCAGTGGGACCAGTGCCCGAGCTCCCCCAGCCCGGCCGCGGGACGATGCTCCTGGCTGCAAGTGCCCACCCCCAGCAGCACTGGGGCTCGGTTGCTTTGGTTTCCTTCCCTTTGGCGTTTACCATATTTATTTTTTCCACTCCGGTCGGCGGGGCTGGCGGCCCAGGGGGCACGGGGAGGGGTCCCAGGAAGGGGTCCTGGGCCACCCCAGCCCCATTCAGTGTGAGCTGGAGATGGAAGGTCTGAGCCGTGACATCACAGCACCGACTGCGAAACAGCGCCGAGGCAGCGGAGGACATGTGGAAACAATCACTGGGTTAGAAGAAAAACGCCTTGGAAAGCAAAAAAAAAAAAAAGTTAGGACACGTTCTTTTAGTTAGTAACTTCAGGTCACTTATTTAAAGTTTATTACAGTTTCATTTATATCTTTTTTACTTATTTCCCTATATTTTTAGGCAGCAATACCAGCAAAAAACTGATTTGAATTTTTACTTCTGGCCTTAAACCATAGCAACGTAACTTAATTAAGAACATTGCTCAGCATCGCTAAAACAGGTTTTGAGATCTCCCAGAACTCCCGGGGAGCCGTGGTGCGCGGCCAGCGCCTGCTTTACTGGGAACTCCAGAAAAAAAATACCCGTAGCCTGGTTTTCCGCCTCATTCGCTTGAACAGAGTTGTCCCGATTCCCTTGTTGAGCACCCAAAACGGGGCTGGAAGAACAGGAGTCGTCGCCGGCGCTTTCTGCCCGTCCCCGTCCCGTTCCCGAGGCCGGGAATGTCGCGTCGTGCTCCTCGGACTGATCCCGTCCCTGAAAGCAGCCGCTGAGTCCATCCATCCGCCGCGTCAACGGCATCGGGGTCTGATGACAACTTTATTAGATGTTGGACAAAGGATAAGAATCAGCACAACAAAACATGGAAGTATTTGGTTTTAATATTTCTTTGTGGGTATTCTGTTAATATTTTAATGCAAAATGTTTCTGAAGAGTGCTTAAGAACTACAAGACAATGTGAAATTCATGTTTGATAAATTAATACTGTATGTCACTCGATGTGTTACTTTAGTAAATTGTTTTATTTCTTTACAAAATAAGTACAAATAAGGGAGTATGTTTTCACACAAATTGGGGGTATTTACGAGTATGTACAGAAATCATCAAAATAACGTAATTCTAATAAACACAAGGCCTTTATAAACAATATGTACAAATTATCAATACATTTAAAACATAATTTTACACTTCCTGGCCTTAAATACCTTATGAATAATCTTTTGGCTAAATAGCAGCAGTATAAATTTTCTTCTGCTTTTCATAAACCTTAAAAAATAATTAAAACTTTTGTTTTTAAAACTATTGGACAAATAGTTCTATTTGTGCTTTCGCTATGGTTTCCCATCAAAAAAAAAAAAAAAAAAAAAACCCAAACAAAAAACCCAAACAAATATTGCCTCAAAAAAGTGGCAAAGCGTAACGGAGTACGAACGGAACAGATAAATAAGCAAAGGTCTCCCTTTGGCGGCGACCGATAATACTGTTACGTGTGAAGAGCAACAGCTCGTGCCCACCCCCGACCCGGCGGCCGTGGGGGCCCCTCAGCACCCCCTCAGCAAAGCATTTAAGAAGCATCCACCCACCTTTAAGTCCTTAAAACTACTCATTGCGCCTCAAGTCCTGCGCTGGCTCGTGAGCCCCTCGGACCGGGGTCCAATCGTCCTTGGCCAAGGCACGGCCGGTCCCTGCGGCCCCCCCGATGCGTTGGGGATGGGACTGGCCCCCAAAAGACTTCCTTCACGGTGACTTTAAAAATCCATATAGAATACTCTAAAATCTTCACTGAACAATACTCTCTTTTAAAACCACCATTAAACCATACTCTTTGCAATAAATAAATTAAGATATTTTTTTTAGAAAATAAAACCCAACTTTGATCCGTGTTACTCACCAGTTGCTACAAATGTGCAAAAGGTTGAAGAGCTCTAGAAAACAACTGGAAGCGACTCAGGGTAACTCCGCCGGGACCCAAGGGCACAGATTTCATACACTTAGGATTCGGATCCGCAAACGGCTCAGGGGAATGAGCTGTGCAGTAAAGAGCAAAAATCCCAAATATATAAAATTTGTGAGAGTGCGCAGTGGCTACTAACTGTGCAAAAAATTGCAATTAGAACTAATCTAAAATAAGGACAGGCATCGCCATGGTTGGTCGGTGGAAACGGCGCTGGGAAAACTGCAGAGGGAAAGAAACCCAGCACCAGGAGTGACCGCGGAGGGGACACCAGGGCTGGGTCTGGCACGGGCACAGAGGGGCCATCACCACTGCCTCTGCCCAACGCCCGCCCCAGCCCCAGCCCAGCAGGGATTTGGGGATTTCGGAGCAGGGATTTCCTCTTCCTTCTGCCTGGGGGGGGGAGTTAACGGTTCAAAACCTTTTGCACATTTTTTTTTTTGTGTGTGTGTGATTTTTTTTTTTTTTATAATTTTTTTTTTTTTTTTTTTTTTTTTTACATAAAGGGCATTTATTGCGTGTGTCTGACAATTTTACAAAACAAAATTACTGGAACGTTGACTTCTGAAAAAAATAGAAGGCACATTAAAATGACAGCTTTTCGATGCGGGTTGAGCTTCCGTATGGAGAGAGATCAGTCCGGCTCCTGGCTTCACTTGAGCAGAGCGCGGTAGAGCAGGAGCGAATGGCTCGTCTCTCGCTCCTGCTCCATGTAGAAGATGAAGTCCCTGAGGTTGACGCGCGTTATCTTCTGCCGTGCGTACTGCCGGGAGGAGGGCGTCCCCGCGCCGCCCGCGCCGCCGCCGCACACGCCCAGGCCCTGCCGAGGAAACAGCCGGGTCAGAGTACCTGCTGGACTGCTTTAAGCATCTTAAGTGGATTATCGTGAGCCTCATTCTGAAAGTTTTACATGAGATTATTATTTTTTATTTTTTTTTCCTATTATTCTGAGTCTCACCCCCTTTACCTGAGTGAGGAAACTCCAGTGAAACCACCCGCGAGGTCAGATCTCGCTCATTTATAACAAATAGCTCTGACTAATTCTCCTGCTCCCAGCATTTTAACCATAGACATATTTGGCCAGTTTCATTTCAGGAGGTTTTAAGGACAAAACTATCAGCCGTTTCCAGGGTATCAAAGGCAGCATCCCACCCCACGGCCGGGTACTGCCGCGCATCAGGACGTCGCTGCTGGGGACCCCGACTGTCCCCTCTGGGTCTGCCCCGGGACCAGGCTCAGTGGGGGAGACACCAAAGGGTCCCACAGACGCTTCCCAAATATTAACAGAGCGACCCAGCAGCGAGGTGGGACATTAAATAGAAAAATCACAACCACTCAGGCCTTGTGCCACAATAAAGACAAACATTAGCACACTATTTTCTAAAGCTACGTTAAATCTTTTGTTTATATTGGTTCAAAGCTGCTCAGTCACCGAAAACCTCATCCTGGCTTTCTCTCCAGAGAGGAAATTCCCAGACCGGGCCCGAGAGCACCAGGATCTGCATGTTTAGAAATGGAAAGGATGCAATTACAGGCTCTCAAGTCTTGTTGAGTTTAAGACTGGAGCCTGACACACCCACACAATCAACCCTTTACCCCTGTTTTTATTAATTCCAATTGATTTCTGGCAAAATAAACTGCTCTAACTTAGAAAAATAGGTTTCAATCTCTAAAAAGACTTAAATTATTTATCAAACCTCTACGGCATCCGGCAAAGTTTTCAATACTTTGAGAACCCCAGCGTTACTCCCCGCTCTCTGTCACACACCTTTCTTTCCCCAGGAAATGCTGACTCTCGGATCTTGACTCCAGCCGTTAAAAATACAGTTGTCATTTAACTCCTGCGAGATTGCAGGGGACAGGCAGGGACACACAGGTTGCAGACTGGGGGTGAGACACAGCACCGTGTTGCCTTCCCTCTGTGCAGCAGCAGCCCCAGAACCGCACCGTTCCGGGTGTTTCTCCTCTCTCTGACATTAAATCACTGCATTTGGGGCAAACCCAACGCTCCCGTAACCACAACCACAAGAGGCTCAGTGCAGCAAAAAGGCTGTGGCCAACGCAGCAGGGGAGGGAGAAGCCACAACCTCCCAGCACCACCAGCACGAGATCCAAGGGGTTCTGCTCTCCAGGATGGAGCAGGCTCATTAAGAGATTAATTGATTTCCCACTCGCCCTCCCACATACATATATCCCAAATATTAACAGAAAAGCTACCTAATTTTTAAAATTTTTCTTCATATAAAACCATTTCTTAGAATCATAGAATCATTCAGGTTGGAAGAGACCCTTGGGATCATCGAGTCCAACCATCTACCCTACTCTACAAAGTTCTCCCCTAGAGAACTTCTTGAACCACCTGAGGTACCTTTACAGCAAATAACTGCTTTCTGTTCGCGCAGAGGAGCTGGGACTGGGTCGGGGGAGGTCACAGCCACCACCTCTCACTGGGCACACCCACCCTGGACGAGGGAAGAGCAAACACCCCAAAGCTCCTCCTGACTGTACACCCAGCACCACACACCCACAGCCCCGCTCCTGAGCCCATCACTCACCTGGGAACATTCTGCACTGGTGTTACCAGGTGGAAAAAATAATTAAAAATTCTTTTAGGACGTAAAGAAGCCCATCTGTAAACTGATGGGACAGTAATTTATATCCGTCAATATGATCTCTAATTTCAATTAAAGACCAATTTGTTTGGTGCTGCATCGTACTCAAAATTATCCTGCAGATGCCATATAAAAACGGGGAGCACTAAATGCCACAATTTTTTAATTATATACATGAATTCAAGCATAGTTAAAATTAATTGCCAAGAATAGTGGAATTGAAGTAATGCAGATTTTTCTCAAGAAAAATCACATTTTTTATCAGCATGACAGACTTTTCATTATCCCAAACAAGCCCTGTGTTGTCTGCGACTATGGCAACTAATAACAGTTACAAAGATAAAAGCTCTAATAAAAAAATAAATGGTTGTAAATTGTTTACATCCTTTATTTCCTGGCCCATCACACCTGAGCTATTACCAAATCCCACCCACCCAAACAGACACCAGTACAGGTTTTGTATCGATGAGCTTCTCTTCATAATTTAAGAGAAACTTAAGATGTTCCAGACCAGAAAAAAAAAAAAAAAATTAAGTAATGTATGAATTCCTTCTGCTTCTTCATTTTGAGATTCCTGACGTTACATGAGTTATAGCAACTCCTTGTCCCCTTCCATCCTGTCCTCTCCTTTTCCCCACTGCTGCTTCCTGGGAACTTGGCAGCTCAAATCCCACGGGACAGCGAGGGAGGGAGCAGAGAGCAAACCATTTTCTGCTCCACTGGTCCCTGGTGGGGCCATGGCGAGGTGGGCTCTGGAGAGGTGGGCTCTGGAGGGGCTCCCCAGAGATCCCAACACAAGTCCCACCCCCAGCCAGGACTGAAAAGAACATAAATTCATGGAAAATCAAATGCAGCAATTTGGGAAAAGGCCATGGAACCACGGTCTCTGCCAACCCACAATAAACCCAGCTCCTCTGCAGAGGGCTCATCACCTCTTGCCCCCTCCACGAGTCTTCCCAGTCCACAGAACAAGACCCCACCAACACCCAAGCCCACCCTTCACTGTGGAGCTCCTTCCCACCTCCATCCCCCAGCACCAGATTCCATCCCTGTTTCCTCAAAGGGCTAAATGCTGCTGGGAAAGGGCTGAGACAGACACTCCTCCTCCCGGATTCTCATGGGCAAACTCCCCTCCTGCTCCAGCAGTGAAAATGTCTCCCTGCACTAAATTACAACAATTACCCCAGCAGGTGTATGAAAATTAACTCAAGTAACTCTCCAAAGTGCGCTGTTCCTTGCTCGAGATAGAAGTGCTTTCGCTTAAAAAAAGAACACATAATAGAAAAATCTACCCTCATTTCTATAACAGTGATTCCTACTCTTGAACAATTAAATCTTTTTCTTTTTTTTTTTTTCTCCCACCAATCTGTGTTCCTTCAGCTTTGAATTACAGAACCATGGAAATCTAGCACAATATTCTCATCAGGAAACACGAAGATGAGGGCAAACAGAAGACTGCATTTAATATTTTATCCATCCTGCCTTCCCCAGAAAACAATTCAGCGCCGACACCTCTCCTTTGAACATGGTCCTGAGCCGAGCTGTTGCCTCTCCATGACCCAGAGACAAGGCAATAATGACACAAGACGTGGGGGTTTTTCTTCCCGGGCTCTGTGGCACAACCTGGTGGCAAACTCCTCCTGGAGCCGGGCTCTGGAAGCGGGGATCCTGCAGCAGCTGCTCCAACCACCCGGAATTCCGTCTCCCCAGCCCCCCCGCAGCGCGGAGAGTGGGAGGAGAAGGTACACATTAGTCTGCTCTTAGGAATAAGAGGTCTCGGATCAGAAGAAATATTCTGGAGATATTCGGCAGCAACGATGTTTACTTGCATAAAACGCTATTAGATCTCTGGCTGAGAGGCACTTTGTACATGAAAAACAGGTATAATATTATGTATGATTAGCCGTTCCACGTAATTTAGGGTTTAATCCAGCACCTACTGAGGCTAACAGTAATGATTGCACTGATTTAAATGAGAGCCGAAACATCCTCAAACCAGTATTCCCCCGAAGAACAGAAAAGTAAGTAATAACTGTTTGTCAGCACCTCAAAGATTAACCATCCTGCAGAAAATATAATTATATCTGCAAAAAGACTGCAACGCCTTCGAAGGCGCAGCACGGGGGCTTCGCCAGCATCTCCAGAAAGGTCCATCACCAAGATGTCACTGAGGCCTCCAGCCCCGCGCCCTTCGCAGGGAGGATCCCACACCATTATTTCTTTGGAAAGTGGTTCTTTTCATTTGCCGACGTTTCTATCCCATGCGCTTTCAGCGACTGCTCCCGCAGGCTCCCTGTTGGCAGCCGTCCCCTCCCTACCCCTCCTGCATCCAAAGGCACCCCCGTCCCCCCGGGCGGGTAAACACACCCCTGGCCCCGCAGCCAAACACCAGGAAACCTGATTTGCACAAGTATTTACAAGTACTTCAAATACCAACACAATTGCAACATTTCAAAGACGGCACGCAGTAATTTTTATATTAAGAAATAATAAGAGGAAGGTAAATCATACCGAGACGGAGATACAGCAAAATTTTTTTCCTTTAGATGTGATCACTTCAGTTTATAATTACGTGATGTTATTTCAACCCAAAGCAACGGGCTGCCACGGAAAGAGGGGTGTTTTATGGGTACCTGCGCTTTGCCTTTGTTCTGTTACACTCAGTCACACTGGAAACCACTAGTGCAAAGGAAACCTGCTCTGCACAACGGCCTCGCACCAAAAACTCTCAGCTGAGAGAACTTGGCCATTGTCACCACCCTGGCCACCCACCAGTCCTCTGAGAGAGCATCCCCCAGACCCAGAGCTGGGGCAAAACGCAGGTTACACAGCGTTTGGGAGAGAAACCCCTGGGGATGGAGAAGGCTGCCCTGAGGGAAATCCATCCCATGGATGAAGTTGCCCCAATGGAAACCCATTCCATCCCGTGGATGAAGTTCCCCTGATGGAAGCCCATCCTGCAGATGAAGTGTGAGGCAGCCACAGGCCATGACATTGACCTGCCCAAGGGAGCTGGATGTTCAGCTGCCCAGTCCTTAACTGGGTATTCTCAGGAAGAAACCCAACTGCAACTAATTTTGACTTCTTAATCATTTTATCCCTGCAGATCTCTGACTAATCACTGCATTCATGTGAGAAAGAAAAACTCCAGTTTTTGCTCCAGAGAGGTTCAACTCTGCCTCCTGCAAAGACTTTTAACCCGTTAAAGATCCCTGCATCCCCCCTTGGCATGGTGGTTTTTCCTCCAGAGAGGTTCAGCTCTGTGTCCTGCAAAGACTTTTTAAAGATCCCTGCATCCCCCCTTGGCATGGGGTAAATCCATAACCCCCCTCCCTGGTGCAGCACACTCCTGACCAGCTCTGTGGCACAGGCTCCAGCTCCACACTTTCCATGTGCTGTGCTCACGGACCTGCTCTCGCTGCAGCGATAGATCTTGCCAACACCTTTATCCACAAACATCTCATACCTCCACCACAACTCACTGCCTTACTTGGACTTAAAAGTAATAACAATTTTACCTGATTAAGAACTCTCCGTTTGGGCTGCATTCTTGCAGCAGTAATTACACGCGGAATATTCTATTTATCCCGTTTCCATCATACACGTATATTTTTCATTTTGTTTGGAATGTTTCTCCTCCCATGCTTTCCAAATGTTTAATCAAGTGCTGCTCCCTTTGAAATATTAATCATGCCAAATTTTTTATTGTTATTTTTCAAGCATTGTGGTGCTTCTCCCTTCTCATCTTTCAATAATAGCAAGGGGGTTTTTTTGGAGTTTTTTTTTTTTTTCTGAAGGACTTGCCCATCTGACTCCAGCCCTGCCAGGCTGCACAGCCCCATCTTCTCGCTCAAGAGCCAAGAAACGTCAGAGCAGCTTTGGGAGGAGTTCAACTTGCCAGATTCACATTTTCCTTGCATCGTATTTGATTCCCATCTGAATTTTCTCTTGTGATGATCCTTAATATTAGCTGGAAATTATCTCCCTGCTACATAGTGGGTGGCCCTTCCATTTCTAACCTGTGTGATTGTCACCTACATTTAATCACAAACTTAGAATAATTAAAATATTCTTGACATTCATCAATCTCTAGACACATATAACTGTAAAATTTAATTGTTTAAGTATCTAATTAAAACATACATAATTGCTAGCCAGAGAAGGTTGCTTTTTTGGTCTCTCTCTCACTGAAGCCATGCTGAGCAGAACAACTGCAGGGGCCGGGGGGGGCTGGGGGGACCAGACTCACTCGCAGCTGGTTTGATGAAGCCAAAACCAGCACTAAGAAGCCCATGGTGACACTCCATGTGGTAGCTCCATCTCCCCTCTTCCAGGTGAGACACAGATCCCACAAAGCTGTTTCATACATTGCCAGTCCCTCCCCTGGGTGGGGGAAGAGCAGGAGACAGAGAAAAAAAAGTCTCTAAATCTTAACACTTGTGGGAAAAAAAGAAAATTTCTTACAAATGCAAAATCTAAACCAAAATCACTCTCAACTCTTGAGAGCATGAATTGCCCTCATTCATCTCAACTGACTTCCAGTTCTTAAGCCTAATTATGATGTATAACACTCAGACTTTAAAATAATTAGGTTTGCAACTGTGGGCCATCCTGCACCCCCCCAGCAATTGTGCCGGTGCCAATCAAGTGACTCCAGGCACCACTTGCCCAACGAAGGGCAAAACCAGCCGCGGATCCACCAGCTCTTGGCACATATTATTCCTGTGTAAAATTCACTCGTGGATGAGTTACAATCTACCAACAGTGGTATAAACCTCTCCCTGTAATTACCGCTGTGGATTGAGGGATGTACAGGGCCCTAATTCCTACACCCGGCCCATCAAATCAAACACAACCGAGCAGGCAACGTGGTTATCTCCAAACCCAGTGGCAATAAAATTAAGCCCTAAATGCTAATACTTGCAGGGTAAACACACTGTCAGAACACAGTCCAGTCTGCAGGAAATCAGACCTCAACATTTGTAAATCAAACGTGGCAGAGGGTTAATGCTCTTCCTGTTACTGCAAATATATGGAATACCATTGAGGCCTGCTGTGCTGCGGACATCGGGGGGAGACGATGGAGTTGAGCAGGGAGGAGCTGCTGAACAATTTAGCCACTCATTTCTTGATTTCTTAGTGTTTCTGTTTCTTACAGGTGTCTCACTCTTGAGCCTTTTTAGGTTAGTGATTTTGTTTGTTCAGAAAATATTCAAAAACTTAAATCAGACTGACTCAAATAACTCTTGGAAGAATGGCTCCAGGAAGAAAACGCGGTGGGGTTTCCATCCCGCAGCCATCAGTGAGCTCACAGGAGCCCCCACTCAAGACGTTCTTTCATCTCCCCTTCTGCGTTACCAAGACAGACCCTTCACACCATGGTCACCATGGGCTGTGCTCTTTCCCAAGTCCTTTTTGAAGTCCCCCACCTCTCTCTTCAACACCAGGATCCCTCCTCCAGGACCCAGAGCAGATACGTGGTGTGACCCGCAGGTCTCCACCACTCTCCATTGCCCCCTGGCCTCGGGACACCAACCCGAGCTCCAGCACACACACTTCCACCAACTCTTTTTTTTCAATT
Source organism: Calidris pugnax (assembly GCF_001431845.1). Taxonomy (NCBI): domain Eukaryota; kingdom Metazoa; phylum Chordata; class Aves; order Charadriiformes; family Scolopacidae; genus Calidris; species Calidris pugnax. The sequence continues at coordinate 892,711 of NW_015090842.1, forward strand.
TTTTATCTTTCCACAAACCTCTGCTCCACACTGGGCTCTAACCCCTTAGCATCAACACAGGTTCCCCCTTCCTCCCCATTGCCAGACACGATAAGGCAGCTGAGCCTTGAGTAAAAAGCAGATCAGTTTATCTTATAAACACTTTACTGACAACATAAACTTTGCTCTAACGTTTCAAAAACCTTGTAATCCCCTCCTACCTCATGAATTCCCAAACCCTTGTCTTCCTCCAGCCCATTTCACCACAACAACCAACCCTTTAAAGACACTCATGTTCCATACAGCCAAGGACAGAGAATAAACCTTGAATTTCAAACTAAGCTGTTTGACAAAACCAAACTTCATTGTTTTGTAAAGTTAATCCCTTCACACTCTCCCAACATTCCAGATGCGCCTCTTTCTATAAAGTGGGATTAAACAAATCACAAAAAACTTTCCAGAAGATCCTTTCACAGATTGTATCTTGCTGTAACAAAAAGATTGAGCAATCCATATCAATATCTAAGCAAAAATAATCTCCTCAGTCTACAGATGACCATGGAGGAGACACGGTGACGTGCAAAAACATTTTTTTCAGGTGCTAAAGCTCTGCTCTTATCTCCAGCTTCTCACCTTTACTATCCTGGTCTGTTTGGATACCACTGGGACTACCTCAAGAAAAGAAGAATTAACAAGTAAATATCACAGCTATCATCACCTTTCTTTTATTATAAAAAGCCCCAATATAGAGAGTTATTAATTATTTGAAATAAATCAAAAAACAGACAGCCAAAATCAAAGGCCCCATCACGAACAACTAATTAAAACAGATACTGTAACACGTAATAGGAACTAAGTCAAAGAGAGGCAGAAAATCATCTAATACCAGAAATCACCTGATACCCATTGAATAGCTAATGCTGCCAGGGCCTGAAAGTTGACAACGTCCAATGTATAAATTGACAACTCTCTCAGATCCAATTACTCCCAAAATAAAATAAGCATGAATATTATATTAAAAAAAAAAAAAAAAGGAGAGAGAAGGGTTGCGACTGCAGAAGAAAAACCTTTCACAAAGCACCAGCCAAAGGCTCACAACGGGATTTTTTTGGGGGACAAGTTAATCAAGAGGCAGAGGAGTGTGGTGTGTTCCCCGTCCCGGGACGGGGCTGGCACGGCGGCGTGGGGAGCGGAGCAGAGGAGGGTGCACACACGGCAGCACACACACACACACACACACACACACACACTCTGAGGAGGATTTACTCAATTAATTAGAGAGGCAAGTGAAAAAACACGGCGGAATTCAGGATGCGCTCAATAGTATGGAATGATGCTACAGAATTTACTCAATTAATTAGGGAGGCAAGTGAAAAAACACGGCGGAATTCGGGATGCGCTCAATAGTATGGAATGATGCTACTGGCCTATTTTTACCACTGGCAGCCAGAGGAGAGGCAGCGAGCTCGAGCAGGAGCAAGTGCATTATGATACAACACAACATGAGCATTATAAAATGCGAGATGAATCTCGAGCCCAGAGGCTCTTTAGCACCACTCCAAATCACAACTCTCTGCCTTCATTTTTCTTCTCTGCTACCATTCCACTTCTTCTCCCACTACTTCTGACTTCATTAACCCTTTTCTCTCTGCCTTGTCTCCTGCCTTCCTATTTTTACACTATCAAATCAGGTTCTTTAAAAGGCGTCTGAGGAACTGCAGCTCAGGAGTCACATTTTCTGGAGCTCTCTAACCCATTCCAGCTGTTTCCAATCAGAAACATCCTCTCATTGGCACCGTAATAAGACAGTGTACTCTTCTGAAAATCTAGCCCCGGATTAAGAGCTGCAAAAATCATAAATTGAATTGTAACCTGTTTTTAATGGTCTGAATTCAAGTGCCGTGAATTTGTTTTTTCTTTAAATACTTTCCCCAGAAATTCAAGTATAATGAGCCTGAAACAGACTTCCTGAAACACAAGCTTCATCTTAGCTTTTTGGGAATTAGAGAAGAGGCGGCTTCACGCTATGCCTTAGTTTTTGTATCCCCTTCTGGAACAGTGAGTTCTGTTGTGCAGTTCAACCAATTCTCATTAACCTGCCCTGAAATCATGAAATCCAGTGTTTCCAAGAGCTTTTTTGGTCTTTCTGAAAGCCAGGGTTATGGTCACTGCTCTCTCCACACAGTCCATATAATGTGCTACCTGACCGCGTGCGGCGGTGACATATGGTACAGTGGGTTATAACTATTTTACCATCTGCTCTAGCTGAACTCTAACCTTGACAATCCCACATCAGCTTTTCCTGTGAACTACTTACCCTTTGAAAATTAAACTGCAGCAAAAGGTTCGGCCGGATTATACGCTGCTCTTCGGAAGCCTCCGCTGCGCCCCAGGTGACTTAATTTGCTCAGGGTTTTAAACAAATAATTCCTTCAAAACTATAGGCTTTTTTTTCTTTTTCCTTCCCCAGGTAAGACAAATCAGTAACCAGAACGTTCTTTACCCTGAAAAATATTGCTCAAGATCCTGCCACATTCTTTACATACTCATTTATAAAGTATTTTCTTTCTCTTGCGCACTTATTTTGAGAAGTGCATCACCTTCACTGGAACCAGAGAGGGCTCAGTACTTTCCAAGAGCAAACTCCAGGTTTTTAGGAAGGTTCCCCCCAGTGCTTGACTCATCTCCTTCCGACCCACTTTACACTGTGAAGCTGACGGGCTCCAATTTGGATTTTGCACAACCAGCAAATGCTACTGTCACCCCCTACCATCCTGATGCCCCGCCTGCCCAGGAAAACTAAACAGTAGCATCATATAGGAAAATAAAACACTAATTTTATAGCAATAAACATAAGTTCTCCCCAAAGTTTGGAAAACTGGACAGATTCCGTAAATCAAGAGGGGATATTTGAAACTCTAATTATTATTGGCGAGTTTTTGGTTGGTTTTGTGTGGTGTTTGGGCTGTTTTCTTGGTTTTGTGGTTTGAGGGGTTTTTTTGCTGGTTTTTTGTTTTGTTTTGGGGTAGGGGTTTTAGGGGTTTTTTTTAAGACTTGCATCCCATGTCATCAAGTTCTATTTCATGTAGATGTTGGAGTTTGAACAACTGAGCTTTAACTCCAGAGGTTGCCAGAACAGCTCGTCTGGAGGACTGCCTTCAAATTTAAAGCCTGCCTTGTTTACAGAAACTCAAAGAATAGCTACGCAGTAATTAAAATCCATGAAAGAGCACGGCTTTGGTATAATTTATACATCCCCATTCAAAACTACTACATACACGCAGACATATGGAAAACATATATATATATTTTATAAATACTAATGATCGCCATGAGAACATACGCACCTCTAGTTTTTATTATAGATAAACAAAGCATTAGCACCTGACAGCACTAGTTCTTCTGGATGATTAAATTGAAGAAAGAATCAAATATGGTTATCACCAATTACTAGGTTACAATATCCCGTTTCAACTCAAAATATTAAATCATAACAGCTCAGTAAACTTCTCTGACTCACTATCAACTGAACCAGGCTGTAATGCCTACACAATGAGAACTACTTTTGTACAATGATTCAACTTTTAAAACCAGTATAACCCCTTCCCATTAAAAGTATTCCTATCTTCTCCATTTTGAAATCCTGTATCATTCCCACAAACACTGTCTCCCTTCTGACTCCTGTTTCCTATCTGAACAAAGGGAAATTCGATTTTTTTTGAATGTGTGAAGAAATCAGTTCATGAGATATAATTTTGCTTTTTCACACATGAGTAGTTTAAATATGTTATTCAATGTTATCTTGAGGCACAAACATAAGGCATGTAGGTTAGAGAAGTCAAAACTACATACGAGTCTGCTACCTCAAATGTCTTTCAAAATATGCAACTGACGGATATCACAGAAACTTCCGTTTAATTAAAGAATACGGAATTTAGCTGTAATCTGGGTCCTATTACCCAAATAGCCTACAGTAACTATACAAATATAATATACACGCTCCCTGAATATCCATATATCATTCCATACATGTTTTCCAACTACGCAGAAGCATCTATACTTTATAGCTCTACTTGGGGGAAGAGAGAAGCACTCATTTTCTTCTGGAGTTTATGCTAAAGCAATCTCTTCCTTCCCCGCACAATGCAAGAGAAATAAAAGCTTTAATGGGTAACAACTCGAATTTGCACTTCACTTTTCCTCTCCCAATACATGAGGACATTAGCTCCCCTCCACCCCCAATTGTCTTTTGCATTCAAATAATTCCACCTCTACATAAAAATGCCTTTTGTTATGCGGTTCCCAGACTTTCCCGGGTGGGCACCCCGGGAGCACCATCCCCATTCCCAACACAAAACCATCTCATTGCCCAGCTGCATAATTCATTGGCCCATGGCTAGAAGGGGCCAACCCCTGATCTTACCCCAGGGGCTGGAGGGAGCAGGGCTGGGAATGTGCTACGGGAGACACCTTGGCCAAGGCTCAGTCTACTGGAAGGTGAATCACTTCAGGAGAGGCTTCTGTCCCAGCCCGGATCCTCCTCAGCCTCACACGCTGCAATGAGCCCCGCGCCCTTTGTGATTAACTGAATTATGGCAGTAACGAGCGAGAGAAAACACTTTAACTGGCAGTACTGTAAGTATACACTACAGGTTCCCTGCAACGGCACGGAGGGGCAAGGCTGTAATTTGAAAATCAGACATCACTCAGATGACAAAACTAAACACACTTATCGAGCGTTCCTCACTTTGCATCTATTTTTCCTACAAGGCTGATGAAAAGCTGGGCACATTCGCACCACTCCAGGAAGATTCCCAACAGACACAGGAACCTTCCAGACACTGTCTATGGAGAACTTCTGCAGGTCCTTTTATTATTGCTTGTTTGTTTTAATTTATCAGAGCTGCTCCCAAGTTCCATCTAACCTTTGAAAACCAGCCTCCTGTTTGTTTTCGCCATCAAGCACCTGCAATTCCCTCCATGACAAATGGAGAGGAGACCTGGGCCACCCTTGGTGCCAGCTGGCAAAGCACCTGATGGGCACACACGAATTTCACGTGGAAATAAATGATATTTAAAAGAACTCTGAGTTGGGTTGTAACGCCTAACGTTTTGCCACATAATAAAAGCCTAAGCCAGGAAACATTTCAATCCCCAACAACGTTTTCATTCTGCATTAGAGCAAGCCCGAGTGGCAGGGACTCCTCACCCCAGTGGCGAAGGCACCGCTCATCTTTCATCTCCCAGATGCGGGCTGAGCCACGCGGCAATAGACTCACTTTCTCACTAGAAATGTCATCTCGGAGCTGAGAAACCTTCTTGACAAATATGTTTTTGAAACAGATGTATTTTTGCTAAACATTTTGTCTTTGACAAAAACATCTTTTGACAGAGAAAGTTTTATTGCAAATGTTTTTTTGCGCCATCTCTAATCAGAAGAGGTTTGACTTTTAGGGCCCAAGTGGGGAAAGCTGCTCAGACACCGAGCTGGTTGGGAAGAGAGGTCTCCCTGGCCAAGCAATGACCAGTGCTGGAGCTCCAGGAATGGACAGAGAAGTCCATCAGCCATTGCTCTGTCCTGATTTACCTGTTTTTACCCAAAAAAATGACCTGCGGGTTGCCTCTCACCGTGTTGTCCAGAGCAAGGCTGGGAATGGGCCCTAAACCTGCCTCTGCCTCCTCCTCTTCCTCCTCCTCCTGCACAGCCTCAACGGCTACTTCTTATACTTAAGTAGTAATTAACAACAGAAATGTTTAGAATAAACGAGTAAGGACAGGGCATTCGAAAAAGAGTTAACAGATGTCCTTAACATTGCTGCTGGCCTAATAAGGCTGCTGCAGTAATTTATTTGCTGTGGAGTTTATTTAGCTGCTGCAAACCTATGGGTTATAATAATCCGAGGCAGGTTGCATTAAGCACAACACGGCTTGGGTGTGTAACGTGGTGTTAAAAATAACCCCAGAAACAGCGTGCCTTCAAGATATTATGCATGCAATATCTTCTCCGATCTGACTATGAAAAGCCAGCCGGAAAGCAGCCTTCAGACTTAAAAAAAAATTACTAAAAAAAAAAAATAAAACCCAAGACTTCTTTTACAGATAATTTTGCCTACATTTTGGGACAGCAAACATTCAATTCAAACATCAAATCCTAGCATACTTCAGTGAGCTATCAGCACAGCAGCGCTGCCTTTTTTTCCTTTGAAAAATGAAAGAATTAAATTCAAAACAAACAACTTCAATTTAACACCAAACTACAGGATAACCAATCTTAAAAATGTCAAATTGTAATGGATCTTAATACCCATATAAAACACAAAAATAGTGGCATTGTTCCCCGGTAATGCATAGCAACCTTACAGAATTTCAGTGAAGGAGAAAGAAGGGAAAAACACCTTATTACTTCTAACTCCTGCGAGCCATTTTGGTCTCCAAAGGTTTTGGAGCGCCCGGGGCCATGTGTCTGCAGTGTTTCGGGAAATGACTTGCCTTCGCACGAACACTGCTCTGTTCTGCAGCACTGCTGCCCCCCAGCATCCCCGCTCCATTCCCAGTTAACTCTTCCTTACCTGCAGCCTCCTCCCCCTCTCTGCAGCAGGATTGCAGAAAGGCTTTGCTTCAAAAAAAAAAAACCCCCAAAAAACCAAAACAACAAAAAAAACCCACCAAAAAAACCCCAAGCCCCTCTGCTTTTTTTCTGACAAGTTCTCTCGGAAACAAACAGGACCAGAATTTACCTCTATAAATCTTTGGGAGGAGAATGAAATCCATTTTAAACTAAAATATTTGGTAGAAGAAAAGAGCAGAGCTAGCAATCATCCTTGGAGCTCTGAAGTTTGGTGCCGCTCAGATGTTTGGCTGCTTTACCCCAGTTAACAAAGGACAGACAGAAAACAAAAAGTCATCTTCATCCCCATAGGAAACAACGGCAGGACTGAAATGCTTCACCTGTCACTCTATTTAGATTTTTAATTACAGTCCCGACACCACATAACAGGCTGCAATTAAGTCCCTGGATAAGGCCTTATAACTATTACCTGATTTGTCTGAGGAGCGGCGCATTAAAGGCGAGAGGAAATAACCCGGCTCATGGAGAGACACAAAAATGTGATCCTCCTCCTAATTTTTTTAAACTCACTTAGCAAAGACGCTTTGTGTTTCCCCCTATTTTCTGCAAAGATTCAAGGCTGTGCACTGCCAGCTATTTTGCTTGATAGCTTTTTTAAAAACCTCAGAAAATTCTTAGCCAAGGTCAGAGCTGATTGACTCAAAATATGACAGTGTACGAGGCTGCTCAAATATTCCATTCATCTCAGGGGCTGGGTAAGCAGCTCTAACTAAGAGGAAAATCAATATAATACTTCACAGTGAGGAAGAAAATGGAAAATAGTTTAGCAGTTAAGTGGTTAATGCAATTCCTAAGTGTTCAGCAATCATTGCAATTTAGTGCCATTTCGATTATTACACAATAAACAGACCATGTTGTCTGGAAGCAAATTTTTATGAGTATAGCTGAAGGGGTTGCAACTTATTTAGCTGCTGAAACTCTAAGGGAAAGAACATTTCTGAATGCTAACACTACAGATCAGAAATATACAGGTACACTAGAAAGGTTATTTTTAGGTCACTACTATGGTAACTAACCACACTGACCTTTAAAATTAGTATGCAGTTCAAGAAAAATGAAGTTCAGTAAAATGTTCTTTAAGCAGGATCATTTTAATAAACACTATTGCACATCCTTACTGCAGAAACCTGTCACTTTTCACTGCTATTAATTTTACTTTTGGATCATAGCATCACAAAATAATGTATATGCGTACCATGTTGTAGCACTGACTAGGAAAAACATGTAAACAGCCAGAAAACTGATTAAACTATCATTAATTTATGTTTAAAGATATTTCTTTTTTAAATTAAGAATGTCTATGTTTATTTTTGCAGAATAAAACAAAACTGCTAGCTGCAAAAGGACAGTTTTTCATGTAATGTGAAGTCATGGAAACATTCAGAATAAATATCGTTAAAATCATCTTATTTTGTCTCATTTTGTTGAAATACAGAATTTTAAGTGGATTTCAAAAGCAAACCTAGTTCTGCAATTTACAAATTCAAAGCCAAACAGGCTGGAGTTATGTTCAGGGCAGATGAGATGAATGGCAGGAGATCAGGAGTGTGTGGTTGGTTGATGGCAGCAGGGACTCAGTAAAGGAAACAGCATTTTGAACAAAATTACCATTTGAATCCAATATACTAATGTCTACTTCGACAAAACTTCAATTAGAATCATGGTTTTAATAAATAATGTAATATGTGTCCATCCACGGGGTAAGAAATGGAAACAGAATTTTGGCTGGCCATGAAGGTGCGTTTGCTGCTCAACAAACCCAACAGAGAAAATATCAACAAGGTCTACGCTGAAACTGGGAAAGTACCAATTTACCCCGTCACTTGCAATCACCAAACATAGAACACAACTGTTCTAATTTCATTAAGATCAGTCTCAGCCACGTTTGAGACAGCTTCTAATGCTGTATCAAATGGCTGATAAGAAACCAGAGGACGTAGCTAGAAAATTATTATATATGTCTATACATGTGTGTGTATATATATATGGAGAGAGAGGGAGACGCAGACACACATGCATTTTAGTCTAGTTTATATCATAGACCTTTTAAAAATTGTGGCTCTTCCAGAAGAAGGAAACATTAATTTTAAAAAAGGAAAATTCTGTCTGCATTTTTTCAAGACTCAATATGCTTCTGAGTAACGTTGCTCTTCAAGTGACTTGTAAATGCGTGGATCACAATTTCTATAAAAAAGGGGGAAAAAAATCTCTACATCTAGTGGGATTCTGGGTCCTGGGCAGAGCCCTCCCATGCTCCTGGAGCAGCACGTTATGCCTACAGCTCCTGGTTAGTCATGGGCTGGTCAATTAGTAACTACATCCACCTTCCAGCCCCATCTGAAAATGAGCTCTCTTACCATAGAGGCTGTACAAAGACACAGCAAGGGCCAGGCACAATTAGCAATCCAACAAAAAAAAAAAACCACCACACACCAAAAGCAACAAAAAAAAAAGAAAAACAGAAGAAAAGGATGGATGCTAAGTGGTACTAATACCCTCATTGCACAGCCAGGGCTCCCAGAGCAGCCCTGGGAGCGAGCTCCTCCAGGATGCTGGATCCAAACCTGGGACTACGAACAGAAAGGAAACCTCACCTGACACACGCCGGGTGTGAACCTCCACCTACATGTCTGCCAGGCTCAAAATTCAACCCAGAACACACAGAAATACCCATCTCATCCACCCATCTTTCAAACCGGGCACCCAGGACAAGCTGCTGTCTCTGCCTTGGTGCTAACGGAGCCACACGAGCAGCCATACTCCTTCTTTTCTAACCAATTAATACTTACAACTGCTTTTCTTACTAAAGAAAAATAATTAAGGGGTTTATAAACACGCAGTGACGTGGCAACAGGGTCTTGGTTCCAAGATGTAAAGGAAAATCTTAAACTTCACTCTTCTGAAAACCAAAGACCTCCTGGGTTAGCCTCCCCTGCCTTTCCACAGGGTAATTTTGCTGATAGGAAATAATCAAAATTGTCAATTTTTGGAAGCCAACCAAGACTCTGAGCATTCTTCTCCACATCCTCTCAGCCGAGACTGCTTATAGCTGTTGGCCACCGAATGAGCCTGTTTAGGGATGGGAAGGCTGTGAGCGTGCCGGGCAGAAGAGAGCGCGGTGCAGGGAGGGAACAAGGCAACACAACAGGTAGGCTGCCTGCATGCAACAAAATTCCCCCAAATTAAGTCTCTCATCAGCAAAGACCACCAACAAAGACATTGGTTGCGCTGAACTGTATGTTACAACCTCCAAATTTATGTTAAAATAGTTCCAGGTTCTGATAGCTTATTTTTCATTTTGTTGCTTGACTGGTGTTTACACAAACAAGCCCAAATTTTTAAAACAGAAAAAAAAAAAAAAAAAAAAAAAAAAAAGATACTCATGTATGTAGTAATTCGGAAGTAAGGTTCCACCAATATGACATTTTCCAGCCTGATTTAATAAGAGAAACATGAAGCAGAAATAATTACTAACACTAGGAAAAAACGATGACAATTAACTACACAGATTTAGCTTTAAAATCCAGATTTCACTGCAATGCCATGGCCACATACGAGTATCCAGCTTTAAAAAGAAACTGCTAATTCAAAAGCAGGCAGCGGAGGGGGGTTTTGTGTGTATAAATATATATTCTTTTCATCTACTTAGCGTGCAAATTTATTTAAAATACAATAAAATAACAGGCAGGTCTAAAGACTAAATACAAAAATATAAGAATGTCAAATGAACAAACTTTTTCCACTCTGCAGTTTTTATTTTATTATTAGATGCTATTCCTAACTTGTTAAAATTGATCAAATAGAAAGCTGTGAATAGAGAAAAAATTAAGCCAACTAGAAAAGTGTGACTTGGATTTAATATTTTATAATTGCCAAGGGACATACTGAGATCAATGAATTTTTGCCCGAGATGAACGTCAGAAAGAGATGTACTTCAGTCTTTTAGGGAACATTGGTCTATTTAATTCTTGTGTCTGATGCATGTGAAATATGCCTGTCTTGGCCTTCTCTCCCGCCCGGGGCCCTGCCCGGGGCAGACATTACCACTTTTAATAGGCCGCCATCTGAGGAATGGCAAGGGATCCAATAACCCATCCGCTCTAATGGATTTGCCTGTTTATTCACTTACACCTTTTTTTTTTTCCCAGCTAATTTTAGTTTTGCATGCTGAGTTGTTTCACTTTAAATTAAATGAATAGAAACAAAGGGGAGAAGACTGTGCAGCTAATAAACCATGATTATTCTCCAAGTTCTTCGCAACGGGATCCTCCACATACGAAGGTATATCACTTGAGAACAGATTCACTGCTGTGTTTTTCCACTTGTTGTCAAAATTAACAAAGCTTTAAGATTTAGTGAGACAAAAAGTAGGTTATTATAAACTCTTTCTCATAGCGTACTAATGATTTGCAGCAGCAGAAAGCACCCAGATTCAAATTGTTATGAGGCTCCTGAGCATCTTCAAAGAATAATACTGGTAAAGTTAATGATTGTAGTATTATCACCAAAAAAAATAGTATACAGTTTAATCTAGCCCTTCATCTACACTTTGAAGATGGTATATAAGTAACGCATTAAGAGTTGCAAACCGAATGGATCCCTCTTGATACAGAGGAATTCTCAGTAATAAAAATTTTCATTGCATTTGATCCCTAGGAAAAAGGGACATTACAACCCAAAACTTATTAGGGGATATAATCTCTGTATTTGGATTACCTTAATATTTTGTTCCTCCACAGCAAAGTTCTTCCTCCCCATCCTTGGGAGCCAGTTCCTGCCTCTCCCAGAGCTGCTCCTCAGCCCATCAGAGGTGCTTTGCTTCCCTGAGAACCTTACTTAAGGCCAGCAACTGCAACCATCCACTTCAAAACAGCCTTTTCTCCAGTCTTTTTTCCAAGTCAGGTTGAATCTCAACATTCTTGGTGCTCCCCAGTCTCCACCAGCTCAGAGAGGGGGCAGCCAAGAACCCCCTGAGGACAGGAGCTTGGTGGGAGCCAACACGTCCCCTCTGGGTACACCAACAGCCTCCTGACCATTGCCTGCCCCGAGGAAACCACCCTCAGCACCAAAATCACCACTCAGTTCAAGCACCAAATCCACTCAGTTGCCTTGTTTTAAAGGCATAAAAATAACATGGTTTCTATGTCTGCAAGTAACGGACCAGGCCCAGTCCCTGGGGTCACCACGGGAAAAACAACTGCTCACTCCCTGGGGACTCCCACTGCCCCGCTCTAAAAAATCCTCCTTTTCTGTACCGAAACTGCACAGAATACAGCAGCACTTGGTCATTTGTTCCCCCTTCATCACAGAGACATCGATGAGTGATGTCCCCAGGAGCCAGCAGCGCACCGTACAGGGCACTGACTGGATGGCAGGAATACGGCTACCAAAAATGAAGAGCCCAAAGCCAGAACCCTGCACCACCCCGTGCCAGTTGCCCGCAGCGGGAGGGGGTCGGGCACCCCTCCATTTAGAAAAACATGTTTTGTTAGGGAGCTCCTGCCCCTGTGAAACAGCGTCTGTAGCGCTAAACAGCCATGAAATAATGTCAAAACTCTCTCTGGAGAGAAAGAGACTGGAACAAAACGAGGTCTGTGTCGTTGAGGAGGGTCCATGGTGATGGCTGTTGCTCCGGCAGAGGGAAAAGGAAGAGGGTGTTTTCCTCCAGCTGGTTACGTTGGCTTTTGGGAATCGCCCTAGGAACCTGGCTTCTCCTTATTTTTGCCACAACGACTTCACTCCCCTTCCTACCATCGGCTCCTCTCCCATGGGGCCTTCAGCAACACGGGGTGACGCAGAAAGGCCTCGGAGGCTTCACCAGGGCACCCGCTCTGCGTTTGGGGCTGGGGTTTTCCTCTCTCTGTGGCTCAGGAGACCTAGAATTGTGTATTCCAAAGGGTGAGCCACCCACTATGAACATCAGCATCTCAGCTTTGCATTCCTTTTATTGCTGCCCATTCCAATGTCTCCCAGAACTGAGATTGCAGCAGGAGACCTTTTTTCCTGACGCAAAACCATCATCGGTATCCCCCTAAATATATTGCAAGAATTAAAATAAGGCTCCTCAAATAATTTCAAGTATCTATGTATCTAAAGCGTGAATCTGTTTATGAGACAAGTATTTGGGGACAGTCACAAATCCAGCCTTCCTTTTAAAATGGCAAGTCAGGCCTATTATTTAAATGTCTCCGAAACACCCAAATTAATAGGATGTTTTACAAGCGCACAGACAAGTTAAAATAATCGGTCTGCTTTAGGTATGTTTAAGTGAATCTGCAAAACAGGAGAAGTTACATAGCAGCAGAATCATTTTTTTTTCCCCCAAATCGTATTTGTAGACCTGGATACTAACTCCCAGACACACTGAGCAAAGAAAAATGGGAACAACAGACTGAAGTTGGGATTGATTTACTTCATTAGCTGGGATTACAAGTTTAACTTACAAACCAGAGGTCAAAATTTCTCATTAACAAGGGGGCCATGAATCGCTGCAGGGCTTGGTTCAAGAGGAGACCACTCTTATTACTAACTACACATTTCAATCTGTCTTTGATGTTCTCCTTCTACCCTCCTCCCTTTTATTTTTTGGCAGAGGAGTTGATTTTAATTGTAGCTATACAACACAGCTCAGTTTGCCTGAGAGCCAGCCTCCACATCTGCAGTGAGTGCAGTTCTAGTGATATTGGGTGCAGTCCATAGCTCAGGGCTAATTTTAATGGCTCCCCTTTTCATACAAGGCTCAGATTGTTTTCCACGTGATTCCTGTTAATTTAGCTGCAGGAAAGGGCATCAGTTTTCCTTGTGAGTTTCTGATCCATACTTCTAAACTAGGTGAAACGTATTAAAGAAGAGAAATGATCACAAAATGAGAGATTCAATTTTCTACTACCCCCTTAAACTGATAAAGCAAGCAATCCTGCTATTTTAATGCCCAAAAAGAGAAATAGGGGATGCGAGCGGTATTTTCCTTAGGTCTGTATTTTGATAAGCCCTTTAATTTGTGCAATGCTGTAAAGCAGCTCCCGCAACCCCTAACGACGCTAAGGGTTAACGGGGGAGCGGTGCCACGGCCGTGTGTCCTACCCACTCCAAACCTGCACATCCAAACTGGGATTTCCCAGCACATCCCTCAAAACAAGCAGGAGTTGCGAGCGTTATGGCAGCAGATGGGGTAGTACACCATCAAATAATAAAATGTTTAATGCATATTTTCTATTTTGGACAAACAGAACTAAAATAACTGTAAATAGTCAAAGGTAGGAGTATTCAAAAAGCTGAAAAGTGCTCATTCTACAGGATCTACTACAGTTTTTAAAGGAAACAACCCGCTGATGCTGGTTAAACAGCTGAAATTTTCATATATTACCTATAGTTAAAATCATAATCAAATTTGCCTCAGCAAGCAAAGTTACACTGTACACAACTGCAACTGCCTTTGAGCATTGCAAAATTTAAAAACCCTGAAAAACTGAGCACAGGCAATTTTTACAAGTAAAAAAATGGCACAGATATCATTTTAACAGAAATGTAGTATGATGGCAATGTTTTTTCATAATTTAAATGTAGAAAAGCAATTGCTAGGAGTAATGGTTACCAAAATAATTTTTCATAGCTGTACGGTGTCTGGCCTTTGTTTACATACACCTATTTTGCCTACAAAGAGATACCATCTCCAGCTTCATACCTATTTATTACTAGTAATGAAAGCCATTCTGCACATGGTAAATTCACGCAGGTTTATGGTGCAAAACCTTAGGTGAAAAGGCAGGAACAATTAGGTGAGTAATGTTAATTTAGGACCAATAGAGATTTCTATTTATCCCAACTCCCCCGTGTACCAGGCAGATCTGTTCTGCGCTCCCCACATCCATTGGGCCGGTTCTCAGCTCAGCTCTAACACTGGAGGGGAGCACGTACCAAATCACTTTCTTCTACTTGTTTATATTAGCAGTTGCTGTTAATGCTCCATTTTCTAAGCTTTTCCAGCCGCCAGCCAGCGTTCAAGCATTAAAAGGTATGCTTTTAATTCACACTCTGAGCCCAGAATTAACTTTTTTCTGATGGCCAAGTCAGCCCCCTTTTGTGCAAGTCTTCTATTACCAGTTTGTAACTAATCTGCCGGCTGGAACTTCATAAAGCCCCTTTGTTTGCGGCTGGAGCCGGGCTGGGGGGCGAGCGGGGTGGCTATCGGTTTCATTCCTGTGGTAGCCCAGGTCAGGTCACCTTTAGGGAATCCACCGAGGCCTCGGCAGCCCCTCACGGACACGGGGCGCGAGGGCTACCTTCAGGTTTCAACGGGGGGTTATCTTAACAACTAGACATCTTTAAAAGGTCATTATTGCAGTCTAATTTCAAACTGGCACCAAAATGAAGGGTTGTCTTTGTGTGGGATTAATTTAAAAACCTCAGGATTTGATGTCAGTGGGAAATAACCAGCGTGGGACTCATAATGCTGCCTTCTCCTGCTTCTGGCCAGCACCTAGGGCTAATTTCTTAGGAGATGAAAACTATGACAAGCCCTTCAGTTAAGCTGAAAGCAGGCAGCAGTCCAGTAACACCCACAGGCCTCAGAGGCATCCTGTGACCCCCTTAGAAAAGTCACATTCACTTTGCTCTTGAGAAAGGAAAAATAATGCTGGAGGCATTTTGTTTTAAACCATGTGAAATAAGGAAATGTGAGGATGTGAAAATGAAGTGAAAAAAGTTAGAATTCATTTCCTCCCTTTGCAATGGCTTAGAAGCAAAACTGGTTCATTTTGAAAGTGTGTGTAAAAATCTGATACATTCACCAGTAGGCAGTGACTACAAAATGCTTAAGGTAAAATATGTAAATATGTAAAATAATCTCTTGAAAACCATCTCCTTTTGTGCTTGAAAGCATTTTGTAAAAGCATCTTTATTTCTCAGTAGCATTAATAGGCAGTCAGAAAGAAAAGTTACCTCTTGTCAAAACAAAAAATAACAACAAAATTCAAGGTACTAGGGAAATATTTTGAAACAAATCTGCAGAGCAGTGAAAGGGAAGGAAATGAATGCGTTAAGTTCCTTGGATGACTTCTGCCCTTTTACTATTAAACTGAATAATAATAAAGGAACATGTAAATTACAGTTTCAAAATTTTAACGGGGTTATTTTAACTATCATGGACTTAAGGCAAACCTAATCTGCCGAGTCTTCACTCTCATTTCATTCTAAAACTGTGCCTCACTTTTTTACTCCTATTACGCCTTTTAACTTAGATGGGCTTTTTATCTCCCAGCTAAGCAGATCCAACCTCATTTCCTCCTTCATATTAAAGAAGTCTACACAAATGTACGTTCAGCCTGTTTATTACTTGCTAGAGACTGCTAATCTTGTTCCAAAATATTCTCATTAATAAAAGGTTACACTTGGAGGACCCATTAGAATGCTCAAATTAAGAGTACATGAATACTTAAAACTCTTATTCTTTGTCCTAAATTCTTGAGCTGTATTATATATTATCAACTTTATAATCAAAACCAAGTAACAGAGAATTCATTAACATTAATATAATTCTCAAAAAAAATGTTTCACAAGTGAGGTCTCAATTCTGGGAAATGAACTCCAGCATGAAAAAAAAATTTGCCTTGATTTAATTATTTTTTCCTTATTTGAAGCAAGAGGAGAAAAGGTAAAAGAAAGCTAAGGTAAGGAACATGTAAGGAAGAAGATGGAGAACAAAGGCAAAAGATTGGAATCTTGAGTTACTGCAACACACAGGTACTGAGTGATCCTTCCAGCATAAGACTACGGGGAGTTGGCTGGAAAAATTCACATGGCATCCAACAGGGTAATGGAACTACCTGAACACCTACACCCAAAAGGAAATAACAATAAATTGGAATTATTTTGAGATGTGGCAGATTTTAGAAAGACTAGCCTCTTTAAAAAGATCTCTTTCAAATTAAAAATTTAATTTCAAATTAAAAATTTTTCAACATCAACCAAGCTTCCCCACTCACTGAATGATGGGGAGACACCCTGATTTACATTGCTGTAGAAACCTTCTTACCACCACCCCAGAATCCTAACTCAACCCTGTCAGAAGTCAAAAGGAAATTAGAGAAGGTGATAATGCCAAAGAATGCCATCTCCAGAGCCTTCACCATCCTCTTTTCCACAGTACTGTGGTTAAATGCATACAGAGTGGGAATGGCAGAACGATGGTCTGTATCTGTATGAAAAGGAATGGGAACACTCGGCTTGATTTTCCTCCCCCCATCACCCAGGGGTTTTCAGTAAACTGGGGATGGAACGATGCTCCTTAACATGCTTTTAATATGCAGGCAAACTATTACTCTTAGACAGTATGATTCTGCCAAACGTTTAAGTTTCAAGTGCTTGCTCGAATTAAAGTATTTACATAAATTGGCGGGTTTTTTTTCCTACCTCAGACAGCTCCAGTTAATGGGTCAAAACATAATTTGCCTGTCCTGTTTGAGCTCACAGGCGTTTGTACAAGTGTCACAATCACTCATGTGACACGTGTCTGCTTTATTATTCCATGCCAGAGATAAGCAAATGTTTACAAGGTTTGTTTCTCTGAAGCACACAGAGAAGGTACAAGAAAAGGGAACGACATGAAGTGTTTGCAGGGGAGCTTCACAGATGCCAAGACTGCTACCTCACCACACCGCTGTTTTGAACCCAAGCTGCTCCTCCCTGTCTTCCTTAAATTGTCATTAAATTATGAGAGGGATGTTTATAATCAACTCGGTTACGGTCAAGTGTGCACTGGCCTGTAAACTCCAGCCTCCTGCCCTCCCACCAGCCCATCACAGGCACGGAGGAGCTTCACAACTGTAGGAACCCGAAATATCCTGAATTTCTGGGCACAGGGGCTGCTCCTCATCAGCTCTGCAAAGGAGAGAGTACGTACACGCGCTCTGATGGCAATCGCAGTGCAGCCAAACAGCCTCTGTCTGCAATTCCTCTATTTTAATTCCACAGCTGCTGTTTTCTGAGACTTACACCCATAACCGTTGCTAGAAAAGTATAGGAAAGTTAATAATTGTTAAAGGGTTACAGGAAGATAATTGTTCTATTTCTTCTGAATTGCCAATACTGATTTTGCTGTGAGGGGGGATTATGGAAAGAAATGGAGCACTAGAGACAGGAAAGTACTGTTACCAAATAATCTAACAAATGCAAATACAGCTCGCAGTATTAACAAAAGTGTCGAGTCTGAGACTATAGACAGATGTTAGCTTTGGATCCAGCTGTGCTGATCAAAGGCTTTATGCCCCCCAGCTGCTCCCCACTGCCCCCTGCTGAAGTTATTATCCTGAAGATCTGCCAGCAGAGTAGCTCCTGCCAGTGCTCCCTAATTCACCCCGGGCAGTATCAGTCCGACTCACCCACACCACCTATTTACATTATTTAGAATAATCCAGTTGATTTGGTCTGAACCGAGTGCTCTTGCACGAGCCATTCCACCGCCAGAGCTCCACCGTGGACCCCAACTACTGTGGGTTCTTGCCCTGTGATGGGCTTTCTGAAGCCCCAGAAAACAGCCACTGCTGACACACCATCACCCCCAATAATATAAACAAAAAGCATTTTGAAAATCACCTAAGCAAATAAAGCCATTCCTAAAACCTGATTATTTTTTTGCAACGAAAACACCGATGGAATTTTCCTGCTGAACTAGAGACAGGACTTACAATAGCTCCAGCATTTGAGAACAGCACCACCAGAACGATGGAGATCTCCCAGAACTTCAGACGGACGCAGCACCAAACCCATCACCTTCGTGCAAACAGTGCTCATAAGAGATCACCGAGAACAACAACTTCAACCACAAGCCAAAACCTCGCTTTGTTTCATCATTCTTGATTTTGAGTGAATAGATTAAGTCTGATTCAACTTTCACACTGAAACAAGCTGAGATTTTTGTTAATACAGACAAAATCAAATATGCAAATCAGATAACATTTAGAGTTGCGGACTCCTTTTCTAGATACGATATAGTCCCTTTCCAATCTGTAAGATGCACTGTAAAACAGTATGCAATTTTTTTTCATTTTAAACTTGCAGGAGAATTTTGGATCATTTTCCACTTATTTTTGGAGGTACATTTCAAGCTCCACAACACGCATTGTCCAACCTTATCAAAAGGTGCCTACTGTTACACCACACGTGCTAAAACAGTTCTTTAAATACTAATTGTGACCATATTTTCAATTGGATTTCAGCCTGCTCTGGTAACTTCTCTCTTGAGGTGACAAACTGGGAGTACCTGAACTCATTACAGCCTGATTAATTATGCTGCTTCATACAAAGGGGAAGGAGACTTCCATCGGAAATGGTAACCTTAGACAGTACCTGGGCAGCAGCCTCTCTGAGTATCAGTCCCAGGTCCACACACCTTTAATTTGCTTTGCGAATTCTTAGTAATTACTGTCACACGGGTCAGCTCAGCTGCAACTGTTGGAATAACTAAAGGCAGAGGTTGGGAACGTCTTAGTTCCAGTCAATAGAATTTATGGCAGTTCGCAGAAGATGCTGAGAAGCATGGAGTCAAACATCAGAGACCTCTCATCTCACACAGCTGAGGACTCACCAGATTTTCACCTTCTACATCTTTGGAGGTGATGATTTCCTTAAATTACCCAGAAACTGAGAACCACCTGGCTATTACCTTCTTCTAAAGCAGGCCTTTCACCCAAACTTTTCGCCCCATACCTGGAAAGTAGTGTTGGTTTTGCTTGCTGTCTTCTCATGCTTTTGTTAACGAGCAAAGGCAAATTAATACAAGACAAGAATCAAACATGTGTCTAAAATACAAGCTGCATAATTAAACCAAGAATGAAAACAAATCAAAGGTATATATGTTCAAATAGTATTTATTGTTCCTTTACATAAAGGAACAAGGAACTTGGCAAATATTTCCTTTGAATAAAGGCCCGTCTTCACACAAGCATGGGTTATGAATAGCAATGAAGAAGATAAGAGCACGTGAGATAAAGTCAAGCAGAGTCAGCCACAGACAGAAGCAGAGCCAGGCTGACAACGGGAGAATTCCCATCCTACTGGGCTCTCTACAACCGTTTAATGCCAACGCACATCAGCGGTTATACCGAAAGACACACTTTAGAGAAATATTTTTAAATGCAAAGTTCAGGGTATCTTTTTTTTTCGTATGGATAATACTCAAAGCATATTTCTCTCTACAGACTTAGGTCTCTCGTGCTTAGTCTGTAACATGCCTGTGTGCTCTGCTGCTAACGGCGATTTAAGGAATTTGCTGTACCTACAGAATTGTATTACGGAGATCCTAGAGGGTATGACTAAAACTTGTTGAAATTAAGTTCTAAGAAAATATATAAATGCAGGTGATTGGTTAGGGTTTGCTTAAAGTCAAGAACAGGAGGCATTCCCAGATCTGTCTCTCAGAGCCAATTCCCTCTTATAATAAATACACGGGGTTGACTGGGGAATCAAGTGCATCAGAGAAAAAGAACAATGCATTAAAAATATTGCCAGATCACCAGGATTCCCTCTCTCATTTGAGGCCAGCACTGTCCTGCATGAACAAAAGAAGAGATTCTTTGACAACTAGTATTGTCTAAATACTTAAGGCAGCTCCTCCTTTTCTGTAGACAAAAATCTGATTTTTGGCATGGATAAGATTTAAAAACACAGAGTAACAAGAAATCGGAAAATGTTTTGTGAATTAATTAAAACAAGATGTAAAGATATATTATTCATTAAATTGTAAACACATTCTTCCAAGGAGAATGAAATATAAATAAAAATTCAATTGGTTTATTTTCAATTATGTGGTTGCCTTCTTTTCAATAATTCTCCTTAAAATTTAACCATGAAAAAATACCTTTATATGTCTGAACAACAGAGATGAGATGTGCTTCATATTTTATCAATTACTACTAACTTTTATATTAGTATATGTATTAAAAGATAAAAATATATGTATTTGAAAGACATATAGGCCACCACAAATTAATCTTAAAAATGGCAGTAGAGGAGGTATCTCCTGCCGAGTCCCTGATTTGGCTGGCTCAACCAATCTGCTACGGCCGTTCAACCAGTTAAACAAATTTCTATAATGATTTCCCCGTTTTTGGCTGCCTATCTGCCAGTTCCTACTGTCAACCCCAATTACTCCGTGTGCCCTGACTCCCCCATCAATGAGACACAGTGGGACTGCTGGGGCCTCCCCGCTAACGGGAGGCGCTTCTCCCACATCCCTGCTCCGAAGGCCGATCCGACCCGGCACAGCCGGCAAGAGGGGATCCCCCATCAGACCCAGGAGAACAATTCCTGCTGAAGGGCTCGGTGAAGCGTTGTCTTTGATATGCCATCTCCAGTTTGGTGTCAATTCTGAACAAGTTCTCCACGTTAGGTGTAAGCTGCTTAAGGAGGATTAATCTGCCACCGCTTGATTTGCCTCTTTTACGTGCTGCTCATTCCAAGCAGACACAGGTCAGGTGCTTTGTCTTCAGAGGGAGAGCAGAAGCTACTCCCCAGTTCTGGGTTTGTTCTGCTTTTCTGGAGGAAAAATTGTATCAGGAATGCAGTACAAACCAGAATTCCTCAGGAAAGAGCTCCTCAGATATACCAACAGAAGGCTGGAGATAAAAATATACCTCTGAAAGCCTTAAAAAAAGTAGATAACTTTTATTAAGGCTTACATGATTACACGTTTAATTTAAAAAGCAATGACTCAATATATAGTCTAATGAAATAACTCAGAAGTACGTTAGAGATGATATGGCCTTGTTAAAGAATTACTTTGAAATTACGGAATCATGGATTTGTTGGAGTTGCAAGAGACCTTCTAGAGATCCTTAGAGATGAGAAAATGAATTTTGGCTTTGGAGACAAGCACCAGGAATATTCTCCAGGTCCAGCAGATTTAGCTCACCTTCTGCTTCAGTTTTTTTTTTTTTTTTAATTGTAATAGCATAAAAATGAAAACAAATGAGAAGAAGAAAAAGGGATTAATGAAACCTTGCTAAAGAGAGGAACGAAGGTGCCTGCTATGATATATTTGGGAAAATATATCATAGACCAGTGATCTGGCCTAGGAAAAAAATGCCCTCTGCCAACACCTCCCCTCCAGATGAAGCAGGCTGCAGTGCTGCTGTCTTTTTGATCACGAGAAGAAATCCCACGCCAATGACTGTTTCCCCTGACAGACTGCTTGTCCTTTTTAATGTTACATGAGAGCACCAGCCTGAATTTCCCTCCCCTCAGAGCTAGTACCACTACCACTGATTAGAGATGCTGGTCTGCCTAGGGGTACTCACTTCTTCGGCCAAGGCTGTTTAACCTGTTGTGCTCCCTTTACTCCCTACCTTCTCCTTTGGAGAAGGAAACTTTGCCTTTTTTATGGATCTTACAGTATCTTCCTCTAAATTGTTCGGTAATTGGTCCATCATACTGAGGTTCGGCTCTTGTTGTGCTCCTGGCTTTGCAAGAGACTGTCATGCTCAAAAAGACTGGAGAAATACCTCTTTTATTGATAATTACAGCATGGGCCAACACTTTTTCCATGTCGCTAAAGTGCAGAAATCACTATTTACCATACCTTCTGCTTTCTAAAAAACACAGATGCAGAAAATCTCACCATTCTCTTCATTTGCCTCCCCATAAACAGTACTGCTCTTTGTCCTTCTGTCTGCTGAGATCATTATTATACCAAGATTACTACAAACAGAATAAGAAAAGCAACAGCAAAACTAGCAGTGGCAATAGGTTTGCTGCATCATCTCCCTCAGACAGCTCGGCTCAAAGCTCATCGTAAAAACCAGAGGGTGAATTAGGGAGGATTTCCCAAAGTAGTTCAATGGTCTAGGAGTCTGACTCCTAAGGACCTGGACTCCTTCCTAAATGACCTAGGGTTTCCATACACAATCTCTGCAATAGTTTAACTTAGTTTTAGTTAACTGTGAAATACATGTGTGTGGATTCACTTATGCTTGGAAAAGCCCTGATATGAAACTAATTTAACAGTTAGTGAAACTGTCACGGGAAACTCACTCCAGATTCCCACAAAGTGGTGCCAGTTAAAAAAAAGTATACAAATAGCCATTTTATTCAAATCAATGTAACTTCACATCGACCAAGAAGTGAGATTTTGCTCTGAAGAGAAGAGCAAAAGGAGGGGAAAAAAAACCCCATTTGATAAGTGATGGAGACAGTCATGATAATTTTATCACCATGGTCCCTCTAGACTGTAAAAAATTCCTGAAGTTGTTCCCATTTTTTGACTTGTCTGCTTTTCTTTTTGATCATGTCTCCCATTGTCTATATTAAAAAAAAAAAGAAACAACAACAAAACACCCAAAAAAAGCATTTAAAATAAACCTGCCCAGGTCTGTGAGGCAGGATGCTCATCCCTGCGTGATGCCCTCCCCTTCCCACCCCACCGCCCCTCCAGCCACTGGCCCCAAGCCCGTAACTTGAAGGCAAGCAGTAACTAACTAACTAATAAATAAGGAGTACACCACTAAAGTAAACAGTACCCCAGCTATAATTAGCTAGCACAGACAAGCTGCTGGTGGTAGATGTCTCTCCCAGTTCCCTCAGGCCCTCTCCAGCCCAACTCCCCCACAGAATCCCTTTAACCAGCATGCTCCTGTTTGACTCCAGACAAAACAAAAACAAAAAACCCTTTTTTCCTAGTTGCTGGCTTAGAACAGAGTGTGGAACAAAAGGAACACCAGGATGAAGATCCCACTATCAGATATTTTTACTACGTTATTTCTTTGAAAGCAAAATACAGCCTGTAATATTCAGGGCATTGGGAAACTTCATAATCCTGCCTTTAACACACACGCTGATGGTCCCAAGGACTTTTGTGGCCAAATAACGCAAGGCTTTTTCAAAAGCATGGAATGTGCCTATTTCCAGAAAGAAACCCCTGCTTTTACCATGGAAAAAAAAAAACCCAAACGACAGAAACAAAGCATTTCCTACATGGGAATCGGTTTTTGCATTAGCAGCCCCAAGTTGGTGCAGCAGGAACCCCGTGAGATTGACGGAACACCGAGAGACACGGCCGTCCAACAAAAGCTTATTGCCTGTAATTAACGTTCTACATGAGGCATGTTCCTGCCTTCAAACGAGCTAACCACTGAGCTTAGAGTGAAGTGTGTGCACATGTCCTTGCAGGTCGGGAGCTCCGGCGCTTCACTTCTCCTCAACGCGGCCAAACAGGGCCCATCTCACCCCCTCCTCCTGCAGAGAGCAGAGGTGCAATGGGTGCTGCTCGTGTAAACAGCTCTTAACACAGCCAAAAGGCTACTTGCAGCTCAAAGTTTAAATATTTGAGCCACACCATCGAATTTTATCATTTTCAAGTTTTAGCCAAATTCTGAAAGAGGAATGTGGACAGTAGGAGGTCCTTGTGGAGGAAGCATGAACATTCATTTCTAAATTAAACAAGTTTTTGCTCAAAATACGCTTACAATACAGACCAGATCATAGGGACCAAGAATATGTCATGCTCCCTGAACAGCAAAGTTCATCGCCATGAATTGGTGGTGGAGTCTCCTCCTCTGGACGTTCAAAACCCACCTGGACAAGTTCCTCTGCAACCTGCTCTGGGTGGACCTGCTTTGGCAGGAGGTCAGACTAGATGATCTCCAGAGGTCCCTTCCAACCCCATGTGTTTCTGTTGATTCTGTGAATGTGCTGGCACCACAAACTGCTGATACTGTGTCATTTCATAAGGACATCACTTATGGAACCCTGTAGTAGCAACCTGGCTCTAAAATTTGTGCACATCTACATATGAATAATACACACACGAAATACTCCCAAACTGAGAAAGAACCATTCAGACTCACAGTGCAATCTTGGAAGACTTGTAAAAGGAAACCATGAAAGGCCCGTCTTCATTCCGCTTTCCTACACTTAGAACTACTTGAACTGAAGGGGTAATTTTTGACTAAACGTCATACGACATCAAGTTCTGAATGAAATGTTTATCTGCCTGGATTTTGGACACACATCACCCCTCTTTTTTTTTTTTTAAATTCAAGAACTGGCCTTGAATGGAACGGAAGGGAGAGGGAAATTAATCTACTTGATGATTCATCTGACACTTCCAGAGGAGGACCAATTAAAAGGAAAACATTGTTACTTTAGGATACAGGTCTCAATCTTTCCATGGATATGTTGAAAAGTTACACCTTGGAAATTTTCTGGTCAGGTTTTAAAAATTATTTTCACTGACATCTAAAAATGTCACAGCACCTTGGGCTTTACCTTCTGAAGTCAATGGAGAGATTCCAGTCAATTCTGACAAACCCTCAGCTAGAACCTTTCAGACCTCCTTTCTCTTAGCCTGAGCATTTTATTTAGCCAGAAGAAAGAAAAAATCTGGAATTATAAGTGTCAGAAAAACAGAGACCACAAAATATATTTTATCCTTCAGTGTCTGGAAATCAGGAAGACAAATGGAGAAGGCAATTGAAAAATACAGAGAAACCCAACCCAAAATCAACCCCCAAAGAAAACCCAAGCTCACGTACCCTCTTGTCCCCACAAATCCTCCAGGCACCTGCTTTTTGCACGGGGAAAACCAGTAACTCTCCCGCAGTAACAGCAGTGGAGCTCTATAGGGACTGACAAACGCATGAACTATTAACTACTCACCACGCTCTCACTCTCCATCCTAACAAGCTGCACACACTATATTTATAAAGTATCCATAAATAAAGAGATTGCATTTAATATTACCACATTGATAGAATTATTTTGTTTTCAAAACCACAATCTTTTTTTTTTTTCCTTTTTAACCAAAGAGGAGGATTTTAATTGAAACAAAAAAACAACCAAAAACCCACAACAAACAACAAAACCAAACAACAAAACCCTATTTAAGATTCCAATATGAAACCTTTGAAAAGCAGAAAGAAACGCCCCAATGGTCTCCTCCTGTTGCAAGATCAACATCATGTGCTCAGGCAGGATCAACTACCATTTCCATCTCCAAATGAAGCAAAAATCAAATTTGTCTTGGCCAATAAGGAAAAATGATTAATATCATTGAACCTCTGTCAGAATATTTTATGTTACCCAGATCAAAGGAATTTGTACAGTACGCAAACCTGTTCTACCAGTGGAAAAGAATGTTTTTGCTGGCACAGAGCCACCTTCTATTTTCTTGCATTGCTGCCTGCCTTTTTCCTCCTGTCAACTGAGATCCATGCAAAATCCTTCTCCCGCCTCCTGACTCACGCCTGTATTCCTGCTGGTTTGCAACAGGCACAGAACTGTGTTCCTATACATTCACTTCAAATCAGAATTATTAATCATCAATGTAAACACGCCGTCATCCATCATCTTTAACACTTTCCTACTTTTTACTGCTAAGCCTGTAAGATGCAGTAGAGTAATGTTTACAAATCCTGTTTCACAAAATAAAACCAGAAGTCTAAAGATGTAACGTCATGGGCTAAAACACAGCTTGAAATTATATTTTAAAAAATGAAAATTCACCATTGGGGAATTTTTTTTTTTTAATTGAAATGTCATTTATTTAAGAGTGAGAAAAACAAGTGCAATTATTAATTAGGAGAACATCTATACAGGCTTTCGGAAGACTGATTAGTCTTTCAAAAGACTGATTTTAAAATAGATATTAACACATTCCATTTGAATCATTTTAATATTTATTTGACTTCTGAAAACAAGAATTAAAACAAGAAGAGAAGCTGAAGCTAAACTTGAGATTTTCAAAGATTCATAAAGTTGTATGCATGGAATTCCATTTAAAAAAAAAAAAATTAGGACAGACTTCTTAATTTTCTTCTGTCACCTTGAAATTTCAAACCCATATAATTAACTGATAGTTTGGGGATACCTCAAATGAAATCATTACTGTCAGCAGCACCAAGAGGGTCTGTGACAACCACTGCATTCTGTGATACACAGCATAGAGCGCTGGAGAAGGCAATGACACAATAAATCATAAAAAAATCCCTCCTGGTCTGCTCTTAGTCTACAGGTTTAAAAGTGCAACGAGCAAACTTTAACCTCTTGGGCCATAAACACTTGCAAAAGGTGTTCTGGTCTGTTGTATCTGTTTACATATCACTTAAGCTTAACAAGTGTGAAGGATCTGTAGACTCCAGTGCTTTCTAAACAGATCTTGACCACTTAAAACAAAAAGCAATTTATCAAGAGCCAACTACACACTATGAAGACCAAGCTGAGACTTGAGCTGTAAAACAAGTCATTCCAAGGATCTTTGAAAGTGGATGCCATAAAATTACTTTAGTTCCAAAAAGGTGAGGGAATAGCCTAAAGATTTGCTCAGAGCATGGCAATCCCACTGACGGGTGGTTTTCCCCAAAATAAAAGACTATTCATTGGTCCTAATTCTTTCAAGATCTGTCAGAAGCAGTTATGCCTCACAGTTATGTTGGCTGATTCAGGAACTTCTAAATCTGCATGATATTCTTTGAGAGAGAACTTTGGAGAGAACCCAATGCACAACCTCTATGGAACAAAGACTTCTGCAAGACACACCATACGTCTCTTTTTGTTTAAAAGGGCAGGGAAGGAAGGAAACAAGGCCAGGTTTTCCAAGGGACAACTCTGCCACACTTTTTTTATCATGTCTGACCCATTCCAAAGAGAAAATTCCCTGCTATCCCATTTTTTTTCTAAAGATTGTTAAAATATTAGCAATGGATTTGAGGAATAATTGCAGGGGTTGCTGGAAGGTCGATGGATAACCCGAGCACGCAATGAGAACGCCAGCTGCAATGTGTGCAAACAAATTAACTGCCTTCACTCCTGGAAAACTGAAAAGAGACTGTAGTCAAAAGCACTTTTTGCCAACTGTGTCATATACCCAAGTGCCTCCCAAATAATCATGAATTCATCCTTACATATCCAGTTAGAAATTAGGAATTACTAGCCGTAAAAAGATCTGATAGAGAGGAATATTAAATAACTTTTCTATGTCTGCATTTGGAAGCCTCTGGTATGACACAGATTTCCAAGCCTCAACCCAGATTCTTAATCATGTTTTATACAAAACCTTAGCATGAAAACAGCTTTAAAATGCTCAAATTATATCACCTGAAAGATTAATTTAATTAAAAAAATGTGGTGCCTGTACCCGACACACATTTCACAATCACTTCAGTAATTAGCTTTTCCCTACACAAAACACCACTGTTTTAACTGTAGCTGTTTTGGGACTTTCCAGGTCTGCAAGAGCATTATCTTTCTTGACTAATGTAATGGTTGGAATATACTGGATGAGAACAGACACAAAGCACCAGACCTCCCTCGAGCACTGGCCCAACATATGGTCCTTGGGATAGTTTGCCGAATATTCTCAAGATGACTGCTCTTCCACTGTGTGAGAAAGAGGGTTTTTTCTTATCCCTAAAATGCCTGTCTTCAATAAGCGGTGATTCACTGAACTAGCCCCGAAGCTGCCTCTGGAAGCTCAGTATTCAAAAACCATCTGTGCCAGCAAGTACCAGGAGAGGGCTTTCACTTGATATTTAAACAAATTATACCCTCAGATATTTCAAACATATACTCTGTATTTATGTATTTTGGGATACTAGCCATAGGTCTTGATGAAAAGCCAAATTACTTAATTATTATTATTCTTAAATACAGAAAAACACTTGCATTTAACCTCTACGCTTCAATTCCATAGTAAAAAATGAGGGACTCTGAAACACACAAATTCTGCATTCTTGCCACCTTAACACTGCTCAAATATTTAACTTGTAAAGTTCCTTGACCTATTCTTGTGGTGGTTGATGCTCTTCTTGAAGTTTAACTCTTACAATTACATGAAAACGTCTATTTCATAAACAAAAGCATTTAAAAATCCTGATTCCTAACAGCCTTACAATTCAATAAAAAAGCTTGAAAATGTGAAGTGAATAGATTCAAAATCCACAAGGTAAACAAAAGCAACTCAAAATTTGTTATTTTTAATTTGACATTGGAGGTGCTTAAGGATACTACGTAAAGAGCTGGAGTGCCTTCCTGTTCCTCTCTGTGTCACCCACTGCCACGTCCCACCCCACCACGAGGTGGGAACCGCCGCTGAAGGCATAACGTGGCTCAGGAGCAACACACCTAACTTCATAACCGTGCATCAGATTCCAAAAAAGCAGTAACATTCAGGAGATCCTTTCCCATTATTTTGTCTAGTATCATTAAATAAAATAAAAACCTATAAAATTCTGAATATGTGGTATTTTCAACTCTGCAAGGCAGAGGCGCTAAATTCTTCCACAGGTATCTCATTCCGCTGCACCCCTTCTCTTTCACTCTTGATCTGAACCTCATTACAATGCTAATCAGGCTGAATTACTGATGAGCTGCATTTCCAGCACATTATCTAAAATACGAGAAGACAAGGAAGGTACCAAAGGTACCACAGAGAAAGCGAGTGAAGAGCAGGTGATCTCGTTTGCTGGTGTGAGTCCCTTTTCCAGCGCTCACCGGGCTCTGGGCCCAACGACTGCAGGGAGCCAAGCACAAACTAATCACTTTTTCTTGTTGATGGGTTAGTTCTCTGCCAGTTCCTCAAAGGGAAAGGGGTTAGCACAGGGTACGACAGGAGCCAACGGAAGGGAAGGGGCAGGAACGCACCGTGAGGGACTGGGATGGAGATAGCTCAAGGCACTGGGCAATCCCGGTCTGAAACCAGTTACACGTCTGGTGGCAGTCCCATTTGAGGACATCTCACCCCTGCTTATCTGCTTCTCTATAAAATCTTTTTTCCCCATTTTTCTTTCTGGAAATGAATTTTTTATATGGCTGGATGGAGATGGAAATCTAAGAACACATATAACAAAAAAAATAACCTCACCCCAAACTGCCGATTTTCCATCTCCCCAAGTAAAAGTCATCAAAAACCCCAGTTGTACCAGTACAGAGGGGAGAATGATGGGCCTGGCCTCGGTACCTTCAGCTAATCCTGCCATCTGAAAAAAAGGCCATTTAGCTATGGCTTGAGAGGAAGCAAAGAGTCCAAATGAGCCCTGGCAAAGTGAAACGGAGAACAAGTTTAAAGGAAACACACTCTTGAACAAAGTGCTGGTGGAAAAACACTTGCAATTTTGAAAAGCTTTTTCACATTTATAAAAGCTGTATCAGAGCTGTTTCCCTGTATACAGCAAACAGTACTGGTCCCAGAAACATTAAGCTTTTCCATCAACTTTTTCTCTTAAGCAAAATAGCCATTACTACTCCCTAAACTGACCTCCTGCTCAGATCAAAAGGGTGTTATTAAAAAGATCCAATTTCCAAAGAGAAATTGTGAGCTAGTATTTCTGCTGAACCGAGAAGTTGGACTGAAATCCAACACTTCTCATTGAAAAAAATGGGCAATGCAACCAAGTAAAATATCAAACAAGAGTTAGTTCAGAAAAAGAAAAAATATAACATGCAGGGGTGGGATGATTTGTAAAAGATCTCCTTGCATCAGCAGAGGCAGTGTCCCAGCTGCAGCAAAAGCAGACATATATGTCAAAAGAGATTAACGAGGAGACCAGCAACTTCAATGACAAATAGTGGACGTTTTGACCAAAAAAAAAAAAAAAAAAAAAAAACGGGAAAAAAAAAACTTATGTCTGTTTCAGTATTTTTAAAAAGTATTCCCAAACCTCCTATCCGGATAGATATCAGGATAAGCATTACAAAGATCGAAGCTGAAATCGGAAGGGAAGACAGGAGGGAGCTCTAGTCATGGTTTTTAACAAAAAAAAAAAAAAAAAAAAAAAGGCAGGCTAAGAAAGCTCTTGCCAAGTCAGACCTTGCAAAGAGAGATTATCAGTAGCACAGAGTTAAGAAGCTTAGACATTGCTTGGAGAAATCAGAGGGTCACAGACCATGGTGGAACTGGGCTAAGGGGATGTATGTCAGACAGGACAAAGTCCTGGAATAGTTGTTTATAATCTCCAGAAGCCCAAAGAAAAGAAATCAGATAGTCTTTGACAAACGATGCAGATTTTCAGTACCTTTTTAGAGTGAAACATTTTTGAGGAGGTGAGTTTATTCCTGCATCGCAGCCCTAAGGAGCAGCTCAAAGAGCAACGGAGAGTTTCCAGCCGCCAACCAGCCTGACACAGCTTCTGCACAGCTCCAGATCCTACCCCCAGAAAAGACACCGAATAATCCAGAGACACTTTCCAAGTCCTCCAAAGCCGCTTGCAGCCAGGCACCAGTGTGAGCTGGCCAGAATGGTTAGCAGCTGGGAGGAGAAGGATGGGAGCATTCACTCTGAACTGGCAGAAGATCCACACAATTCATGACTCCAGGAAATCCACGTATCGGCAAAAACTTCAAGGATAATTTGTCTATTGAAACACAGAAGTTCAGCAAAATCTGGGCTAGGGGAGCAACAAAAGGAGGCAGAAATCCCCTGAAGCCATTGGACTTTGCCACAGACCTGTATCTTTCCTTGAAGCAGTGCACCAGCAGAGTGAGGAGCTTCTCAAGAGAGAGGGAAGCTCTTCACCATCCATCCGTTCAGACATATAGCTCTGAATAAAATATTTCACCGAAGATGACCATAATTTGGTTTGTTAAAACTTAAAAGCTTAAAAAAAAATTTTTTTAAAAAGGGCAATAGACAATACAAATTAAATTCTAATGCTTAGGAGAAAATATTCCCTTGTTAAGTAAAGACCAAAAGCAGGGAATATACATCTGTTAAAATCTGAAGGGATCCATGTATTATTAGAAGGCTCAAAACATTTTTAAATGAATCTTGTCTGAAAGCCAATGCTCAGTATCCAGTGGAGCTTCTAAGGAAAGCTGCTTTTGGCCTGTTGCTGCAGGATTTCTCAGAGAACAGAAGGCTTTACGGACACAAGAGACCGAACGGGAGGGAATGGGACAGGACAACCCAAAACCCGGGAAGGTCCCCCAGTCTGAAATGGATTTGACAGAAAATGGGAACACCTCCTACATACCTGAAGTACAAGGCAACGTTAGAATATAAACAAGATCCACTTCTATTCCTAGCTCAGCTCATTCCTTAGCACTAATCTTAGCCCATGAAAAGAGAGAGAGAAGTCAGATAAAAGCAATCCAAAATGGGAAACAAAAAGGCCTTTGGAAATGCCTGGCATTCAACAGTCAAACGTCTGAGCCAAAACTGTTAGTCAGTTATTCAAAACCAAAATGTTTGCATTTTCCTCAGAACAGACATATAGTAGGGAGAATTGCTTTGACTCCTATTGTGTAGGCATATTTAGCTGAAACAAAAGCAGCCCAGCTCTATCTGTACCGAGCACCACCCTCCTCAGAGTTAGCCAAGGTAAGGTTACCCGAGCTCTCCACCCCGCTTAGTTCATACCCTGCTTTTGAAGATTTTGCCTTGCATTGTGTGGTAGAGCTACCTCTCCTCTTAAGGTAACCAGAGAATCATACTAACAAACCCACAGTATTCTTATTAAAATGACATATGATTTAGAATGAACACAAAACTTGCCTTTGCAGTTGTGGACGACAACCAGCTATTCTATAAAGAGTTTTGACACATTCATCATAAAAACACACTTATTGATTATTACTACAAGCTCTTGGTCCAAATTAAGCAACGCTACAGTTGTGATTTTCCGGATATTGCTTCACACCCTGCTCTTTTTTCCATTTTCCTTTGGGTTATGCAGAGGAGAAAACCAGCATAAAGGCAGCGAGCATTTTCAGGGAGAGACCTATATTTCAGGTTTAACTTCTTTTTAAAATATTCTTTAAATATCTGTTTTAAGTTAACACTTGAAAAATAAAACTAAGAAGGTGTCATTTTAACTGTGGCAAAGTAAGATAAACTGGACTAACAGTCGCTCTAATTTGGATCACCTTTCCCAAGTTGCACAGTTCACTGAAAATATTGGCACGTGGCATCTCCAGCCGTCGGGAGCAGGCTGTGAAGTAAGCAATTCTCTGAATTCATGTACAGAAATGTATATATAAATACCTCTCCTCCCACGGTAAGCAGTCCAGGCGAATCGAGCTTCCGTTTCTTGCGGGGACCGATAGCTGCCAGTGCAGTGAGGTTGGCATCCCTCTGCCGCATCTGCGCCAGTTCTTGCTGCTGCATCTGTTGAGAGAGAGAAAAAAGACCCACTCTCTTTAGTTTTTAGTTTGTTGTCATTTCAAAAAGTTCTTCTCAGGCTCATGAGCATTGGGTAAAAGTCACACCATTTCAGCCGCTCGAGCACGCAGCCCTGCAGCACAGCAATAGAGAAGGTACAGAAGTTCTCTTGACTTTCCACAGGATTTCTGCTCCCCAAGAACTCAATTGGTTTTGAAAACTCCATCCTCACCCTTGAAAACTGCCTTAGCCAGTAAGTACTGCAGAATAACTACACACCTCCAGTTTAAGGCTGATACGAAGAGTGTAAATACCAATTCAAATCCTCAAAAAATATCTCAAACATTTTCTTTCATCTTAGACTTACTTTGAATATTTCAAATACACTTGATATTTGCTTCCAAAAAGAATCTGTACCTAAATCATAGAATCATAGAATCGTCTAGGTTGGAAGAGACCCTTGGGATCATCGAGTCCAACCATCTACCCTACTCTACAAAGACACCTCTATCTAAACATCAGCAGGAGGTAACACTGACACAAAAGCCCCACAATCTGAATTTTCAACTGCTTTTTCCCCTACAATCTGCTTTCTGGGGTTAGGATTTAGGTAACGACACACCCAACTAGTTTGAGAAAACTAGAAATCTAAGAGAACAACCTGGCAGCTGCATTGGCTAACAGTGTCACGGGGACAGAAGGGAAAATCCTCCAGCCACCACATGATGAAGAGGTACGAGTGGATATTCATTTTTGCACTGTATAATCCTTTCAGGGACTTAATGGTAAGAGACATATTCCCACGAACAATATTACTTCAATAAATATTCTGATCATCAATACTAGACAAGAATAATCGATTAGGTAACGCAGCATGTGATTTTAATTAGATAAAAGCATCAGTAGCTCTTAGTAATAATTGTTACTAATTTCAAGACTTTGGGTTTGCAAAATCCTTCAATAAATTCAGAGGAGGTGTTGCTCTCTAATCCCATTGATGTCAGACTTGTTCCCACCTCGACAGAGACACACAGAGCACTACTTCAAGAAATTCAGCAGTGGTCATAAAAACATTGTATGGTCCAGGCACGATTCTTCTCAAAATAAAACCACCACCAAGTACAGATAGAAGGGTCTCAGCCATCACTGGCGCAGGAGCTGCATACACATACAAGTGAGGCTGAACATTCTTGGTCAATGTTAAAAGGAAAAGAGGTTTAAACAAAAAAGCAACGATCTATGGTATCTTTCCTCCATTCACTTCTGCCTAGAAAAAGCAGGTCCACTTCATGCGTCCTATTTAGTGCAGTTTTCAGGCTTATTCATTTAGCAATGCAACATATTTTCACGTTCTTCAGAAAAAGAAAATCCAGTACACTTAAGAGTTTGAAAACCCATTTTTTCCACATTTCTATGCTATATATTTTGCAACTTCAGTTTTTATCATAACCTCAACATAAATTTATCTACAAATACACATCCCATTTATCTAGAGGGTAAAAGAATTTCCTAAATACAAAAAAAGAAACGTGGAAAAAAATATCTAAATAATAGTGCAAAGGTCTGTACGTACTTCTCTTTGCCAACTCATATTAGGTTTTTAGCTCAAATATCTTTGGCTCTCTTCCAGATTAAATGCCAGTTAGACAGACCTGCCCGCTTACCCTTTCAAGGTAGATAGCAACAGTGGTGAGCTCTAATCATTTACAAAGGTCATGATCGGAAGCTAGCCCGTAAGCAGTCATTTAAAATTCGATTGATCCCTATTTGTAGTCAGGGAAAGAAAATGGACATTTCAGCTGTATTGTAATTATGAGGCTTCAAGGCAACTGTAAATAGATGTGCAAATCCAGATACTGGGAAATACCTTAGAGAAGAAATTATTACTATAGTATAACATATATCCAGGAAAGGTTGAAGATAAAACTGCATATAAAAAAAGATCAATCATCTTTTTGCTAATTTGCCATGCTCGCCAGCCTATAAGGGTTATCACAATTATCAGAAGTCTGATGAATATTTAAGCGAGGGCCAACTGGCTGAGAGTCATCTCAGAACAAGCCGCAAAGTGGATGGCTTCACAGAATAAGAAATTTTGCACTGGAGAAAGTGCTGGTTTCCTGGGAGGTCAGAAATACCAGTCTGACCAGAAATACCAGGTCAGTCTGATGGGTAACCAGTACCACACACACACTATATGTGTTGCTATATGGGTACCTTATCTAAAGTCACCATTTTTAAGCCAACAGTGAGCTAATAGTTGGCTCTTTGTACCACCTGTATTGCAATATACAGCGGTGGCTTCAACATGTAAAATAAGCACGTAGTGCCTCTGAAAAATTGCTCCAAGAACTATAATTTAGTATTTCTTTATTTTCGCACATGCAAATTGTAGAGCAAAATGTGCCATTTCTCTAACTTTCCCATAGTGGGACAAATCCTGCCCTCGCCTGGGAACCTGCCAAGTGCCCGGTGCTCTCTGACCAAGCAAACGTGGAACAGATTGATGACTCTGCAGGAGGGTTTGCACTCCTTTATTCCTCAGGTTCCTGCTCCCTTTTTATCCAGTGAGAAGACCTATAAGCTCTCTGGACCAGAGCCCTCCTATATGACTTCCCTTACTCATCACCGGTGACAGACACTACTTTATACCAATAAGGAACGTGCTGCCGGGTACAAAAACTCCAGGCAAAACCCCAGGATGGTCCCTGATGCTGGTTTTACAGTGCACACCTCATATGCTACAACAGGAAAGAACAACCTTCTTGTGTAAACCTTAATGAGTGTTGGTCAAAACATACCAAACACACCCAACACACACACATCCTCAATGAGAGCATCCCGATGTTTTATAAGATAAGGGTTGAAGTGCTGAAATACTTGCTTGATATTACACAAATTCTCATCAGTCTTTTAAAAATCAGGTATCACTGATCTTTTTTTTTTTTTTTTTTTTTTTTAAATGTTCATCTAGAGGCAGAGGATCATGAAATTACATTTAAAAATAATCAAAAGAATTATGATGCTGGTAGCGATTATCAACAAAGGCATTCACCTTGCGGTGGTCAGTCTGGTTTAAGGGAACACCTTTGCACACTCACTATTAACTACCAATTTGCTCACAATAAAACATCTCCACAGTTCATGGGTCCTTACGGGGAAGACATCTGACAAGATTCCTGGATGTTATTTAACATCCCAGAGCAGAGTAACCACCACAGGAGCTTTTCAAAATGAGTGCCATGGAGATACAAACTGCATTTAATAGTCATAAAACCTGATGCGGTTATTGCAAGTACCTTACCAGAAGTTTAGCAACAGCCAAACAGTTTTGCGGGAGTGGTGCAATTAGCATAGATTTAATTACTCTGCTTTACTGTCAACAGAGATCACTTTCGAGAGGTACCCCTGGTCCCAGGCGATGCCAGACGCACGACCCTGACCACGGAGGCTCCTTTCCCTCTGGAACCTTCTTCTCTGCACCACAAGAAATGACACTGCAACCAGTTTGCAAACATAGTGCCACAGCCATCACCTGCTGAATTCTCAATGCTAAAATATAACCCAAATTAACAATATTCTGAAATTGCTAAAATACCCGAGAAACTAAAGCTGCTTAAGCTTCTTACTTTACGTAATCAGTTACATTTTAAAGTAAGAAAGCAGCCTGTTATTACAATATAGCATATCTATATTAGCCAGTTAATAATTTCTGGGTATTTAAACAAATGAAGCACCTGTTAATATCTATACATACTGATAAAATAAATAAATTTCCTGTTAATTAACATGATTTAACAGCATTGAAGCTAACTCACTGCTTCAACCAACAAGATGCAACTGTTTGATAGCTGCATTCGCTCACACTCTCATTTCCATACTGGGCTGCTGATGCAATATAATTCTTTAACTTGCCTTCATTGCAATT
This sequence comes from Calidris pugnax, assembly GCF_001431845.1. Classification (NCBI taxonomy): domain Eukaryota; kingdom Metazoa; phylum Chordata; class Aves; order Charadriiformes; family Scolopacidae; genus Calidris; species Calidris pugnax. The sequence goes on from NW_015090842.1 coordinate 929,329, forward strand.
AATATGGATATATTTATCAATAGCGTATTAAAATTTCTGCCCTCTGAGAAGGAAGCAGTGCTTCATTCAGAACCACACTAATCAACAACAATTAACTTTTTTGAAAGTCAAAATATTTATCTAAAACACAGACAAATATTCCAATATATTATACAGGAAAAATGCTTACAAATGAGATGCTGCTCCTTGCTCCTTATCTGATCCCAATTTATTTTTAGTGTGCCATTTACCTATGAGAAGATTTTCATTCCTTAATGACAGCTTTAACTTAGAGAGATCCTTTTGATGAAAAGTACAGTGTAAGAATTAAGCACCAATATTATTTCACACAATTAAATTTTCTTCTTTGTGACAGTGGCATAACATTAAACCCCCACAAAGAGCACCACTTCGCTACTTCGTTAAAGTAAAGCTAACAACAGAGCTTCTACATTTTTAGTTTGTTTTCCTTACATCATTATTTGTTACGATTCATGTAGGTATTTCAGAAAGAAGTGCCACAAGCCATATGCCACGAGGAAGACAGCCATATGTCTATCTGGAATATCAACATTACATCTTAAAAACTAGATTTTATAATCTCCAAACACCAAGAGCACACTTATTCATGGAGCGCTTTGAAAATAATTTTGCAACAGAAACCAAGCATTTATGTAAAGCCTTTTTCACTTTAAGTTTTTTCTGCACTATAAGCCATCATGAGAACAGTCACTGATATATTAATAAATAAATATATGGTCTGAATATATGCTCAGTGATTTTTTTTTTCTCCCTAGATTTCCACTTCCACAGGCTGTTGTGGCAACCCACACAACTGGGAGAAACCAACTGCTTCATGGACCAGTATGGATTAATTTTCAAGATTTCTTTAAGAACTAAATCCCCATCCATTACTCTGAACAGTACTATAATAACCACAGAGATCAGTTAAGATTATTTTCCATTCTTCTACCAGATCAACTAACCCAAGAGTAAATTCAAGGAAGTTAACATGTAGAGGAAAAAATTCTGTGGATTTGTTCAAGGTATGAATTTGGCCTGGAAAGACAATTATAAAACAAAGGCTGGATACTTGGTATGAACCCCCACAGATCTCAAATCACTTTCTCCAGAAGGTGAGATGACCCAGCCATGGCTGTGATCTGTGCTTTCAGCAGAGAATTCTGCCTCCTCAGTGAGCACCACAGGGACTCTCCCACCAGAAATACATCTGTTACTGTCAGCAGTGTGATCATAGAACCATAGAATTGCCCAGGTTGGAAGGGACCTTTCAGATCATCAAGTCCAACCATCAACCCAACATTGACACAACCACCACTGACCCATGTCCCTCAGCACCACACCTGCCCAGCTTTTAAATCCCCCCAGGGATGGCGACTTCCCTGGGCAGCCTATTCCAAGGCTTAATAACCCTTTCAGTGAAAAAAATTTTCCTGATATCCATCCTAAAGCTCCCCTGGGGCAACCTGAAGCTCACACCATTGGCCTCAGCCCACCCATCCAGCCTGGCCAGATCTGTAGAGCCATCCTACCCTCCAGCAGATCAACATCCCACCCATCATCCCAGTGAATCTCACTGTGTCACCTGAACCCCCAGGAAAAGGGAATGTCAAAGAGTGAGTGAGAGCGAGTCATCGGAGAGACAGGAATTGTTCAAAACCAGGAGCATCTTGGAAGGAAGGCAAAAGGTGCTCCACATCGAGGGAAAACCTACACAAACTGAAATTAGCTTGGTTTAAAGCAGACATGTAGGTGGAAAAAGCACCTGAGCTGTAGCTGCTGAGGACTGCACTAAGAGAAATTTCCTTCAGTATGATCAGAAAGTAAGAGGACAACTGGAACTCTAACAATTCGAGTCTATGCATAAATACCTTCAAAATTAAAAGGGAGAAAAGGGATGTCACATGAGAGAGAGAAAGGTCAAGGAGGTGTTTCTCTACCTGCAGGCAGAAATCAGGGATGGTTTTTGGCCTGGAAGGAAAATAACCTGGTGACAGAGAGACAGAGATGACTGTGAAGATAAAGAAGAAGGAAGAGCTTGAGGAAGTACTAAATATATTTAAATACTGTCAATATAGGATTTGATAAGGGAATAGCAGCTGAGTTGTAAAAGTAAGTTTCTGCAGTCACAGAGCCAACTCAGCCCACAAAGAGCCAGACTTTGGCTACTTACAATTCCCGGCACGGTTCAGACATAGCGCCTGAGAAGAGGAGGAGAGGAGACCGAAGAGCTGACAGCACAACAGGAGCTATAAATACCCACAGACTAAACTGAAGACTGGCAGGAACCAACACCAAACAGGAAACTGGCAACAGAGCGAGCTAAATGCCAGAAACGTTTGATGAAAGCAAGATCACGTGAACAATGACTTAAGCACTGATTTCTAGCCAATAGGCATCAATGGAGAGCCCTCCCAATTCTGTTTGCCATGGATGGTTTAATTCCTGATAACAGTGCTGGGAAAAGCTTGTCTTAATTGATGGTTCTGTGACACACATCTATCAGTCTCAGACAGTGATTACATCCCCTGGAAAAGCATCTTTTTTGCCGAGGAGAGCCTGAAACATGGAACCACTACACACGTCCTAAGATGTCCACAACAGAAGGTGCAATTAAGAAATGAAACTCATTAAAAATGCTGGCAGTAACCTCAACAAGTCCAGGACAGTGACAAAAAAGGATCAGTGAACTTCAGAGAGTGCGCCCTGGAGAGCAGAGGATGTCTGCAGAACGCCCGTGCTCTGCTCCCTCCTCTCTGTTGTGTTACCCAAGTCTCTGAAGGTCAGAAGTTCTACAGCAATTCCACACCAACCGGTAAGAAACTGGTCTGAAGAGCTGAAGTTGAGAAGTGGCACCGCAATAACGCAGTACCAGGGAAGTGTTACATGGATAACAGCAAATCATGCACTGAACACATTCTCTGAGACTTTTAAACATTCACAACTCTGCCAAATTACACGTAATTTTCTTCAATACAAAGCTGGATGCTAATTCTCCACAAGCCTTCTCCCCAGCCCAGTAAAAGCTCCAGTCATCACTTCCAATGGCTGTTTGGAAGTCTACACCTATTTGGAATGGCTACATCTATTCAAGATTTTACTTTACTGAAAAAGGTGCATGTGTGTGTTAACTTTTGTCTTTTTCTTCCTTTTTTTTTTCCTTCCCACACACTTTTAACAACCGTCGAAAATTATCACATAGTGTTTGAAAAAATCACCCTGGGCAAAGACTAAGCTGGGAACACTTCAGCCCCCAGGATGAATGTTTCTCAAAATAATGAGCATCTGAATACGGTTCTAGAACCTTAACCGGGGTACTTCTGACCAAGTGTTTTTCTTACAATAGGCATTTATGTTTATTACATCTAATTTCATTATGGTTTAGAAGTTTAGTCAAATTTTCCATTAACATTTGCCCTATTACTTTCAACACAATATATGTCAAACTTCTGATATAGAAAATGTCAGGTGCGTCCTGCCTTTTATTTTTATTTTTCCCTGAAGAAAAGCCTTAATTGTAATTTTCTCAAGTCATGTACATTAGCTAGTTAAATGCAATTTTATAAAAATAAACCATTTTATCTGCTTACTACTCAAAACCACATACTGTCTGAACTGACTAATATATATTCATCGTCGTAGGTTTCATTTTCTTGGAAGTCTCCTTAAGAGATCACTCACAGCTTACAAAAAATCAAAACCATGAAGAATTTTGAGAGTGATTTGGAAAAGCCTTGTAATTTTTTAACATATTTTTGGTCTCTAGTATTATTGTATTCCCCAAATAGTTTGAAGTTCTCATTATCCCACTTTTCCTTAGTCCCTTTAATCAACTGATGCTCTTTATGGGTATCTGTGGTAGATTTGCTGAGCCAAAAGCAGATGGTTTGAGCAAAGAGTTTCCGAGGCACAGACAAGGGGCAGGATCAGCATTGCTAGAGCCGGGAACTGACTTGTACTAAGAGCAGGAAAAGCTCTGAAGGAATTTCCCCAAGATCTGTTATTTTATTTTTTTTGTTATTAGTCTTGATTTTATTTCAGAGCAACCTGATAACAGACGGCTGCAAATCTTCTCAAACCCTTCTTCAAAGGAAACGAGACATGCTCACACAGTATGAATGTGACTGGGAAGACTTCCAGCCAGAAGCCTGATGGCTTATCCTCACGGGTGACACAAGAATGTCCTTGCTCTTGGGGCACTGTCAGGAGTGACTGTTGAACATCTATTCCTGTGCCCTGTGTGGGGGCTAATCTAAGTAGGGGCTTACCATCCTCCCAAGATTTCTAGGATGTTCTTCTTTTACCTTAAGCGAGGCACTATGTGAGGGTTCCAAAATGGATGCTTAAATGAAGATTAGGGACTAGAAAATAGAGTGAAAGCTCTTATGAACAACAGTCCTGTCCAGAGTCACAAAGAGCAGCAAACTCATTGAGCTTGGGGCTTTAGTCAGGGAGGTCTGCCAGAAACACAGGGATAACAGGAGCTAATTCAACAAAGAGAAGTGAGGCAATATGCTTTGTTTTTGTAAAATCATGCACTGGAAAATAAGAGGGTCAGATGAGCCTTGCAACCGAGCTCTCCATCAGTAGCTCCCTGAGGCCATGCTGGCCACCTAACCTGGGGGCAGAGGCTGGGCTAGGACATGCACCAACAGCTCTGGTTTTCAGACATGTCCCCAAAATACACATTTTTGAAAATACCCCTTAAAGAATCTTTCATTATCTCCAAGTAATACAACAGCTGCTTGGATAGTAAAATCTCCCCGTGGCTGCTACAACTTTGTGTTAGTGCCGTGAGACTCCCACCAAGGATTTTACCTTCCCCGTGCACCACGAGTCCTGGTAGCAAAGCACAGGCTTTTGTGACTCTTGTTTCTATTCCACCCCTGGCGCAGATTTGAAATCTGAAATAATTAAGAACCAGTACACCAGAACCAGTACCAAAACCACAGGGAAAGTATGTTCTGGCTTAGTGTAACGAGGCAATCAACTGAAGACCGAGGAAGGCAGAAAGATCTCAGCTTCCTGGAACATCTCAGGTCAGCCTGAAGCCTTTTCCCCATTTTTTCTAAATAAATATTTCTCTTTTTTTGGTAAAAATTCTCTGCCTATATACCATTACCACAAAACTTCAGACGAGCAGAAATTTTAACTGCATTTAAAATAGTAGTTAATGAGAAATTCTGATAAGAGGCTTTAGTTAGTAGATTATTGCAACGGAAAATGCCCAGATTTTGATCCCAGTCCTCTGCCTTTCGTACGGGAAATCTGCATCTTGGAACTGCCAGCCTCGTTTGAGGAAACGAGGCAAATGTAGTCATCTACTAAAAAATCATTTGGCTGTAATAAGTAATTTTAATCAAATAGTTAGAGAGAACAGCACTGAAGTTAATTTCTGAAGTGTCACAAACAGATGGGAAATGTGTTTGGAGAGACTGGTTGTGCACTTGTAACGCAATATCCCTTTTTCTCGCAGTCTGGGTGGTGGTTTGATCAAGTCTAAGTGACATGACAAAAACAATTTTAATTTATTCTGGAACTATACTCAACTAAAGAACACACAATATAGCGAGCGTGCTCCTCTTTTCAACTGCGAGATTCGAGGCAGAGCAATATCAGGAAGAAAAATAGCCGGACGCCCACCTTCTTCTCCCCCTGAAAAAGTTGCGGGGGTGGCACTGGGGGTTCACTTGCAAAATGGAAGTTCCACTGGGGATGCAAAACAAGCTCAAAATTTAAATAATCTACATCTTTTCTATTTTAGATTTTAACTGTAGCAAACCCGCTGCTGCTCATTTCTCCTGCAGATCAAGGGAACAACATACCCCAGTGTGGGGACAAAAATATTTCAAGCAATTTTTCATACCCTGACAAGTAGTAAATTAGGGAATCTTGTAAGTACAATACAGTAGTCATCCCCTTCTATTGATCACGTATAATTTACATCTTACAAAGATGTGAATTCTTGCATTCTCACTCCACAAGGAAAATCTCAATGATTTATTCATTTCAAATAAAAAATAGAAGGTAGATGAGAAGAATTACTTCACAGGCTGTAGCTTTCTCAGGGCACTAGTGCTAGGCTCTTCTTTCGCACTGCCCGAAGGGCCTTTGTGTGCAAGTCCCTCTAATTAACAAGGTGAATCATGCAGCAGTTCCCTAATTAGTGAACATGACAAGCCAATGGAAACAAGCAGACAGACCTGGCGTACAGATATGGTCAACAAAAGGCACAGCAACACGCCATTAAAAAAATATGTATATTTCATGTAAATAAAATACAGAAAGTAAGAGAACCAGCATAATACCTAATTTCCCTTTTCATGTTTTATGCTTATTCCTCATTTATTGCAGATATAAATAACGACACAATAAATCAAGGTTCCCCACTGCAAGTCACACCACCTCTCCAAAATCAAAGAGTAGCTCTCCTACACGAACAAGCATCTGCTTAAGGGGCATTATTTGTTTTCTCTCTTGTTTTTCTGCTTTAAAGAACTGCAGTTACATTAAGCTTAGCACTTTAAGAATCACTTAATTCTATGCAAAATTATTTTTTCTTGAAATCCTTTTTCACCACCAAATGAAATGAGTGCGATAGTTGCACTATTATTATTGCACTATAAAAATGCCTATATTCCCAATATGTAATTATGTCTAACTTGTGTATAAGGATAAATAAATAAATAATAGAAGTGAATAATCAAAAGAATCAGATTTGCATTAAAAAGGAAATGAGATGATCTAAAATGTACCTCCTTACATTCAGCTTTTCAAGTAAAATATTTTTAATCTTCCACTCCTCCTTCTGCTTTTCCCAAAATGACTCTCCCCATCATCTCCAAAACAACACACGGGGGTTTAATCCATTTTCGATTTATTGCAAATTGAACCTTTGATTTAGATCTTAACGATCCTTCAACATATTAGAAGTCTAAAACATGTGTCACCAACAGCAGAATCTAATTCTTCACAGAAAAATTCCACTATATTCTTTGCTCTCTATTCCTTGGCACGTTACAATAAGCGAGGAAAGCTACAGATTATCCCCTCATTACAGGTTCCTCTTCCTCACGATCTTGAAAACAATTATTTCTGACTTTCCTCTTCTAATTGGCTAAAATTTTCTTACGTACCAAAATTGATGTTCAAAATACAGATGTCTAAAAAAACCCCTCATTTTTCTGACCAGTCCAGTTGAAAAAATACGGGATTAAAACACTGGCCCCCGAGTACTAATGGTCCTACGCGCCCCTAAAGGTTCTTTTTTGGCTGTAAATTTGCAGAATGCTTAGTGATGTCCTATTAGAGAACTGATTGACTCCTTCAAAGCAGTTTCAAATTCAGTGGAAGAATTCATAATAAACACCATCAGAGAGCAGAAAGTGAAAAATCACTAAATTTGCTGTCTTCATCTTTTCTCCTCGTGAGTAGGGGGAACCGGGTTCCCCCAGCTCCTCTCAGACCCCCCCCTCAGCGGGAGGGTTCCTGGGGCAGAAGAGCCCCAAACACGGGTGGGAAGTGTCCTGGTTTAAGAGGAAGGGCAGTGGATAATCTGCTCACGACGGAGCTATCATCTGCCATATGCACGGAGGAAGGACTCCGCAAACAACCTGTCACAAACGCTTATTGTCCCGGCAACCAACTCACCAAAGGACTCCGCTCTATAAAATACATTACAAACTCCAGCATGCCATTTATTATCAAAGACAGCCGTAATTAAATGTGAAACAGCTGAAAAAAAAAAAAGAAAAAGGAAAAAAAAGAAAAACACATTTGGTGCATTAAAAAAAAAGCTTTACATTCTTCTTTGCACCTTAAATAACAAAAATCAAAGGGAGGAGATAAATACGTAAAACCAGAAATTAATGCAAAATCACAAATTTTTTAGCTGATTTTCAAATAAATGGCATAAACACAGATTATATATATAATTATAGAAATATTTTGAATTTAAGTAAAAATGTTAAAAGCATCTGATAACAATAAATCCCAATTCCCTACAGGAGGTCTTTTGATACGAGGCTGTCTCTCACAGCAGAGGGACAAACCCTGTTTGTTTTGACAGCGCCACCGACGCCAGCGGAGTTCCTCCAGAGTCACAGCCCTGGGACAGAGAAGAAATCAATTTCCAATATTTAAAAGATGAGGAAGCCCCATTTAAAAAGTGACAGGAGCAAAAACGCGCTAGGGAGCAAAGAGGGCAAAAATAAAATTCCCAAGGCAGAGCAGCCAGACCCCTCTCCCGTTTCCCCAGCGCTGCCCACCCGCACGCCTGCCAAGCCACAGCTGGGGCAGATTGTGGGTTTGTTTTTCTTTTCAAATTTCAGTCCTAACCAGAAATAATCTCTCTACGTAGGTAGATGGAAAGATGAGCATTTTTTTCACTCAGGAATTATTTTTAATGCCTCAGTTAAAATTACCTGAGGACGTTTTTGATATGTACATTTGTGATTTTTTTATTTTCTTTTGTACAGCTGAGCAGACGACAGAAATCACCATTTATTGTAATGGTCATGGGATCACCAACTGCCAAATTTAAGAAACGTATGTATTTTTGATACAATAATGTACAAGATATTTAAATTGGGATTATAATTGCTCTATATCCAAACCCATTTTTGATAAAATAATGTACAAGATATTTAAATAGGGATTATAATTGCTCTATATCCAAACCCATCAGAAAAGAGAGAGCTGAACACTACCCCGCGCCACCAAAAGCCCAGCATGTCCATGTACACGACTGAGATTAAACCTTGGCAACGCTGGGATTAACAACTGCTCTCAGGAAAATGGGCCAGAGTCTCCCAGGACCTGAAGTCACCATTCTCCTCCGAGAAGCCACATCTCCAGTACAACCCTGGCCATCGCCCAACTTGTGCAGCCTGAAATAAGGTACAGGTTTTCAACGTGAGACTGAACTAGAGCAGTTTCTGTGGTCAGCTACTGCAGCTGCATGTTCTTTAGATGCTTTACAGGTCTCTATCGTTCTGTCTTGCAGTCACTGAGATCATTAAAAAGGTAAAATAGCTAAAAGATGCAAACAATTTATATTCTTAGAGGGGAAAAAAAGCAACTGCTAATGAGAGACCATTATTGAAACAGAGAACGACTTGGTTGAACACTGGATTTACTCTTCCTCAAAAGAGGAGGCTGAAAGCGTTTTATCTAATTAAACAGCAGCATATACAGTGAAGTAGTAATGTATATTCAGTAACTTTCTTAATTGTTGCTTGTCACAGTGGGACACAGCAGGTACCCCTGTATCTTCTCCAGGAACCTGCTCTGGGGAGCCTCTCACCACTCCAGAGCTGGGAGATGTCCAGTGGAGCCACCACATGCTGGGCTGTCCTAGGGCTATGGGGTCCCTATGAAAACATATATCAAACTTCTTCAGAGCTTAATCCCAATTTCCCATAAAAATGTGCTCTGTTCTCACCCATCTCACTTGTGTTATGTTTCTTATATTCTCTCCCGTTTTCCTGTACACAATTAACACCCGAGTTCTTTTTTTCTGTGGGGTGTAACTTCCCGGTGTGTGTATTTGACGCCCCCCTAAAGCCCACTTGCCTTCCCTGACATGTTTGGCAGGTGTCATCAGCACTTCTTACAGCATTTATTTATTTATTTAAATATTATTCTTACTTTTTTTGGAAATTAATAGATTTTCATGCACCTTGACATGTGACTTTTGGCCATACAGGCTGAAAATCCCTCTAAAACCCTTAGAGGATGTCTATAAAAGAAGATTAAGAGAAACCTAATGAAACTTACATGGTGTTATTTCTGCTTGAAGACTGTAAATGGAAAACTAGATATTAATCACCAATTCAGCAACAATTTTCAATACTAAATGAAAAGTTATTCCTCAATTGGTTAATAACGCTAAAAATACAGCAATACCTTTCAAGTGTTTGCATTTTAGAGCTAACCATATCTGCCTGTAGTGAACACAAACTTGAAGGAAAGACAGACTGTCCTGTTTACATTGTGAATAGCAATAACACATTTTATTTCTTTAAAAAATTACTGTTACTAAAGGGGAACTAATTTTTGGGGTATGTTGAGCATTATTCAACTATGACAATGTAACTTTTCAGAGACTCTTGCAGGGGCTGACGCAAAGATATTTTTAATGACAAGACTAAATTAAAAAATAGGGAATAGATGGTAGCACAGCTTTTGTGACCTCTGCACCTGGCTTGGAGCTCAGGAGAGGAATAAGCGTGTAACCCAGCTACGGACAGAAATGTTTAGTATTTACTAAGTCAAAACTGACATTTTTACCCTACTGTTACCTGTATTGAATATGCCTTAAAACTACCACAATAAACTCCCTGAAAATGACACCAAAGCCACTGTTGACATTGCTCCACAAAGACACACAGGGGTAGGGGCACAACCACAAACTGTCCCATCCCGGCACCTGCAGCCGGGAGATGCTGACCAACCTCCTGAGAAAATTACAGCACACCTTGACAAAGCACATTTGCAGAATCAGGTTATTTCTTTGTACCCGATTTTACAATCTGCTAAATAACATATTCTCTAAGGTGGCGGTGAAAATTCATGTCTGGTGCATCTTATAAACCCCTTGGAGATACACAGACGTGCTGCTGGCGCGTGTATCAGCGCTCTCAAAAATGTGCAGGAGAGGGGGTTTTAAATGACTTTTTAAAAGATGTTATTACTGTGGTTCCAAGTGTAGCTCTAACCCCGCTCCCGTCAACTCCTTCCTCTCCCACCACCCGGCCAGAGACAGACCAGGGATTTGGGCTACTGTGGTTCCTAACCTGTGTAGCTCTAACCCTGCTCCCGTCAACTCCTTCCTCTCCCAGCACCCGGCCAGAGACAGACCAGGGATTTGGGGAAGCATTTGTAGGAAATGGATGCATTTGAAAGAAGGGCCTGGGCAGAAGATGCAAATCCCCCTGTGGACCAGGGAGGACCTTTGTGTGTGGGTCTGGCACAAAGGGGGAAGCGAGGGACCAGGGGAAGCATTTGTAGGAAATGGATGCATTTGAAAGAAGGGCCTGGGCAGAAGATGCAAATCCCCCTGTGGACCAGGGACAACCTTTGTGTGTGGGTCTGGCACAAAGGGGGAAGCGAGGGTCATGGGGCTGAGGGATGCTGAGCCCCCAGGGAGTGGGCAGAGGAGCAGAGGAGGGAGTAGGTGCCCCCCAGCCCCCCCAGGTTCCACCGAGCTCGGCAGAGCGCCCGGAGGAAGCGGGGGCAGATGAAAGCTGGCAGCTGTGTGCCGCCCCGGGGCTGCCAACCGGGGCTGGCAAACATGTCAGCTCGGCCGCTGCCGCCGCACAGCCCTCCCCGGGGTCTGCTCCGGGGCAGGGAACCCGTGTGTGTGCTGGGGATGGGGGGAAACATGTCAGCTCGGCCGCTGCCGCCACACAGCCCTCCCCGGGGTCTGCTCCGGGGCAGGGAACCCGTGTGTGTGCTGGGGATGGGGGGAAACCTGCCCGCGGGGGCTGCAGCCCAACAACACCCCCAACCTCTCCTCCTCGCCCGCGTCCGTGCGGTGGGGCAGGCCTGGCCGAGGGACCACGGCGTCTACATGGCAAGTCAGGTTGTTGTCCCAGCAACCTCCTCCCTTTCTGGTTTCTGACAAGCACACACAGCTGACATTTGCTGCCCTCTACTTATTAAACAGGCGATCATATTCTAAAGCCCTATTATTTGGAAGCAAATCCTTTGCAGCATTCAGATAAAGCAGTTAAGTGATTTTTCCATGTCCGCAGCCTCCTCCAAATTAAAGTATATCTCTTCCCCCG
>NW_015090842.1:941127-1005698 GCF_001431845.1 Calidris pugnax
TTTCCCCACTGTGCCAGAGAAACAGAGCTGGAAATTCAGTCTTGACATCTTCCTTGCAGAAACTAAGCTGATACATATATACACATACATATATATTTAGAAATTAAGAAATTTTTTAAAAAAATAAATCATTTAGAAGAGGGAGTACCACTGCGCACATTCCTCACCGCCTCTCCCAGAACAGCTGGATGCAGCTGTCAATACCCAGGAGAGGCAAAGCCAGACCATCCTCATCACACATCCCACACCCCAGAGGTGGAACAAAACAGTTCCCTCATATCTTCACCGAGCTCTGGTGTCTGGGCAGCCAAAAGCGACTAGAACAATGGGGCTGCCACCCCCAAGTTATTTAGCAGTGCCTGGAAATCCAACAGCAGGAGCACTGGTTATTCCTACAGACGTGGAAGGAAAACTGCAGGGGACCTAAAGGGTGGTGGAAAATTACCTCCCTACAGTGGAAGAGTCAGACACCAACTTCAGGGAATTCATTCTACGATAGAATTAATAGATTAATAGGATTTAGATTGCCAGAGACACACAGAGGAACCCTTTGGTAGCACCATGAAGCAATTCCTGGACTGCATTCATGTCCATAGCTGCTAATGTCTCCAATAGCGGATTGCATCGGTACCATTGTATCTGTCATACAAAATCCAAGGAAATTACACCGCTGCCGTGTTAATTTGAGGGCTGCTCTTTCTCAAACACCTCTTCCAGACTGACTTTTACCCTGCCAGGAGGCATCAGCTCAACACTAAACGACGCTTGACCAGACAGCTTGCTTTCCTGCACCTTGCATTCCATTTGTACATCACTCTGAGGGACTAAATGAAGTTCTAAAAATTTGTTTTCTAGATAGCAAGTATAAGCAAACATAAAAAGAGTGTTCTTAGTTTATATTATAAAGATCTATCAAGTATAAAAATAGTATGTTACTTAAGAAAGGCTGTGCATTTAGCTCATATATCAGTAAAACAGCCTTTGCTTTTAGAATGCAAAACACAAGAGTTATCATCAGTCACAAAAAATAAGCATTCCTGTAACTAACCAAGAGCTCAGCAGTGTATGTACACTGAAATCATGCATCACTGTGGAATTCCACCAGCACGATTTTGTAGAAGGAAATTACTATGTTGGACAGGGTTGGATTTAATTTAGATTTCTGCTAGACTAATGAGGTAATCTTGGGTCAAGCTTGGGTTAGAGAAAAGACCAAAAAAAAAATATCTAGCTCTTGACTCAACTCTAATTAATATACATTTTACCTAAGCAGAAATAAAGCAGTTTGACTCAGTTGGAAAATATGATGGCCATTCCTTTGGCCCCCTGGCACTTTCCCATTACCCAGTTTCTGACTCCGTAGAGCAGGGTAACACCAAGCTTCATCTTCAGCCAAGCAACCACCACCACTTCTGCTCTGCACGTAGGGAAACTGCTGGGGAGTGTCACAGTCCTTGATTTTACACAGAGACACCCAAAAAGTTCCGCTGAATAATAAAACTATTGCCTCAAGTTCTCCAGGACTTGGAGAATTCATGGCAGGGTAATACCTTACCCTTGGAAACACAGGCAATTTTTTAGCAAAACCCACTGTCTTTAAACTAATATGACATTTTGAAGATTTACACACTGAGATTCATATGCAATTAATGTATTACTGGTTATAGATCTTCTTGTTTCTTCAGCAACAGCATTTGCATATGCAAATACAACACCATCCCTCTCCTGTTCCTTCCCAGGAGTTCATAATCAGCTCCAGTTATCAGAGTTTGTGACTGTTACCATAATATATCTGTTCATCTGAAGTAATATCTACTCAAGGAGGAAAAAAGAGGCAGTTAAGATAAAAGCAGTAAGGCTGATAACGCCGCAGGATTGTCATGGAAGTACTTTGCCTGATAACAGACAGGACCACTACCCAACGTGCTAACATTTGAGGTCGCTGCAACAACTTCATACAATTTCAGGAAAATCTCATACTCTAAAGCCAAATCCACGGCGGCGGTGGAGCATGTGGTTCAGACAGCACCAGAGGAGTCGGAGCATTTTGCTGAAGCGTTTTTCTGGGTACAAACACCAGACCCGTGGTACGGGGGGGTGCAAACACAGCGACTCTGTTACCCCCCCTCTGCACACACCGACAGAGCGCCGGTGTCCCTGCTGTGCAGCCACCAGAGCCCGTGACCTGATGTCCAAAACTACTTACGAAAGGACTCTGTTCTGAGGAGTCATCACTGCCCAAACGTCACACCAGCACTAATGGGGTATGGCGTTCCTGGCTTCGCCTTCCTTCCACCTACCGATCCTCACGCGGGGGAGAGAGCTAACTGGAAATTTAATTTAAACTTATTTCTGTTCAAGTGCTCCATTTCTCAGTGGAATGTTTTAGAAGAAACCTTTTTAAGAGAAGATTATTGCTTTTGAATCGATATTTTTATGTCAGGCGTGATAACATAGAAAACTTCTTTAGATTCCTCGTCACGAGAGATACTGCATTAGCAGCACGGTCTTTAAGGACTTTGGCTTTGCTAAAAAGGTGAATATATGAACTTACCAAACAAAACAAAGTCCTATTCACTTGTTTTTCATTTTCAGTAACACCTTATGAAAGCAGCAATAACTGCAATAAACTATTATTGGAATATTTTAAAAGAAACTACTCCTACCGAGTTGATAAATAAATATTAACGTGGTGACAAGAAATTATTTAGAGTAAAATTCTTTTCATAATCTAATTGGTCCAGCGGGGAGCAGGGACAGCACCTCCCCTACTCTCCTGGGCCACAACCGGGGGCTCCCAAAGCTCCTGGCCAGCAAACAGTCACGTCAGCAGCCCCCCAAATACAGACCACTGTGAAAGGACTTGAGCACACCCTAAGAAGATGGATAAAGGACTTTATCCCACCAACAGAGGTCTGAAAAGGGCAGTCTGCTGGCTTCCCTTGAAACAGGTAATGCTTCTCTGAGGACTATCAACAGGGCTGAGCTCTCCCTTGCGTGGTTAAGGAGGACTCCTGAGCACGGGTTCAACCCAGCGTTATCTCAGCTGCTCCAGGCCCTGGATACACACCCAGACATTTAGGGTGTTTGGTTTAAGCTTTTATTATTATGCAATATTCTTGGTTGGTGATGACACAGAGATTTTAACCAAGTTAATCTTTCAGGATCACACTCAGCTACTTGACTTTTAAATTAAAAGATTTTTAGCCAACAGACACCGAATGTAGAAAAACACCTGTGACAGCAAGGACGTTTAGGATCTTACCTTCCCCACCTTTCTTTCAAATCATTTCTATTATTAATTACCAAGTGTTGATTTAATTATTCCTAACCTCGATTTATTCCCACAATCAGTTATATGGCCTGTTTTATGTCCTATTTTATGAACCCTTTCAATGGAAATTAGAGAACTCATGATTTCTTTAACTTATATTTGTGACTTCCCCTGCTTCCAACAGACTACATCAATCTGTTCTAAAAATTGACTTTAAAAGCTTTAATCACACAATACGGAGCCGACACTGCTCATAAACGATGCTATTTCTTACCTTAAATTCTACTGAGAGTCAAACATTTTGGAATTTATGTTACAAAACAATGTAAGGAGTAACATTTTTCCCTGACATAGGCTCAATGGAAAATATTTTTCACTGGTTTATTAAATAGGTTTACCATTAAAACCACCATATAATTCCCACTGACAAAAAGCTGCACCAGTTTCCAAATATGAAAGTAAAGAGAGAGTTTTGAGCAATATAAACCCCCAGGCACACTCTCCACTGCTCGCACTCCAGTCTGTCTGAAACAGGTTAATGCTAAAGCAAAGTCCGTCAGTCACAGCGAACCAGGAGGGCTCTGCGCCGACTGCACTGGAACAGGCTGCTCTGGGTGTGAACGAAACCTCCTGTCCTGTCTCCTCTCCCCAGTAAGGCCATACCCACATGGACCTTCTGTGTCTTTGGGGGAGTATTTAAACGCAATTTAAACTTGATTTATGCCACTTTGGTTTCAGTAACATGCACAGCAGTTTCAAGACTGACAAATGGAGTTACAGAACAAGAGATAAAATAATCTTCACTGTACTAAACTCATTTTTAAAGGTGTTCAAAGGACACAGTGATCTCCCTGTACATTTTCTTGATGACACCAATAAGCAAGAAGGGGACTTCTTAATGCTGGAAGTTCTGTGAAAAAAATTCAACTATTTTTTTTAATTTTTAAATTAGGAAGAAAACCAGAATGTTATGGAATGAAAGACTCCAAAACGGCCCTGAAGAAGAATGTTTTGGAATAAATATCCTTTGCTAGTCTTCTTTCTTCCCTCTTCATCCCATAATCCTTCTGTTGGTATCTTTATTTTGGATGCCAAGACAAGGCTGAAGCATTATCCATATGCAGAACATAACGATGAAATTATCAGCTGCTTTTCTGATATGAAAGAACAAACTGTCTGATATTGTATCATTAACCCAGTAACACGAGCTAAAAAATGCTGCACGTTTTTTGGATGCCCTCTTTCTGCTTTTTAAATCACTCCCTTGTAGCTACTTCACCACTGGCCAGAAGAACATCTGAGCAATAAAGGTCTTCAGGCAATATTCAAGACACGGAAATCACGGAAACACCGCTTCAAATCCAGTTCATTATCAAATCTGACAGGATTATATCCATCAGTTTATGCAAAACCTGGAAGAAATCCAACTTCTCTCTCAGTTGTGGGTCATAGGCACATTTAAGTGTAGCCCACTTGGCAGTGGAGTTTTGAAATCTTTACATTTTTGTGGGACTTGATTCAAAGCTTCTAATTTCAAATAACAAAGCCATGCCAAAGACACTCTATCTAATTGACCTACTGTGCTACAAAATTGGTTATTTTTTATTTTGGCAGTGCCAATAGAATTTGAGACATTAGCACATATTCAGCATCCACCGCAGAAAATAAAAAAAAAGAATATTAAACTAAAATCTTGCCAGTCCCACCTCCCAGCATATATACAGCATCCACCACAGAAAAAAAAAAAAAAAAAAGAAGAATATTAAACTAAAATCTTGCCAGTCCCACTTTCCCCCTCCCCTTCGCAAAAGCTAACGCAAAAGAATATGTTTTTATTAAATATATTTGAATATTTCAGGCGAAAGTCTCTAAACTAGCTGAAGAAAGAGCTTTAGAAGCCTAATTACCAAAAAGAGACATGCTTATATTTCTTATGGTTTCAAATATGTAGAAGGAAAGCCAAGTTGAGAGCGAGGCACGGTGCCAGCACATCCTGCATCTCATTAGAAGGGTGGGAAAGAAGGCAGGGCTTGGGTACCAAAAGGCAGGGCTCAGGTACCAAAAGGCAGGGCTCGGGTACCCAGAGAGGGAACCCGGGACTCATTCTGCCCTTACCCAAGCACCCAGAGAGGGAACCCGGGACTCATTCTGCCCTTACCCAAAGGCATTACCGTACCCGGGCACTCCGCTGCCTTACAATCACACTCCAGTTTGATCTAAGCATTTTTAATGTAGGTGACCACCAAAATACTTGCTGCCTCTTTACTAACCCCCCTGTTCCCATTACTGGGAATGCACTCCATCCCCTCTCCTTTATTCCCTTGCCTGCACAGCCTCTCTCCCTCCAGTGGGTGAGAGACACAGGTTCCAGTAGACCCCGAATTCCCACCGCTGGCTGGAGCACCACTCTTCTATCCCAGCTACCCAGAGAACCACTATTTCACTCCGACTACCAGAAAATGTGTCCTTACTGGCCCCGTTGTTTACTTTCGCTTCCTCAAGTTTCCAATGGCCAAAAAAAAGAATGCCAATGAATGCAAATAGTGTGGCAGGAAGAAAGGCGCTGATTTCCAGCCTGCTTTGTCTCCCAGCAGCGTGGTAGCTTCGGTTCTCAGCTCGACGGCGAGTTTTGCCTGCCATTAATTATTTTCACAAATCTGATTCTTCCTTTGCATACACTGGCTACGTATTAAACTCGAGTAGTATTAATATTCCGGCTCTTTTCCTGCCAAATAACTTGATTACTCTCTTTCATTTGAATACTTGCTCGACAAACCCAACCCTGGAAACACTAAGGCCTGGTCTAATGTTTACAAGAACTCATTCCAGCAAATCTTACTACATAATCACATGATGAAAAAAGAAATCAAATAAAACTCAACCACGTACTTGGATTTTTTTTGACTGTTATATATATAAAATCTGTATAGCTAACGGAACTACAGAACACTGCTCGCAGGGAAACAAACTGGAAGAACCGGTCAATACAAAAGAACTTGCTATATGCATTTTTCTGTATATATTACATCATCTAGTGTATAATTATTACCGTCTAATACATAGAATCCAAAGAAGTTGGCTAAAAAACCAGCATCAGTTTGCTGCAAACAATGTCACTCATTTTTTTTAAACAGGAATGACTTTCAACTGATAGATATTTTAGTCTTTCTAGTTGATTTAAGTTACAACCTGATCTTAAGCCATAAGATGCCTTAAGCAAAGGACAGTCACTCATTTACAGCAAATTAAGGCACTCAGTAGCTCACAAATTGTTACTCTTAGAATAACATATCAAAACTTCATCTGAAATCATTTAATAATTTTTAGATTCTTGTAATTTAGACTGATGAGTAAATAGTGCACTGAACCACACCGCAGAGAAAATGACTGGCAATTACATTACTTGAAAGACTCTTAGCAGAACAAAATTGTTAAGTAGCACATTTCTTAGAAAGTGACATTTTACAAAAAGACAAAGGCATACATTTTCCACCAAAATCTAGTGCTGCTGTCATCAACAACCCAACAAAAGCTACAGCTACCTAAAATGGAAATGAAAATGTAATGTATGGAAATATTCTCTTATAAAATCTCCTTAGGCTTCACATGTATTAATGTATTAGTTTGCAAACATTAAGATCAAAGGCAAAGCAACAAATACATCCTAAAAAGTTTTTAGTCAGATTTTTATTAACGATATACAAGTAGCAAGGCATAAAAAATTAATATGTTCAAGCCTTGAAATGTCAAGTGTAATGATCTCTAGCTCTGCTTACCTCCTTTGCTTTTTGTTTCAGTCTGGCTTGCTCTGGGTCTTCTTGCCTTGAGCGACTCTACACGTTTAAAAAAAATGGGGAAAAAAGGTTAACAGATGGTTTAAGAACCCCTCATCTGTTGCAGTAAGTTAAAAAATAGCAAAGAAAGGGGAACAGGATACAAGGTGTCAAGATGGGATGCTTCAATTCATAGAAGTGCAATTTCAAACCCGTAGGCCTCACCCAAAAGACTGTTAAATATTCAGTTGTAAATAACATCTATCCCAGATTTAAATTAAAATAAAAAAAAAAAACCAAACCCATGTTTTTGTCAGTCCTAAAGTCTCCATACAGGTTTAGATTTCAATTGTTTGCTACAAACAAATTCAAGCATCCGAGAGCAGAAGTGACACCCTTTCCATTATCTGAACTTTTAAATTTAAATTCCTTAGAGTCACTTATTTTACAATAATTCACTGTTTGCAACCAAGCTTTTATTCAGCTCTTGGTAGAGAATGTGCAGAAAGCAGCTGTAAAGCACCCTCTGGAAAAGCAGAACTTCATAATAAAGATGTTACAATCTGTATGAGCTTACTGGGAGTACAGCACAGAAATACACAAAACTCTAACTCAGTCAAGCACTACTAATAATATTAATGTTGTCATTTTTAAAACTGGAGAAATACTGCCAAATGGCGACTTCCATCTTTTCCTTCAAAACCAGGAACAATAGCTCTAAAACCCCATTAAAAATCACTGTTTAATTTCAATAACAACCCGTAATAGTACATCTCTTCAGACACAGACTGGTTTACAACCATATGCTAAAATTATTAAATTCTTATTTATGCTCATAAGCATCCTCAACCTGATGGAATTCAAGCCTTGAGAGGCTGATAATACATGCATTATACGTTTTAATTGCATGACTGGCCAGTGTGCAGAAAAGGTTGCATAAAAAGTTGTAAGAAGCTTCAATAAAACTTGCGACATCCAGGGAAAATAGTTGTCCTCAACACCTAAGAGATGGAATTGTTTTATTTGGGGGTTTCTTTGAGATCAGAAGCGGTCTCATTCCCACAGCTCCCAAAGGAATAAGGATACCCATGCCCCCTCCTACCAATCCCTCTCCGCCTCTTTTCTTTTCTTTTTGCCAAATGTGTCCTGGGAGAGTCACACCCAGGCTTCTCATATTGACACCAAGGTTCTACAGGAAAGTGAGAGAACCCTGGAAAACATAACAATAACCCCAAACACGATGTAGATCTGTTAAGAAAAATTAGAGCACTAGATGCACAGTAACACTGCAACTTCCTGGCATCCTTAAGTGAAGGGAAAACTCTGAAAGTGCTACAGATTTAAAAAAATAACACATTTAGAAGTTGGGGTTTTTTTTTTTTTCCCTCAGAAACTGATCAAATAAAAGTAATTCTGGACTTCAGGATAATCTGAAATAGCAGACCCAAAAAGTAGGCAAAAAAGCAGATGATCTACTCTGTGTAAACCTCCAGCTCATTCACTATAAATAAATAATAAAAATTATTGCAGAGGTGAAATCAGGCACTCAGCTCCTGACTCATATTAAACACAGGAATTTTTTTTCAGTAATGAAGATTTAAAATACCAGGTGATACTACAGATATAAACCCAGACTGAAGGTAAAGCTAGAACTACTTTTACATTTAGAATAATGCAATGAGGTTTTGATTGAACACACCTCAAATGGCCTTTCCAGAGAGCCCAGGGCGGCTCTTGTTTCAAACAGGTAAATTCCAGCTTTACATTGAATGTGGTGTTACTAGGATAAGCAACACCATTCTGTTTTAATAGACTTTTTTTTAAACAGATTGTTAGGACTAAAACACCTCCCTGCCGACTGCCACACGTCCATCTACAGATCAGTAAGCTTCAGAAGTGAAATCATCAGCATATAGAGACTAAAACATGTTAAAGGAAAAAGTATAAACATTGACTATTTTATAAATACTTCTCTTTATGATGTAATATAAATGATAACAGGCTTCTTCAATGCTGAGCCACACAGATTACAGCAAATACAAACAACCGAAAATGTCAAGCTTCACAGAGGGGCCTCGATGGGCTTTAAAAATGTCACTGGCTGCTCTTCACACTCCGTTCCACACGTGAACACCTGCCCCTGCCTCCGAAGGGGCTGAGCAATTCCCTGCTGCTCAGCTCTTGTAGGGCTTGTCTAGCTGTCACCATTTTTACTCACCAATTATTTTAATATCTTACACTTAGTTTCATCAAAGCAATTCAATGCTTCGACTAAGCATTTCTAGATTTTTTAAATTTTGGTTTATATTTTTTCTTTGAAGTCATCTCCTATTTTTGGGTTTGCCTTCCCTCCTCCTTTCCCTCTGACAGCCCAGTCTTAATATGCTGTATCTCACCTCTTGGGTGATACATGTTTTTCCAAAATCTTATAATTTGCAGATTCCTCCTTCCTCTAAAGCTTCGGAAATCCCCACCATTCCCAGAACCCCCAACTCAGGGAGTTTATCACCACTCCTCTCCCTTCCCCTCTCCACTCCTCAGGTCTAGATCTGTAAATAAAGGGAGCTGGGTTTACGTAATATATTTTCATGTTGATGAATAAACACCTTCAGCAGCAAGGCAGCTTCCCATAGTAATTTCAGAGAAACCTAGGACTGATCCTAACCAGATAACATACTTTTGAATACATTAAATGCTGTCTGCGACTGAGAATTTATTCACCAACCCAGGTCTGTTAACGTTTCTCCCAAACACAAGCTACTTTTATTAGACCAGACAGCCTGATATTTTAATTGTTAAGAATGAAAGTGCTTTGTGTTAGAGGACCTGCTATCTTATTTATCTGAAAACTGCACAGATCACATCAGGCCTATGGAAATATTAGACTTTCAAAGTATGAAAAGCAGCATATGGTAAATGTGTGTATTCAAAACACATTAGAAATACGGGGTTTCATTTCCATGTTACCAAACTCCCTAATGTTCCAAACCTCAGCTTTTCCCCTCGCCCGCGTTAAGGAAGAATGCCACAGCCAGACATCTAATTACACATTAATAGTCCAGTGTTAAGAAGGGGATTTTGTATTTCATAAAACTAGAAAGCAACAGTATTTGTAAAATAAGGATATCTATAACTCAAGTAATACTTAAATACATCCAAAAATTACTTCTAAAATTGGAAGATAGCCCGTATGCAGATGGGCAGACTAACAGTCCCTCCGATGCATTTCATTACCATCACTATCCAGTATTTTGGTGTAATTTGCAATGTCAAAGCTGCACCGTTGTTACATTTTGTCCCACTAACAAAAAAAGTTTTCTGTTAGATCTATAATAATTTTGAAGTCTCTGCTTGTTAAACCTGTGTTACGAAATGTCTCACAGGGTCTCTCCTCCCAAATAAGACTCTGGCATTTAGCAACATCTGACCCCAGTTATGGCACTTACAGCTCTTACTCCCCCTTCCCAGTACGTACACTGGGAGTCCTTTAATGCTTCAAATTAATCTTTTTTCATTAAATAAAGTTAAGAGTCACAACTGCAGGTGCTGTACTATTGAGAGCCACTGCTGTGCCAACAGTTTCAATTTTAAACCTATTTTTCCCCATTGATGACATTAGAACTTCACCCACGGCTGTACCAGCTTATAACTTTCACTTTTAATTAAAGAAATTAAATTGGCAACATGAAACACTTTGCTTTCACATTAGCTTTGTTAATAAAAAGTGAAAGTTAAAAGCAGCATAGCTGAGGGTAAAACCCTATTCAGAGCTACGACCACAGCGAGGTGGAATGCGAGAGTACAGGTCTAAAAAAGATTTATTCAAAAATCATTAAAATTGAAATAACAGATTTCTAAAAAATTCAGAAAATTATTTCAATGCAGTAACCCCCTCTTTGCTCTCCTCTCCTCAGAAGTGAGGTATAACTGTCCATGCAGGAAGCTGCCCTCCATCCCGGGGAGGCTCAGAAGGGAGGGGAGCGGGGAATCGGCGTGACCGGGAAATCCGCATTCCCAAACTCCAGCTATCTCTCCCCAATAACACAGCCCTTCAGCCTATAGCACTATAACAATCACTGTCACCCAGAAATGTTAATTAACTTTACAAACACCACCTAACATAGTTCTCCTTTCACTTAAGTAATTATTCTTTTTACAGAACAAATCTTACTTGAATTTAAGACCCCAAAAACTAGAGAGGTTTGTCTAGTGGGACAACTCAAAATAATAGCCTAATAGAAGGTATATATTGGAAATTAATTTTCAAATTGAATTTGATGAGAAAATAAACATACATTTAGTCAGTTTGAGCAGATGATTTAACACAGTAATTAGTAAAGATGCACTTTATTATAGATTATATCATAGAAGTACTAATCATTGATTTTCTGAAAACAAGGGCAACCCCAAGCTGCACCTCTTGGTGCAGAAAGCACAATACAGAAATAAAACCAAACAAAAGAAAAAGAATCAGCTACAAACTCCTATTGCTTCTGCTGCCAGAAATATTTCTGTTATTAGCCCAGACCCAGAACCTCATTCAATTTGACACACACCAACAGCACTTGCCAGGCTTTGGAAATAGCTATGAAAGCAGCGAGGACCACAAGGTTTACTACAGACAGACCTGTGCTTTCTTGCTTTGGTTTATTGGGTGGTTGTTTTTTTTCAAACAAAACACAACACACACCACGTCAAATGTAAACGTAAGTTCCTCCAGTGATTTCAGTTTGGCTTTTGACCTTTCTGCAGACTTTCCTCAGCTCTTCCTGCCATTCCCATCACCTCCCACCACAGACTGGGAAGATCTCTGCTCCCGTGCAGGTGGAACCAGTGGGGCCTTACTGGGAACCACAGGGGTGACTCTCCCAAATACCTCCTTTAAAGAGACCCCACTCTACGCCTGTGTTTCTACACAGGGCCCGTGCCACTATACATTCACATATCAAGGAGATAACCCAAATTTTGTCTTCCCCCAAAATGTGTCACTGGAATGCAAACATCAGGCATTATTCTTTTAAGCCCATGGTATGAAGTTTCTATTTGTCAAGTGTTTCCCAGGTAAGATTTTGTAATATTCTCTCATTTATCAAGCCAAATAACACTGCTGTTTTGCTTTAAAGACACTTGCGTAGCTTCACAATTATTTTTAGCTTGGATAGGGACTTTCCTCAGAATGTCAGAAATTTAAAATATTTTTTTGAAACCTAACGTTTTAAAATTCTGTCTCCCCATCTGATTTTCTCTCTCATTCTCCCTAAAACATTTCCTGAAGCAAAACCAACCCATCTGGGTGCTTACAGATTCTGCAATCACATCCTACTGCACTAACTGAGAGTTAGCCACAGCCAGGTATGAATCAATTAAATAACGCAGTTATACAGAAGGGACCCGAACATGTAATATTTAAATTAAAATAAACAAATAAACGAAATTTTTCTTTTAAAGAAAAGTCTAGAAACTCAAGAAGTAAAAAGCCTCAAAAACCTCAAGTAGTAAAGTATAAAGCATCAGAAAATGAGTAACAATTTACTGAATCGTGTTTAAACACCAGAAGCATGGGCTGTGATTTTCAAATGGCACAGAAACCCTGGCACCTATTAAATTTTGAAGACAATTGTGAAAATTATTTCACCAAGTTATTTTGGAAGGGTTAGCCATGGTCTCCTGCATTGCCAAGATCTCCTTGGATTCAGAGCTGTATCTTGAAAATGCAGGAGCTTCCAGTCAGGCGGGTCCGGAGCCACCAGAGCTAAGAAAGCAGGACTTAATGAATTAAAAGTGTGATGTCACAACAGTATGTTTTTGTTATAAGAACAAAATGTGTTTATAAAACAGATTTCAAGAAATTAAACAATTGTTTAAAGACTATGAATTGTTAAGTAGTTTTAAAAAAAACAACAGAGTAAAGCAGATACCTTGGCAGCCTTTAGCAAGATTTCCCTCTCCTGTTCATCTTTCCTTTGCTTTTCCAAACGCTCCAACTGTTCAAAAAACTTCAACTGGGACCGGACGTCTGTAGCTTGTTCGTACCACTCATCATCCTGTAA
This sequence comes from Calidris pugnax, assembly GCF_001431845.1. Taxonomy (NCBI): domain Eukaryota; kingdom Metazoa; phylum Chordata; class Aves; order Charadriiformes; family Scolopacidae; genus Calidris; species Calidris pugnax. The sequence goes on from NW_015090842.1 coordinate 954,225, forward strand.
AACAATGTTTTATGAAAACATGCATTTTCATCAAGATTACGCATTTAAAGAAGAATATAGGTGTTACACATTAAAATCTTTCCACTGTACTAACAATAGAAAAGAAAAAAAACCCTAAACCACTAACAATGGAATTGGAGCAGCATTTTATCTCAAAATGTTCTTTTTAAGGAGAACATCATTGTTCAATTAGGGGGAAGAATTTACAGCTGAATTCTTCAGTTGCTGGTTTAAGACAAATTGGTAGCTTCTGTAGAACCTTAGTATTTGTTACAGCCAAGGACACGTTCCTAGAGTCAGTGACATGCCCTGCCCTAATCTACAGTTACTGGAGATTCCTATCCATTGGAGCAACTTTGATCCAATCGATGGTTACCTTGGTCAAAAAAAGGAGACACGGGGAATGAAGAGTCTTGGTCGCAATCCAGGGGTGAGCAGAGACAGTTTAACAGAAGTTCCATCCAAGGCACTTGAGCACAGGTGGATGAAAACATCCATTTCTATGAAAACATACATTTCTACACAGAAATGCTGACACCACCTTCTCTGGACACCTACCTTGTACGACTCCATGCGGTGCTGGGTTATCACCGTCACCTTTTCTATCACCGTTCTTAATCTGCTTTGTGTTGCGTGAGAAATATAAGTAACCACCTCAGCTGGCACGTCAGTAATTCCTAGTTTTTTAGCTAAAGTGAAGAAAAAACAAAATAAAAGAGAATTAGCTTACCCCCCACAAAACAACCCCAAACTTCTAAAGAAGATGAAGTCATAACTCCATTTTTCTGAACAGAAAACCCCATGGTGGTGTATTTACACAGCTTCGGTGCTACATTCGTGACATCTTGAGAAGGGGTGTGACTACACTTTAAGGTTTCGAAGAGAAATCAGAGCTTTTTTTTTAACCACTTAGAATTTAAAAACTTCACTGCAGTTTATCCTAGTATATTAAAATGGAGCATAACAGAGCATGAGACAATTCCGAGTTCTCAGTTGTTTTACACAAACAAGAGCAATTCCTTTATTTCCAGAAGCACTAGTGCAGGTTAACCCCAGTGTGGGTGGGGTGAGGCTCTGGCCAAAGACACCGTTGCACACTTTAGCCTACACTATTGGCATATTACTGATAATTAGAATTCTTTAGGAAAGAAAAACACATCACACTATTAATTGAATATGAGGAAATAAAGTCATATCAACAACAGTTATTTAAAACCACCAGTTGTCCCCCAACTACTGCTAAAAGACCTATTCTTAGTTATTTGGAATTTGGATACTTTGTGCTGAGTTTATACAAAAAGCAAACACTCTGCCATCTATTGAACTGATATATTAAAAAAACTACCTAAACTACAGAAACAAGAATATGGGTAACACTTAAGAACTCCGATATTCATCAAAATAATTACAAAGTGTTGAATATAAATTTGTAGATACACGAATATACATACTCATCTAAGGTCCTACAAAGACACATGTATGACTTGTCCCAGTTTGACTGTTTTCTGGACAGAAAACTCAGTGTGTGGGCACACACACACATATATGTTTTACATATACAAAAAAAAATAAATCAGCAGTTGCATGTTGTGTGGATTATTGCACTTGCTCCACCATAAAAAATACTCTGATTACATGGCATCAGTTTTTCATTGGATGAACCCAAGACTTAAAAACATTTGGAAATACTAAGGAGTATGCAAAACACTACCAGAAATACACATGTCTGACAGTCTGTGTGCCCGGCCTGTGACAGGGACAATGTCTGTCTCCTCCAGCTCTCCCGTGCCCCAGCTCTGCCTTTTTTAATTTTTTTTTTTTTATCTGCAGTGTCTATTTCAATGTATATTTTATTACATCACTACAGTACATCATTCCCACACTTCCCAGAGCTGAATTCTCTGTGTCATATATTTCTGATATTAATTTTTTTAATGATTCTTTGAAGTTGTTATCTCATAAACTAACTTAAGCCATCACTGACTCCATATTGTACACGTTACCTTAAGGATTTTAGCAGTATGCATACACGCTTTTTAACTGATTTTTGCTTTATAGCTAAAAAAAAATTAAATATTTCTTGATGCCCTCTGTAATAGAGATGGAACTCCGCCGAAGTTGCTGAAAGCTGAACGTATAATGGAAAGCAGACACACGCATTAAGATCCCAACGCTGCAACTGTTACTCATGCAAATTAAGTCCTTGAAGTCCCTGGGACTATTCATATTGGCAGGAGCTATTTCTGCAAGTCAGACTTGCAATATCAAGACCTATTTGAGCATGCACCGTTTTATTATGCAAACATGTGTAAGCAAAGCTATCAACCAAAAAACCCCAGTCTGAAAGATAAAATGCGAGTAAGAAGTGAAATTTAATTAACTAGTATCCAGAGAAGAGGTTTGAGATGGAAAATTCTGCCGAGTACTCTAGGTAAGGGTAGGAATGAATAATTGTTAAAATAATAATTTGTTGAATTTCAGCAGTGAAACTAGAGCTCCCAGTTTCCCTGAACACACACAATCCTTTCATAACGAGGAACTATCACCAATTTGGTTTTTTTCACAATAAAGGTTTTCCTAATTTTAAAGGCTTTGTTCTAAGCAAATTCAACCATTATATGGCTTGTTCTGCCTATTCAACTCCAGAAATCCATCCATAATCAAAGGACCATTCCCCAAGATGCCTGGTTCCTAAAGATCCTTGTCCTACATCCTCTTCATCAGCCTCCTCTCCATCCAGCACCACATCCTGGTAATAACAAAGACTAATGGCACAGGGGGTGTATCAACAGCAAAACGGGATCAACAGGAACCACACAGGGAGGCGACAACTGCTCTTCACTCAGCCCACATCTAGAATAACACACTCAGTTTTGGGTTGCCTGGCACAATAAAAACTTGGAAAAACCCGAGTCCAGAGAAAAGTCACCAAGAAGGTTATTGGGGCTGGAACACATGACCTGCATGAGGAGAACCTGAGGGTTCCTGATCTTGGAGAAGAGAAGGCTTAGGGGAGAGGTTATTGAGAAGATGGAGTCAGACTCTTTATTGAGGAAGCCTGGAAGAAGAATGAGAAATGAATTCATTAACTGAAACAGCAGTGGTTCTGACTGGATATAGGGAAGAATTCTTCATTATGAAGATAAATTATTACTGGAACGCTTTGCACAAAATAGTTGTAGACTCTCCCACTTCCAGGTTTCCAAGACTCTGCCAGACAAGGCCCTAAGCCACCTTGTCTGAATTTAACGTTGACCCAGCTTTGAGCAAGAGGTTCTGGACTTAATTGCACCACCTGATCATTGCAATAGGACATACACACTTAACAACACACTTAGATACATACTGAAATGCAAAACCCAAAGAGAAAACTAAGATCAAACAAAAAAAAATTATCTTATTTTTATCAAGAGACTTCTATCACCTGTCGTTTGTCAAAAAAGGTTGAACTTGTTTCTGACTTTTAGGTGATGATCTTAATGTGTTTTAAGTTTGATAACATGGTCATCTTGTAGTTTTTCACCAAAATTCTGCATTTACAGCAGGAAGGACCCACACACTGAAAAGTAAAACATGAAGAAATGTGTAATTTGAGAAAAGTTGCTTGCTTTTAAATAATACATTTGTTAAATTTAGACATTTTTGATAACAAATATATGCTTCAAGTCTTTAACATTACTTCAGCAATGTAATTCTGAACTTTTCCTAGAGCTATGATAAAAACACCATCAAGGTTAACAACAAAAACGGAGCTGGAGCAGAGCAGGGCTCCAAGCTATAATATTAACCGATCTCTCCCCTTGAATTTGAGTTTCTGTATTTTTTAAAGATGTAACTAAGGCCAGGTTGTTCATTCAGGTGCTCTTGCCAGATCTCTGCTACACCAGAGCTGCACAAGACCATCAGGAACCGGTGACTGGTTGCAGGAACCCTTCCATGGCTTGTGGCAGGAACCAGCTTCAACACATCACATCCTTGGAGGCATCAAATGCTACTAAAGCAGTTGTTTGAGTGACACTATCCCATATGAAAAACATGAAGGATCACAGATTACCACCCCCAAAGTAAGCACATTTCCAATCTGCCAAGAACTTAGAGAACAATACAACAAAGCCCACCTGCATATTAATTCTTAATTACACATTTGTAAGCTTTAATAGCAAACCATGCTTCAATCAGCATTTCATAAAGATCTGCAGCGTATGTGACCACATGCAAAGGAAGGCTGTTAGAATATTTTTGTTACAAATAAACTGTATTCTATTTAAAAGTTTCAGATATTGCAATAGAGTTTCTAGAAAGTTAGAACTTGTATGTAAGTTCCAAAAACCTTGAGGGAAAAAACGTTCAGCGATATTATTCTGATATTGGCATATGTGTCACTAGCACAAGATTGTTTTTTTACAAACATAAAAGCACCTAAACCTTGTCATTGAAAACTTTCAGGTCCCAAGAAGTGAAAATTCTGAAGAGTGCTATCATCTGCCTACCTATCTGAAAGGTACTGCCTCGGCTGCACTTTAAAAGTTTAATTATATTTTATTGATCAAACAAGCTGAAATAAATCGTAAGAAGAGTACTGCCCTATTTGAGAAGCAGAAGAGAAATACTATCTTTGCAGATAGGTTTTCAAAGAATCAAAAAGTTACTTTAATAATTTATACTTTAAGAGGATTGACAGGATTGGGATCAAAGATAAAAAAATTATTTGTAAAACATTAGGTCTGACTCTGATTATTGATGTGATAAATTATTGAGTGCCTGTACAAAATCTCTTTATGTTTACACTTAAAACAGAAAAACCTTGAAGAACTGGTTTTAAACAGTTAAACAGCATGTATTTAGGGCTTGAATTTATCTTGTCCTTCAGCAGAAACACTGGGAGACCACATTGTGAGTCTCTATTTGTCCTAATCATGGGTCGGCCAGAACGGCAGAAGCCCTCTCTGCTGGCAGCTTAAAACCAGGAGCAACTTCGTAAACTTTAAGTTCTGTGATGCAGTATCAGCCCCAGATGCAAGCACCTTGGATGGCACTTACCACGGTAGGCTCAACCTGCTTCCTCTTTCACCTCAACAGAACCACTATGGTCCCAGTCCCTCTGCAACCTTTCCCACCGGGAAAACCCAGGCACTGGAAAAACCACCACTTGATCTGCTGCAGCCTTCCAAACTACGCAATTCTTTACCAAATTCCATTCCTCCCCTTCAGTAGCACAAGGGAAACTGATTATTTTATAGTTCTGCTGCCGGTGTCAGCAGTGAAACATGTAAAACACCTTAACCTCTGTAAAATCAAGTACAACATAATTAAGTACAACGTGATCAGGTAAGTAGTTCCCGCTCAAGAATTAGACTGTACAGGAACTTCTAGAGACTAACGGGTGAAAAACTGGGGGGAAAAGGAAGAGCAGTTCCCCTTCAAAACTAGACAAGCACCATTTCTACATCCCAAGACACTCCATGGGTTGTCCCTACAGAAAGCAGGTCATGAAATCCAGAGAAAGCAATAGGTGCTTTGTCTAATATTATTACATTAACCATTCTAAACTGAGCAACAGCGTTTAACTCTCAGGCTGACTAAACACAAAGGGGAAACAACTCTAATGCACTAAGGGCCTTGGCATCCTGAGGAGCCAGAAATGGCAATTATTGAACTTACTTGTCCCAACCTCATGGTGGGGGGGCTTAAGAAGGGGGTACATCTGCCATAGAGCAGTGGCCTCAGCCTGCAGAGTACTCCATCAATACAGCATTCACATCACTGTCAAAGGGAAAACCCAATCTTGAGAGAGAGAATGAGGGACACAACACCACAAAATATTGAGGAGGTTGTTTGGGTACAAAAATACCCTGCGGGTATTGTTGGGGGGGTGGGCTACCACAGCCCCAGACAGACTTTAAGTATTAAAAACTGAAGAAAAAGCTTGTTAAACAGAGTGATAGTGCAAACAACAAATCACTAGCTCTGATGATTAGGATTAGAGATTCCTAGGGGTATGAGATAACCTAGTGATCCCAGGGAAAAGAAACAGTAGGATCATTTTAGCTGTAATTTTCTGTTTTGAGTCCTTTAAATAAAAGCTTCACTTTAAGTCTAACTAAATGCATAAATAATTTCATAAAATGCTGACTTGCTGTACCAAATAATAAATCCAAAATTTACAGATTAAAAATCCTCAAAATACATAGCCATTTTCAGTACAGGACACAGCAGAAGAACAGATAACCAGCAATGCAGCTGTAACGTAATCTAAAGGAATAAAAATTCTGAATAAATGTTTCACAAATTTTAACATTCTTCTCCTCCTGCTCCCTCCATAGTAAAAGCCAAGCTCATTATTTTAGCAAAAATTCAACTTAAGATTCATAAGCTCCGTGTGAATGCACTGGTACAAAACCACTCACAGCTTGTTTTGGGTACTACACTGAATTTAACTTATTTCATACAAAGTGCACTGTAATAAATATCTATATATTTATATAATTGTATAAAAAGCTAAGAAAAGCCATACTGGGTAATATATCCTCTCTCTCTAACAGCAGTAGTGGGAGGCGCTGCTAGAACACTATTTAAAAAGCAAAAAAGCATGCAGTGATAGCATACAGCCTAGGACCACCCTACATTAGAGGATCTTATCTGTCTCTCTCTCAGATCAGGATGAAATCTTTTTCCCATTAATTTTTCAAGTAATTTTTTGAACCTGCAATGTCCTAAAAGAAAGAGTTCTACAACTTAACTACTCACTTAGCAAAAAAAAAAAAAAAAAAAAAAGGCGCCCTTTTTGCTTGTTTTGAACTTCTACTTTCTAATTTAATTTGATATCCCTAAAGGGAAACCCAAAAAAATAGCTCCATTTTAGGGCGTCATATTGGTATAATTATTTTAACACAGGAGAGGCAGAGAAATAGTAGTATCCATGTAAAATCTACGTGTAACCCAGGCCAAAATGTCTGATCCCATTTTCTGTGCTGATTCAAAGCTCTTATGCAAGTGGGTGGGATTTGGGGCAGGACAAAAGAATTCGTCAAGTAGAAAAATAATTTCTCAAGAATCCTACTTAACCCTACTCATACGATTAGTGCTTTTTTTATGAAAGTCATGTAAGATGACAAAAAAACCCTCACTTCTCTAAGAATTCTCAACCAGGTGGGTAAGTCTGGGAACCCACACATAATTCATACTTTTTGGCAAAAAGAAAGAACTAATTTGCGAAGAGGTCTGACCAAAAAAATATATAACCAGACAATCCAGTTTCCAAAATTCTGTCTCTAAGCTAGGTAATTAAACAGCTGAAAGGTAGCTATTAATCATCCTTAAATAGTGTTTTTATTATCCTTAGTGGTTTGTCTCTAACAGAGCCAAGCCATCACCAACCAACATTATCCACAGGTATGTGGAGGCTTGGAAAATGGAAGCACAAACATATAAAGCAGCACATCTAAGAGAAAAAAAAAACAACCTGTATTCAGACAGCAGGGAAGCCTTACAGCTTGATCAGAGAGGACAGAAAGAATGTAAACTCTGAAGGAACAGAAGCTACTACTATTAATCTTTTCCTTATTCTTCTCTGTAACTAAACTGTATTTACCTGAAATCAAAATCTCAATGTGCTAAGGAAACAGGTTATCCTTAATTGTGATGTTTAATTCCTTCTCTTTTACTGATTCCTCCTTACTTTTGTGCAATTTCAGGTATACATCCTAAAATAAGGGAGGATGCTGAAGTTATTTAGAGGGAGGCACTGAAGGTCAAAGAATTTTTGAGCACTACATCCAGGTCCTACCCCCTAACCCCAGTAACCTGCAGCCACCAAACAGCGAGAAAATGTAAGAGACAGAGGAGACGAGAACTGAAATAGGTGCAGGTCTCAACAAGTCAAATGAAAATATACTGATTACAGTTAGATGGGGTTTTTTTTTTTTTCATTTTACTTTTCTCAAAACATAAATAAAACATAACAAAATAAGCATGTCCTAATATATTCAGGAACATTCAAGGATAAACACAGAGTGACTGCAGAGGACTGGAAAATATGGTCACTATTTTTATGCATAATACTATATGCCTCAAATCAAAAGAATTTGTTAGAGGGACCAGATGAGAAATAACAAATATGGCAATGACACCAGTAAGAGTTCTTAAGGAAACAATAGAGAGGTTGTTACTGGGGATTTATCCTCTACCTGGTTTCACATAGGCTACAGGAATGTGTTCTTGGCCTAAGCCCAAGATCAAAAGATCCTAAACCACTACATATGAGCAATATCTGATTATGTCAGCACGTCAGGTGAGACAGAGATGGAGAAGAACTCTTCTGAGAACGTCAGAGATGACAAACACATGGAGGCAGAGATGTAACACCCTGTAACACAGCCCTGGCACTGGCAGAGCATGCTCTCAATCACATCCACACCAGGATTAAAAGCAACACCATGTATAAGGATTTGCCTATGTGCTTCTGTTCTTTTAAGGCAACTTCTGTAAACAATGTAGGCATTTTTGCAATTTTTTTTCCCCCTGAAGAAACCATCTCTCTGACCCTATGAAAGTCTTGCTGGTGACGTGTCTGAAAAGGTATCACAGTTGTCACTACAAGCCCGATGCCAGGCAGATAAGCTCATCAGGAGGCCTCATCTTAAGGAGGCAGGATGGACGTGTCAGCAGGAAAGGATACACACAAAGAACATAGGGAATTACAAAGGATACCAGAAGGGTAGGCTGAAAAGCATAACCTGAATTTCAAAGCATCAGCACCTTCATCTGTGTAGGTCCAGATTTAGAGGAAAAGTTTTCAAGATTAGGACATTGTGTCACATCCATTAATACCAAATCTGTGCATCACCAGATCATCCACCACTACAAACTTTAGCCAGATCAGATATGGCCATTTGATCCTTGTCAAAATAGCTGCACGTTTATGACAGTTGATATTAAAGTCACACTTCCATATTATTGTGCAAGAACAGATGGTGGTACCTCGTTGGGCACAACATCCAGTGTTGCAGCTACTTCCCTGAAAACAAATACCCTTTTGTTACCAGTAGAATGTCTTTGTACCAGCTCAACACTTCACAGCATTTGACTGTGACTTATTTAACACTAGACACTGCAAATCTGGTTAAAGCACAGACTAATACTCTCCATGTGATAAGCATGGAAGTGTCAAACTGCCAGTGAGTTGCAGCAGAACCTGGATGGTGGAAGCAGTAGACTCGGAACATGAAGGAGGCAACAAGTGCACTTCAAACTCATGGGAGAAGGAAAGACTAAAGTGAAGTTTATGAGTTTTTTCAGTAATTTAAAGAAATAAAAACATCACTACCTTAGTATGAGCAGCAGGATTGCCAAATAAACATAATGAACAATCATTTCAATATATTTTAGAAAATATTACCTTTTACTTTTTCCCCCTTAAATGATCCTTGAAGATGCTGCTCACTGATCAATGACTTCCTCCTCCACAAAGATGTTCCAACATGTGTTGAGAGTTGGGGACATTAGTACCACCTCTAGAGCATGGAGTTTGCCTATAGGGATAATGTAAGTCAGCTTTATTGCAATATTGAATGGTTCTCTAAGGTTTTCTTTTTATTGTTCTTATTTTACACCCAGCATTTATCACCAGGAATCTCTTTATGAGATGGACTTTAGATGTGAATCTCCATTCTGTGGAGAATGCATCTCCACAGAATGATGGTCTCAACTTTACTCTCCTTTGCAGAGACCAAGAACTTTAAGCCATTCAGTTCCCAGGTACAAGCTTATTCTGAGGCTGGGCAATGTATTCTGGTCAGCCCTGAAGGCCACAACCACCTGCCAGAAATAGCCAGACCTTGTAAAGAAGGCTCTTCCACTACTTTTGTAAAACAGAAAAGCAAGGTATTATGGCAAAAACAAAACCTGAATTCTGCAAATATTCCTGGGAGCAAATAGTATGGTCATGCTCCCAGTCCAGTTGGAGCAAAACCTTTGAAAACATTGCCTGAGAAAACAGGTTCATTTTCTTTAAAAATAACCATAGTTTGAACATATCTGCATTTATTTTGAGAAATCACTGCTTGATGAAATAACATCAGTTCTGGCACTTAAAGGTGATACAGCTGAAAGCATAACTCAGATTCTGTAGTGTTGCAGAACCAGTAAGATTAATAAAAAGAAAACCTTAGAAATACACAAAAAATATTGAAGGGAAGCTGCCCTACCTTTCAGAGAAAGGCAGACTCCAAGCTCTCGGGTGGTACTGAAGTGACCCTTCCAACACATGTTGGGACATCTTGTAAAACAGGAAGTCTAATCATGGACCTATTAAAGAAAGAACAACAATAGGGTTTAACATTCTGCTGAAACATGTGCTGGCTGTGTTTATTTGGCAACACTGCTGCTGATACTAAGATGGGAATGTAGTCCCACCTTTTTGGAAAAGGAAATAATAAATGTAAATAACATATAATTGTTTTGTAATGCTGCAACCTTAGCAATCAATTAAGTTGGATTATAAAACCAGATTGTCTAGTGAACATGTACTATAGACTCCAACCTCAACATAAGAAACTACATTATCACAACTATGGACGTTGATAAGAAGATTGGGAGCAGTGCACACCTTCTAATCTAAATAAAATTGCTAGCAAATTGTTCTATACTAGCAAATTGTTTTATATTAAGGGAATAACCCCTAACCCTGCACTGGTACAGAGCTATTCCAGATGTCAGAATGCAGATCCATCTCGCCACACCTCTGCAGATGATGTACTGATGTTTATAGGAACTAGAGAAAGTGAACATATTAGATATGCACAGTAACTTGCAATTCGGATTATACAATACCTAACATGACTTTTTTTTTTTTCCTGTGAAAAAGCAAACAGAGTCACAGAAAACAGCACTCCAGGTACAGGTCAAGTGAGCCAAGAGTGTCATTAGGACAATGCACGACTTCAAAACACTGTGCTTCAGAACAAGGACGTGTTAGAACTATCTCCAAACACAACCAAGACCTATGTCCACAGGTATTTAAGGTGGTCATCCCAAAAGAAAGATGATGGTGGAAAAACTCATATTAAAAGGAGCATTTTGGTTTGAAGACAAACCAACTCATGGAAAAAAAGTTAAAAGTCAACAATGAGAATGACTAAATCACATCAACAAAAAGAGCAGCGAAAACAAAAATTTATGTTCACAGGCAACCAGATAGCTCAGAGTTTCAGAACCCACAAGAGCTGTAATCTAAGCAGCTATAAAAACCCTCTAAAGTAAACCAAGAAATAGGTACACTTTTATGTCAGAACTGCTCTGGATATGAAAGAGCAATCATCAGTAGTAGAGTTTCATCTCATTCAAACAAATACAGCTGTTGACAAACAGATGAAACGGGGATGACAGAATGACTCTCTTAAACTAGTAACAAATGCTTTAAATAGAGGCTCTGAAATCTACTGGCCTGGTTCCATGAGGGATACCCCAATCACTATTGAGATGGTTTAGCAATATAAAATACCCTCTGGAGTATTCAAATCATTAATTTAAAATATCTACAGATGCATACAACTGGGCTGCCACACAGCAGATTCAATACACTCCAGAACACAGAAAACACAGAGAAACTATTTCCTTACGTTTTAACATGCATTTTTATAGCAGACACGCAAATCAAGTGTGACTGAACAAAGAAAGAATCAAGGCACAACAACGATCAATATTTCATCAGACAGAATTAAAGGATGTATTACATGTAAAATAACAAAAAGGTAAATCTATGAATTATGTTGAGCCCAACCCTACACTAACAGAGACAGTGGTTTCGTTCTACCAAGCCACACTTCTCTGAAGCTGTCTAAAGGAAGACTGTAGGCCTTTCACCTACAGGACGAGGAGAATTTGGATTTATCAGCACATTTTTGAGCTTCATAATAATTGGCCTGCACCATGATGCGTATTCTAGCCTAAAAAAACCAACAAAAAACACAAACACAAAACAAAACAAGAAAACCAAAAAACACCTATCTGGATGAAGCAAGAGAATCCAGTACTAATTCCGTGAGAGGAAATGCTGCGGGTTTAGGCTGTGTTGTAAATGTAATAGACTTTTTCCAAAGGAAACGTGTAACAATGCTAGATAACAGACATAAATACAGTATTTCATAAAATTATGCTATAGAAAAATTGATTTCCTGATGCAGATGTAAAAATAATCCTGAACAAACATGAAATAACAATATAATCGATGATTCGCCAATACATTTTATCATACATATTTCAGTAAAAATTATTTGAAAACACAAGATGGACAGTTAAAATGTATTCAATGTGGCCAAACCAGTCCCACATTTCTTAGAATGTCACATTTATAATTATTCTATTCAGCCAGTGCTCTGTAACAATAAAAACTGAAGTAGAAAAATTGGGTGAAGAACACTGAAAGTGAAGAGAAAGAAACAATCTGGGACAGAGAATATATTATGCCAAACTTGTGTGTCATTATTATTGCATTAAGACATTTAATTTACAGTTAAGTTTCTCCACAAGCTGTGACATTTTAGGGATAGACAAGTAAAAGCAAAATGGCATCATCTGGTAGTAGAAGAAATCAGAATTAAAACAAAAGCTGTGGGAATTAACAAGCTGCTGCAGATTCTAAGCTCGTGAGGATACCCTGCTCTGGTGACCATAAAATATAAAGAAAAGTTTTTTGGAAGTGCTAATGGAGGTTCTACAGACCACCAACTCTCTCAAGTCCAAAGAGCTCCAAGGAAAGCACACAACATATCTGTTCCCTTTTTCCATGGATTTAGCTATCAGGCAATATAAAAATGGTCACCTTTTACTCCATCCTGCACTATGTCCTGCCACCTTTGACTAATATTAAATAGAAAATTCAGTGCAGCCGAATTCGTATCTGCTCTTGGAAACAATGCTGTAAAAAAGTCATTCCAAAGCCAAGCAGTTTCTATTTTCACAAGCCAGAGAAAACTGCCACGCTTAAAACAACCTGCAAAGTCATATTGGTTCATTCATTCAGGTGTTGCCCCCTTTGGTAAACAGTGGAAACTCAGAATGTCAAAAACCAGCGTCTAAAACCTAATTCTGCATTCTTACCCACCAAGAAGTAGCTTATGAATGAATAAAAGCATAGCAGTTACAAACTATGAAGGTTATTTTTCTTGTTTCTTTCCCATAAAACCTCATGGAAAAGCTAGGCTTCTTCAGCATTATTTATCTGTAGGGGTCGAATCGGCTTCTCTTGCCCCTTAATGAAATACAACCCATTATAGTGACAAAGTTAAAGACTTGGAAAGTTGTAAGGGTTTGCATGCACGTCAGCAAACACATGCCTGAAGAACATCAACCTCTGCCTCTCCGCTCCCCCAGAAGAGACACACAAGCCTTCCGGCTCTGCGTGTGCACCTCGTTGTGCTGTCGTGCAGGAGGAGCGGGGGCTTAAAGTTTTATGATCCTGAACGGAACAGCAAAAGAAAGACGTTATCTGCAAAGAAATACCCACCCGTGATGTTGCACCAAAGGAGAATCTGAACCGGTCCCTGCCCTGCCTTCCTACAGAACAAACGGCACCGGTTACAGCCGAAGCCGAGATACAAAACGGGATAAGGACGCGTGTGGGAAGCGGATGAATATCTTTGCATGAATTACCTCCCAGTTACTCCCTCCATTTAAAAGGATCAATAATAATATTAGTCATTTAGATTTAAAATAAACTTTGGATGATATCACTGCCAAGTTACAGTAGAGATAAGAAGGTACAATATATTAAGAAACCTCTTCCATTATAACTTTGAGGCATTTGGCTGGTGGTTGCTGCCAGAGACTGCGCAGCATCTGCTCTCACTTTAGCAGTTTATATTCCGACTCTGGTGAATGGAAGCACAAGCTCTGAAACAGCCTTTGGGGAACACTACCGAGTGGCTCGGCAGAGCTCTTGCTCAGAAAAGAGAGGAGGAGATTAATATTACAGAAAACTTGAAAGATCTGGCTTCTGAGAAAGGCGAGAGGAGCAGTTTCCTAACGCTGTGCACAGCACAAAGCTCTCTCCTACCGAAACGTCGCAAACGTGCCCCGAACCTAAAGCGAACATTGAACAGGAACAGATTTAAAGGTAGAAAATCAGGTCTGTTTAAGTCATATTCAGGTAAAAGTAAGAAGAAACCACGTGTTTTATCCCGTTTGTCAAGGGGCTTGATGACACCAGGAGGAGGACTCGCACAGGACACGCTCTGTTCCCTCAGCGCTGGCGAAGGCCGCGGCTGCTCCGCGGGGCCCTGGTGTGTCCCGGCACAGCCACACATGGCAAGCCTGAGCTTTGTCGTGGACTTACAATGTCGTTATTTTAAGTGCCCAGTAGCACAAACTACTAAATTTGTGTGTGGTCCTGTGCAAACAACAGATCTGGCCACACACAGTGAAAACCAAGCTTCTAAAACTTCAAAATCAGCTGAAGGAATTCTCTCCTCAAGAGCCATAGATCCCAGATAGTAGCCACCAGTGAACCCCACAGCCACTTTCAAAACTATAAAAGGCTTCATGTAAAGCCAAAATAAAGCTCTAAAAGTGGCTGCAGGAGATCACTAGGAGTGGCCGCTCTTCTGGATTCACTGCTTTTGAGAAGTAAATCCCTGCAGCTGCTTTTAAAAGCTTTGAAAGTTTCATTTCAATTATCAAAGCCAATAAAGCTTCAAAAACAGCCATAGGGATTTGTTCCTCCGAGGAGCAAACCCCACAAGGCAGCGATGAATAGTGTGATGGGTTCTGTGGCTCCTCAAGTATGTACAGATTCCTGTAAGTCCTGCACTTGTAATTACAGCTTCATGTTGTGCAGCAATTGCTACACCCAGGCAGTTCATTAAGGCTTGTACGGCAAATTCATTACCCATTTCCCGTTCCTCTGAACGGCTCTACGGCTGTTTCCTCTTTGTTCTCTGACACCTGGGTGAGCTGTAAGGTGAGCATCCCTCACACACGCTTCCCGAGAGCCTGGCTGGGCTCCCAGCTCAGGTGGTGGGGAGCCACGGCACAGAGTCGGCGCGTCCCCCACTGCATCGCACGCGCCGACACCACGTCATGGCAACACCGCAACTACAGCACCCAAAACAACCCATTTCTCGGAAGGAGAACTTAAAAGGCCGCTAATTAAAAGAGCGAAGCTTGACAATAAGTCAATGAAGAACCTTGCCCGCAACTGCAATATAAAAAGGCTTCCATTAATTCAATGAACATAAACACAAATAACATTTCAGAAGTAACCGCGTGACTTGAAAACCCAACTGTACTGGTCTGTAACAAGATGTTGGGCTTATCTTCAAAATTATGAGAACTAGATCCCTAAAAATTTTACAGATTTAGCTTGTGATGTAAGCATAGTTCCAAGAGAAATATATGATTTAAACAATTTCAGATTCGTATCTTAAGATGCTGATCGCTCTGAAAATATTACCAAAATTGCTTTTAAAAAGATACATTCAGATATTAGAACATATGTAGTATATTAATGAAGTTTGTCATATAAAATACATTCAGAACATATTTACTAACCTTAAAACATCATTAATTTTGAAAAGTTATTTTTTCAGCTAATGTTTTAAAATTCTATTGTCCAATGGCAGACTAAGTAAATACACCTTTTTTTTTTTTGCCAGGATAAATAAATGCACCTTTTGGGAAAAATGCTCTAAGAAAATCGTATGAACTTAAATAGACGCAGGTGTTAAGAACTAAGTAACTGGTTTGTAGGCAGAAAGAAAATCTTGACAGATAACTTTGTTATTCACAGGTGTCCTCTGTGACCTGTACTACTTACTTTACCTCTCTCTTTCAGTCTTCTCATGTGTAAAACATGAAGGAGGATTGTGAGAAATAATTAATGTTGGCAAAGAGTTTTGAGATCCTTGGACATGAAAAACATGGGGAAAGCATGAAGCATGAAAGTACCAGTACACTATTTTTTTTCCAACTTGAGATAACTAAATTACTTTTATCACAAAAACCTTGAAAGTTTTCTAATACAAGATCATATAATAAAATTCTTAAAAAACAACATCTTAAGTGCTAAGCACACTCTGTTCCTCAGAATGGTAGAACTCCAAAGGAAACACTCTCAAAGGCAAGGACACGTTTCTCACCCGTTTCAAGTATGCGTTTATGGAGAGGTATAGCAGCAAGGAAGGGCTCGTCTTTACAGGACTGGATCTGGGTTCCAACCAAGTCAGAGTTGGTAGCCATGATTCGGGCACTTTCTTCATTAAGATTAACGCCAGCCATAGAGGCAACATCATTGATGTCATCATCATCTCTATAACGAAAAAAACCCAACACACAAGAATAATTCTGCATGTGATACATTCATTTTGTATGTTATCTACTTCCCCAAAAGCAATCCTCATGCAACAAGCCCGGTGGCTGGGCCAACCTGAGGCACAACCACAAGGGTCTCTGTTTTCATAGAATGTATTCTAGATTCAGAACTAACTAAATACTTCTCTGATCACATTCAGAAAACTTCAGGAGAGGGACAATTTGTCTGTAACAGGTGTGACAAAGGTGTCGGCGATAGTATTGAAACCAGGATGGTCAGGAAACTGACCATCAGCAATGACCACCAGCAAAGCCAGCACACTTGGCTATTCCCTTTATGCTGAAAACTAGGAGGATAGTGTCACAAAATTGATCTCCTGCCTTGGTGATTTGCATGCTGAGTCTAAAGAATTTCCATTTTTACATTTCACATGGTACGTATGTGATACTCATCAGAGGGTCTCAAGAGCCACCATGAAGAAACTGGGCTCCTACATGTCCAGCGCAGAGATGATGGAACTACTCTTGGCCTTGTCCAATCATAGTGAAACTGCCCCAAATATCACAGCTGACAAACACACTCAGCCATGTAACAACTAACAGTGACTTAAAGACTCAGTAATGAGTTCAAAAGATTCTAACTACAAATGAAAAACAGCAACTAAAACTGAAAAAGGGAAAAACCCCAAGATTTTGGGGAGTTAAAAACCTCAGCGCTTGAAATAGCATGAGCATCCCAAGGTAATCCACCCAGGACTCAAGGTCCACATCCAGCAGGGATTTTAAACCATGGCAAAACCAAATTGATGTAAAGGTAGTTATGGTAACACAAACTCAGAACTATGCAAAGCAGTGGAAACTACTGCAAAACAGACTTGAGCCCAAAATTCCAAAATAAAGCTAAAACTGACCAAACTACAAACCATTAACCAGGTTGTGCAGTTAAAAAAAAAATAATCCTATATTGATTCCTGGTGGACCCTGACTCCTGGTGGACCCTGACATCTCTGCAGATGCAAAGGCAGCACTGCTGCCCCGGGGGGGTCCGACTTCAACACTGGACTTCAAAAACATGATTTTTAAGAGAAGTTTATATTTGTCTCTGCTTTTACTTACTAGCTAAAGAAAGTACAATCAATCTTACACCTTCCTTCTGCTTAGCATTTTAGCTACTGTAGTTTTTATTTAGAGGACAGATCTGTGATCACGTTATAAATAAACAAATATTGTCTGCACTAAAAACAAATAATTAATTTGGGCACAAGCCAGGATTACAATGAAATTATCAAACTCAGTGCAACAGCACTTACAAAGAGCATCACTGTAACTCCTGGACAGAAGCACTTCCTTCCATCTTACACTGGCAGACTACTATCTGTGAGTACATCTATTATTATTATTTTTTTAATGTTACATGGAAGATAGATATGAAATGTTTTGATCATAGTTAGGACTAAATTTTTTTCAGTGTAATGGGAAAAACTGTCAATATTTCCTTTCTGACTTTGAGGAACTTCATCACGAGAAAGAGCTTGGGTTTGGATACTGAAACACAAACGTCATGTATAAAGAGGGCTGGTATTCTCCCCAGACAAGTTCCTAGAAAAGTCAACTTTTAAGCCCAGAAGAGTGAGTTTTCAGGAGTCATTCGGTGGAACAAAGATGCCATCCAGTGGTTGCCTAGATTGATGATTACTGTCTGTCTTTCCCCTTTCATCCCACCACAGTATTTAACAATTTTATGTTTCTTGGCACATAATACTGTGCTCATACTAATTATATTGTCTCAGTAATTATTTCTAGGTTTTTTTCCTGAATTAAACTCCAAGTCTTGTGGGACAAATCTAACATTCCAATGTGCATGCTACTTTTAAGATAGTATGGGTTCTCAAAATCTTTCTAACACTAGCTACATCTTAAAGTAGTTTAAGAGTTAGATTCTTCCTCCTGTGTTCAACCTCGTGTAACACCCGTCCCTCTCCTCTTCATTAGAAACACTCATGCAACTAGAAAAAAAACCCCAACTAATTTGAAAATAAGAAAGAAAAACTGAAGTATTTGCACAGTTTTCCAAAACATGCTTCAAAGATTGTTTAAATAAGACAAGCCATTGTAAAAATCTGGTAGCATTTTCTGTATGAACAAATCTTAACCGCAGGATTGTATATTGGTCTTCTTCCTCACGCGCTTTGTAAGATTTGAGGCAATGACGTCCAAATCTGCAATTCTGAACTGCTCCCAAATAAGCTCTAAGGATATGTAAAGCAACTGAGACAGAATTACACTCCTGATCCCTCAGTCTCTCAAAAGTGAAATTCCACGTTGTTAGGGCAGAGCCCCTACACATGTGCATGATGTAACATCTTGCATTTTGCCAGAACTGTGTTATTATTTTATTTTTAAAAGTAAAAATAAAGTAACTGGCAACAGATTCTTTTGGCTAGGCAAAAGACGTTTGAAACCAATTTTTTTTTTTATTCCTAGGTAGACTCTACTCTAAAATGTTGTCAGCCAGCAGCTTAAAATATAAATACTAAGATAAGCTTCATAGAACCGATTCTGAAAAAATCCCCATCACATTGGCTGTATAAACCCTGACGGGTTCCATGAGGTTGTATATATATATACTTGAAGTACTGTTTGTATATATATATATATATATACTTTGAAGTACTGTTTGAGAAAAAGAAAGGTCTCTGTGAAGAAGAAGTGTCCCAGCTGCCCAGGCGCTCCTATGGCCAACAGACCCTCATCACCCAATGGTAAGGGAATGGTTCTGGCCACTTCTTGCCCCATTCTACAGGCAATGCCACCGAGCCTCCCCCAGCACAGTTAGGAAGGAGTAGGGTATTACAGTGCTGAGAACATCTATCTCCATCCTTGGAGATATGTAGAACTGGAAGAGTCCTGACTGAACCAAACCTGTTCCAAAGTCAGGAGATGGACTAGTTGACCACCCAAGGTCCCTTCCAACTGAAATTATCCTGACAAAATCAGGGGGAACAAGCATTTCCACTTGTTCTTTACATCAGCCACAATCTCCACTACGGGTAATAATTACTTCAAGAGTCTTCTGCTTTCACTGCCATCACTGGTGGGAGCATTGGGTTCCCAAACTAGATGGTGATGGACACAGCAGTTGAAGCCAACTAGGCAGGCCCCAAGCAGACCCAGACTACAGTGGGCCTTCTGCTTCATCTCAACAACAAATTACAAAAAATGGAATTAAAATTTCCATCCTTAGATATTAACATAGCTGAGAAGTCAACTAAATGGAGTTGTCTGTAGTTCTCTCTGAAAAACCTAGCAACAATACATGTTAATACCAAAAAAGGTGACAAAGTTCCATGAATGCAACAGCTTTACATTGCAGAAGTCTTGGGTTGAGAGCTCTACGTCACAGAACAGCTACTATAATCTCCAGTGAACTCATGTAAGCCATCTTACAGCTCATTAATAACTGCTGACATTAAAGGCTAAGCTGTAATTTGCAAAATTTCTAATTGCTACTTCTTTTATGTAATTCCTTCCTGTATTTCCCACAGTCCAGAAGAAATTGAAAATAATGGAGTTCACATTTCCATTTCTAGTGACCAACACTTTGCACACAAGAGTGAAAAGCTCAAGTAAGTTATTTTAAAGAAAGCAGAATATAAAATAATGAAACAAATATGCAATAATAAAAGACTAAGGGCAAAATAAATTTATACATAACACAACTATTTTTCAAAATTCTTGCTTTGCTTTAGATGCCAGTTTGCCTTCTGGCTAAAAACACATTCTTCACACACGCTGGGAATGTTGAGGAAAACTAGTCAGCATTCAGAGGATTAATACAGATTTCCAGCTCTGTGCCTTCAGGCTCAATAGTCAGACATCTATTTGTCCTCAGGAAAGGTTAGGGGTTGAAATGCAAATATGCAAACAACCAAATTCTTTGTTAAGATATCAAGAAAAAGCTTGATCTTTGCTGCTGTTTAATAAATCCTTGCGATTTTATGGACTTATTTAAATGCAGCTTTGTGTCTTACTATTTTGAAGGAGAAAACAATGCAAGGAAACAAACACATTCATTCTGACTAAAATTTGTTCTCTAGAGGAAAAATGACATACACCCTTGACAGCTTATTTACCAAACTCACTAAAGATTTATTGATTTATCAATCAGTGCCTTGAGCATTTGCTTCTCCCCAAGGGAAAATTAACAATTCCAGCTAACCTAATATATTCTATGTATAAACTAAGTGAATGCAAGAATCAATCCTGGCACAGTTTACAACATCCAGTTTAAAAAAAATGCTGTCCCTTTTGGTGTATGTAAAATTGAAAGCTATACTAACGAAGAATAAATGCTCATGTTGCTTACAAACATAAAAAATACTTATTAAGACAGTACAATTGAACCCAACAGACATTTTAAATCATTTAAATACTCAGTGGGAGGCAAAAGCATTGGAAAATAAAAAATTGAATGATTTTGCTTCTAGATTAATACTAAGTACTACCACTATTAGTCGCAATACCGACATGCCTCAAAGCAGAGATATTTCAAACAGCTACAAATTCTCTTTCACTTCACCTGCAAAAGCATAAGCCTGAAAATTAATTACTGGTTTGATGATGTCAGAGCAACATAAGCATTCCAGAAGATGAAAATTAAAATCTAGGAATATTTTGTCATTTAACAAAGAAAGAAGATGTTTAAACACAAGTGAACTGTACTTTCATCAGCAGAAAAAAAATATAAAATGATGCAAAAGCAAAATGCAGTAAACATAAGATTAGCTTTTCACCACAAAGGGTAATAATATCCAAAAATATATATATAAAATAAAAGTTTGAAGTAGAAAAGAACTAGCTGAGCAGCTCAGTGCATCAATGCTAACGTGCTGGACCCTTTGCAGCAGCTGATGGCTGCAGGGACCCCCGAACGCCCCAGTCTCTGCTGCCCCAGGGAGGAATGGACCAGCAACGTCTGCTCTTGAAAACCAACAACAATCACACACAGACACGCCAAAACCACCCAAACCCAGGCAAGATGTCTGTGCTGCTGAGGGGAGAGCTGCAGCTCAGCTGCAAAGCCATAGGATGCCTCGTCACCACAGTTCGTGTCTCCTCAGCAAAGACACGTTCTGTGTGAACGTTAGAATCCAATACAGAAAACCAGATATTTTTTAAAAACTCCATACACATAATTCCATTTACCAGAA
Source organism: Calidris pugnax (assembly GCF_001431845.1). Classification (NCBI taxonomy): domain Eukaryota; kingdom Metazoa; phylum Chordata; class Aves; order Charadriiformes; family Scolopacidae; genus Calidris; species Calidris pugnax. The sequence continues at coordinate 975,740 of NW_015090842.1, forward strand.
CTTTTATTGTAATGCGCAGAATTGAAGGCTTTACTAAACATTACAAAGTGCATTTAGAGAAAAATCCTCAAAACATGTCATGACCCCCTCCCTTTTTTTTTTTAAACAGAACTAAGAAAATGGTCATCCAATCCCCGTCGGAAAAGGCAGGAATTCTGGTGAAACACTGCCCTCTGGTGTTAACGCCAATTCAAAAGTCTATTTTAGATTTAAGATCCCCCCAGAAGCACCCCCCTGCATTTTTTTTTTAATATTATTTTTTATTTTTTTACCTGAAAGAACCACCTCCAGGGTCATTCAGCTTGTTTTTCTGATTTGCAGAGACCTGAACACCAAAGCCCCCAGGACTTTTGCTGGCTTGTATTGTTGGTGCCTTCCCTACTGTGCCTGAAAAACACCAAGCAATGTTATTATGAGCTGTCTTAGGCAATTTACATCAAAGAACCTTCTGTCCAGGAACTAAATTTAACTGTCTGTAAATTGCAAACAAAGGAAGTTATTATTTTAAAGATTACACTGCTGAAGAAGAACAATTTAAAATACAGAATTTCTATTAACATTACAGTTTGTTCGATGTTTATAAAATACTGAAGATTCTAAAACTGAGAACCGTTGGCCGTAACTGGTTATAATACACATAATGGCTATAAGTGTGTTTGCAATTGCCAGTAAACCAATTCTCCAGATAATCTGCACAGAATAAAGCAGAATTTGAAGTGTTCTTAATACAGATGCTTTAAGTCACAGTCACTCAGGGTATTAACTAGACCTTTCACCTTTTTTTATATAGTCTTTGTTCTTTGTTGAGGGAAATATATGAATTTCCAGAGTTGAAAACATTATTTTAGAATGTTTTATATTGTATGTAAAAGAAAAAAACACTGTTGTATAATTTGACATAACTCCCCTTTAAAGGCTTTTACTTTCTTATTTTGAAAAACATGATTTACAGTAATTCATACCTGTATCTAGACTTTACAGGTCTGCATGTGGAAGTAAAACTGGGCTTTCTAAACGAGCCACCGTGTGGTGGGTGTGCAGCTTCTTGTGACAGTAAATTAAAAAATGAGTATTAATTTCTCTCTGACATTTGGACAAAATCCAACCAAAAATAATTACACATTTATGTTGCTAATTAGCAGATCAACAGACCTGTATTATTATTATTAAATCTATTGTATTAGCATGCAGCTGAAAAAGCACTGACAAATGGAGCTTTTGGAGTAGGCCCTCATTTACTGCCGAAACATATGTTTGCTTGGGTTATGTTTTGTGTTTCCTTTAATCCCACCTGTGTTTTGGCATGTGAAAATAATTAATTCATACGTCTACGTGACTTAAAAGCTCTCACCTTTTTCTTGTCTATCGCTCAATTTTATTGAGCGTTACATGCCCATAGTGTGAGAGATTTGGAGAAGCACATGAAAGCTGTTCCTGCACATCTCTGACTCAGTTGCATGGGATGAACCTTAGTAAATTATTTTTCTTTCATGAATTATAAAAACCTGAAACACAACTATCCCAAGAAATGCTTTGAAAAACATTTCTTTGCTAAAACAAAAGTGCTGGCTTTGAATGAGCCCACCACTACTTTTCTTATTTTTAAATCCTCATCACCTTCAGCATATGATTCTAAAGGGAAACTAATTTGACTGAGTTCGTTCAGTTCTTCAATCAGTGTAAAAAACTCTTGCGTGGACTCTCAACAAACACAAAACTAAATTCAGGACTCCAGGCTCCAAAGCCTGGGGAACAAAAATATTCTGTCATCAGAATATTCAAGGTCCATGAGATGTCACAGATAGCGTGAGCTCATGGGCCAGACAATTCACCTGAAGATGAAAAGCTCTGTATTCCATTACAAACCCTCAGTCATCTACATGCCCACATCCAAAAAGATGCTCTCACACGTAATCAGGGAAAATAATGACCAAGCCAACAGGTCTAGTGGTGGAAGGAAATAAATGGACAATCATTAGGAAGTAAGAAGGCTTCAAGAACCTTCTCACTACGTGGGACGTATCAGGCAGCCGTTAACCTGCCCGTGTAGAGCCAGACGAGGGAGTTGGCTACAAACTCTGGCTGGCACCCATGGCACGTCCCCCATGGCACATCAGGCTGCTCCACTCACTCTCTCACCTCAAAGGGACAGGAGAAAAAAAAAAAAAAAAAACCCTCCACTCACTCTCTCACCTCACCAAAGGGGCAGGAGAAAAAAAAAAAAAAAAAAAAAAAAGCAAGGACATGGGTTGAGAAATTTCTCTAGGACTCCTACGTTGACCTCTGCAGCTGCAGAGACAGTGACTATCGCCTTCTGCTTCAGGAGTAAAAGTAGGATGATTGAATTGAAGCATCCTCTAAGCTCCAGGAAATAACAATTTCTTTCTGGGCTCAGAGTTGAAGTTTAGGCCAGTAAGAATCAAGTTCCTGACTTCTTTCAGAATTTTCCATGCAAACTGCTGAGCAAGGAGCTAAGCATGTGAGAGTTTAGTCCTAAGGTTGTTTCAAAACATTTCACTGGGTTGGTCTGAAACACCTCAGAAGTGCCGAGGGAGAGCATGCATTCCTCAGCCAGTACCACGTCAAAAGTGAACGTCAAGCCTGCCAATGTCAACACTGTAAGTTTTCCCCATGCCACTAGTTTGTAATTACAATGAAATTCACACAAAGGTAACAAATCTCACTAAAACATTTAAACCCATACCTTGTGGTCTAATGGTCTGAGTTATTACCACTGGCATCCTAATCTGGGTAGTCTGGCAAGCAGGGTTTCGTTTCACAGTTTGAGCAGATGTTGACTGGATAATCTGCTATTATTAAAAAAAAGTATACTTATATTATACTCTTTATACACAAACACACACAACGTAAATATACTAACACCTGTAATTACTAATACAAGCACGTGGATCTCTAAAAGCACAACCAGCTACTGACAAAAGTCATATTGGTGTAATGCACGTGGTTGTGTGTGTGTGTATATACCTATTTCGCAGTTATGCTTTGAGAAAAATCAAGTAATATTCGACACAAGTGTCATATGTCACAACTTTCATCAAAAATATATTTCAAAATAGTAAGGTAAAGTTCAGACTTTTGTCTTCACAACTTCTACTGGAAAGAAAAGCATCTTTGTGGAAGAAAATACCGCAATAATTTTAGTGGTATCCACCTACAACCATTAGGCCTTTCACTATACAGCTACACTTTTTAAAGGAAATATATACTAAAAGTATATTCTAAAATATTATGGGTTCCAAGTCAGATATACACAAGAATTAAAACATTGTTTTGTGATGAACATATACTATTCATCTTTTCAATGTTAACTGGATATTCGCAAAGTTTTACTTACTACCAAGCCAAGTTCTGAAGTCCTTACCCCAACATGAAACTGGGTTAGAAACTTCAAATTTGATCCATGAACAAATCAAAAAGAAAAAACCTGCAAGGGTTATGTCTAAGCAACAGCAAAATTATGTTCATGTAACCAGGGAGAGGACATGCACAGGTGAAATGAACAGAAGATTCAGAGAGACGAGCAACCAGAGACAGGACAGGCACAGATGAAATGAACAGAAGATTCAGAGAGACGAGCGGATGCTGCAGAGCTGGAAAAAACATCCATAAATAAAAACTTTGGCAACAAAAGACAGGTGAATAGCTGCGAATAAGGTTACAATCACGACTCAAGCTGACAACTTTGGAAGTCTTGTGCTCTTCACAGCCACCACCGCTGCACGATGTTCCTCCTGCTGCACGATGTTCCAGCTCCGTCCCGCACCCAGTGGACAGGGTGTCCCTACGCCCGGAGACAAACCCCAACCACCGCACCTTCAGCCAGTGCTATCCTTACAAAGTGCACCTAAAACCACATTATCTAACTCAATAATGACCGGCCAAACCTCCGACTTCAAAGTAGGCTATGGAAAAAAGGAAAGGAGAAATGGGATTTTCAAATGAGACTTAAAAGTAGAGAATGAAGAGGCTACGGAACAAATAGGGAATCATTCCACCAGCAGGAACCTTCCCAAATGGGAAGGAAGAGAAGTGGAAACCACAACCAAGGAAAGTGTCACGAGGGAACAAGGCCTGCAGTGTCATCTGGAGAAAAACCAAGTAGGGCTGTTCTGAAGTTAGGAAATTGCATTCTGCACATCCTAAAATAGTAAAAGTTGCAAAGTCGTGATAAACCTGTGGATGTAGAAGCATTAGCAATAGGTGCCTCGTGGGAAGGGAAAAGGGGAAAAGAGATTAAGGATTCATCTTCAACTACGGACACTGAGGAAAACAGAGCGTTTGGACCAAACACAGAAACAAAGGAAATGGATGTAAATTTACCCTGTCAAGATGGGCAGTGAGTAAATAGTGACACTCAGAGGGGAAAGAATAAAGTAGCTACCATGTGTAAAAACAGGAAAGAAACAGAGATGATCTATGAAAATGGGGGGGAAAAGTTGAATTTGACTGCATTTTGATGCAGAGAAAACATGTACAAGTGTATTTTAGTAAGTAAGGAGACAGAATAGCCTACAGGGGAAAAAAAAAAAAAGGCTACATTGGTATGAAAAAGGAGAATCTTGCCACTTTGACAATAATTTATTGGATGAGTTTTCAGAGGATAGTGAATAAAAGCAGCCATACCTTAACTGGCCAGAAACCAGGCCAAAAAGGAGATGTGTGACCTGTGGACAGAATTACTATCTGATATTACAGTAATCATCTGTAATTAGATTTTTCTCTCTGTGAAGGAACTTCTATAGTTCAGAGTCAAGTGCTGTTTCACCCCACTAATATTTCCACGTGAATTTCCTAAAAAGAGCCACTAATACAATTAAAGATAGGACAGTCTTTAACCATTTAAAATTACATAAATAACTGCAAATTTTTTTTACTGTCAAGTACATTCAAAGAACTTCCTTTAACAAGTACTGTACTAGGACTTCAACGTACACAAAAGTGCTGAAAGTCCAGAAAATGGTTGAAAAACAAACTTTTCCAAGGGGCACAGATCAAAATCATCACCTTAAATTCCATACAGAAGCCAACCAGCAACAAGCATGTACTCTCTAAAAGGAACAACTGAGCCTCAACTCAGAGCAACATTTTGCACTAACTTTAATCCCAGTTTCTAGACAGTTTTAAGACACATTTCAACACAGATGTAATCTTCAGAAAGGAGAATCTTGCCACTTTGACAATAATTTATTGGATGAGTTTTCAGAGGATAGTGAATAAAAGCAGCCATACCTTAACTGGCCAGAAACCAGGCCAAAAAGGAGATGTGTGACCTGTGGACAGAATTACTATCTGATATTACAGTAATCATCTGTAATTAGATTTTTCTCTCTGTGAAGGAACTTCTATAGTTCAGAGTCAAGTGCTGTTTCACCCCACTAATATTTCCACGTGAATTTCCTAAAAAGAGCCACTAATACAATTAAAGATAGGACAGTCTTTAACCATTTAAAATTACATAAATAACTGCAAATTTTTTTTACTGTCAAGTACATTCAAAGAACTTCCTTTAACAAGTACTGTACTAGGACTTCAACGTACACAAAAGTGCTGAAAGTCCAGAAAATGGTTGAAAAACAAACTTTTCCAAGGGGCACAGATCAAAATCATCACCTTAAATTCCATACAGAAGCCAACCAGCAACAAGCATGTACTCTCTAAAAGGAACAACTGAGCCTCAACTCAGAGCAACATTTTGCACTAACTTTAATCCCAGTTTCTAGACACATTTCAACACAGATGTAATCTTCAGATCTGGAAGTGATTAAGGAACAAACATTAGCAATTTGTTTCTGAAACAGAATGTGTAACTTTGTTTGCAGGCAAACAAGGGACACAGTAAAAACTAATGAATCAGAAGTAATTGACCCTGCATTAATATTTATAAACAATCTAAATCACCTTTCATCAATTAAAATAATTCAGACTGTTCTAATCCTCTTGCCTGCTTTCCCAACAGTGTAAATATTAGTGTTATGTCCTCAACTTGGCTCGAAAAGTATAGACAATGAACAAGGTACCAGCAAGCTAGTCTGGGAGACTATTAACCAAATTATTCATATTTCTCACAGCCTAAAAATACACACGATGAGAGCACCACATCTAATGATACCTCTTCATATGCTGAACCCCAAGTGATCAGTTCATAAGCACCCATGTGCTAACCCAGACTGAGGCAGAAGACACAGGGGTGGATGTTTTAGCACCCTGAGGTTATCAGAGACATTACTTCAGCCTTCAGAAATGGCAAGATCTTACTGCTCTCTGGAACCACCTAACGGGGAGATGCAGAGAAGTCAGAGCCATGTGCTCAGAGCTGCAGAGCAGAAGGATGTGACACAATGGGCACAAGCTGGAATGTGGGAAATCTCAATCTATATAAGGAAAAAAATAATTTACTGTGAGGGTGGGCAAGCACTGGAACAGTTGCCCAGAGAGGGCACGTGATCTCATCTTGAAGACACTCAACCCATGCCTGGGCAAGGTCCTGCTCACCTGTAAGCAGGAGGTTGGACTAGCCACCTCCAGAAGTCCTGTCCAGCCTTTTACCACCACAATCATTATCATCATATCAATGATCTTACAAAGGCGCTGAGTCAGAAAAGGTAACGAGACAGAATACAAAAGCCTTCAAAGTTTACAGAAGCTGTTCATCATCCCACCTCCACTAAAAAGAAGGAAAACCATTTCTGTTATTTCCAGCACTGAGGACAAGCAGCACAACAGCAGAACAATAACAAAGGCACAGAAAATCGAGAAGGTTCAATGCAATTTAGCCATTGCCTGGATTTGATAATGAGTTTTTTAAATACTGAAATTACAATCAAGACAATGCCCTTCTTCCAAAAGCTTAGATTCAATAACTGTGAGAGAATAAAGTAACAGAGCTCTCTGGCCCTAATCTCAAGCCAAGAGGTGATGATCATACTGTGACTGGTGCAGATCTTCTACCATGTATGTTAGTGCAGGAGAAAGAACAGTTTGAGATGTCAACACAGACTGATAACTAACACCACAAATGACCAACAAATACAGACTAAGAAAGAATTGAGCCAAAGCACATAGAATATATAAACGCAGAAAGACCAATAACTTCTGTTCTCTTTCTCTTACCTAAACAGAAGATACTAAATAAAAATGAAAGCTACTACCTACAAACCACTGAAAGAAAAAAGCCCTTTGGGACAGTTCAGTCAGAATTCAAAGCTTAAATTTTGAAGGACAAGGATTTCACAAGCCTCAACAATCTGGATGCTCCTTTGCCAGTGCAGATGCAGAGGGTCCCAGCGATGGGTTCCCCCTTGACAAGGGCTGCAGCATCACCCCGCCTCGATTTACATCAATCACACTTTGCAACAACAGCATCTGATCCAAAAGCTTAGGCATTTCCAATGTGGCAAACAGAAAAGCGTAGGAAATAGAAGAATGGAAAATCAAAAGTAAATTTGGAAAATACATCCTTTACCAAGCATTTTTTCCTCTCAATTAAGTTAAAAAAAAAAATTTTTTTTGAAGTATTTTTTTAATGGAAGGAAGAAACAAGCCACTTGTAAATGTACAGGCTTCAGAATGGCTGTGGTCTGATATGACATTTATCTTCACTCATGAGTAAACACTTGCTAACTCACTTGTGGCTATGCCACTTGTGATTTATCAGTCTACTCACTCCTGAAGATAAATGTCATATCAAACCTCAGCCATCATGTAATCTGGCAGCATTAGCTTACAATGTTCATGCTTTTATGGGCCTAGAACTCATATTTACCATTGTTTGCCATGCTGCAATAGTAGCAGTTACAATTTTTCAACAGTGCCTCAAAATTTGTGTAAGCAATTGTTTTTCTTCCCAAATTAAAAAAAGGACTTTTTAAGTACTCAGCATGTAATTTTTAATGTTAATATGACAACAATATTATTCCACTGAGTATGTATCTCCAAGGAAGCAATGAAGAAAAATAACCCCAAAAGCCACTGGATCATCTGTCCCACCTGCTCCCCGGTTCATTGTACAATTCCTCCTACAGTATTTCACCTGGTCCCATTTTGAATGTTTTCAATGGTGGCTTTTTCCTCAATGCCTTTGGGAGCCTGCACTACCTTCTAACAATCTGTCTTACTCTAAGGACACTTTGCCTTATCACCTGCCTAAAACCTACTCTGCTAAATTATATCCCAGTAATTATATTTATACTCTCTTAGACCGCTCCAAATAATTCATCGATATATTTTGTTGTTTAATTCTCTTAAGCTTTTCTTTCAGTCTCTTTGCTGTTTAAACCCTTAAAATGTTTGCAAATGTTTTTTATGCTCCCCTTATACGTGGGTTTAATTCTCTTAAGCTTTTCTTTCAGTCTTTGCTTTCAAGTCTGTCCTTTAATTTCCATCTTTTGTTACTTGTTTTCAAACAGCATCCGTTGCCAATACCCTCCTTATATTAAGGTACAGCCTGCAATATTCTGAAAGTAAAGTCCACGATAACAACTCAGAAAACCACTAAGCTGTATTTAATAGGCACACGATTTGTCTAGTACAGGCTTTACTCCTGTGAAGGGATCCCAGCCGTCTACTGCTCAACAGCCATCTTTAGTTAAATTTTATTGTACAAGAAATTCTAATTCAGCAACTAGATCTTTATTAGTTCATTAATAGAAACTACTCCTTTAACCCAAATAGCCATCTTCTACTCTTCCATTTCTAAGCACACAGGACAAAAAGAAAATTATTTCCTGTGAGTCACTAAAATATGCACAAATTACATTCATTCCACAACAGAAAACTGATGCCAGAAAAAGCTTCAGCAGAGAATGAAAAAGCAAAGCAGAACATCCCCATATAACAATGTTTATTCTGCTGCCGTATCTTGTCTCCAAATTCCATTACTCACTCTCTCACCTTTTGGGAGCCTCCAACCACTATGATGGTCCCTGGAAAAGTCTTAGTAAATGTTTTAGCCAATACTATTCTAATGTAACTTGGAAGACAGTGAAATGTCCCCTCTGGACACCATAAACAATTTACTGCAGCAGCATCAGTCCCAATATATTTCTATATACCTTTCCTAATCCTAGACCTGCACAAACCTTTATATTGCTTTGCATATAATTAAATTTCTTTTCATCAAGACAGATCACTTTGAATGTTTTATTGTTTCTTTATCATTTAAATTTAATAATTGGCTTCAACCTTCAGGAGTGCTTCCTCCTTACGACACAGTGTCAATACAATACATGAAGTGCTAATCAATCTCCACTTCTCATCAATCCACTTACAACTTCATCACATTTAATAAAGAACATCTCTCTTATTCATAGAAACTTTATCTGCTCTAACACTCCAAAATATATACGGCTATATAGAGCTCCTGCCCCCTAAGAATGACAATTTAGGCAAACTTTGAACATTGCACTTACAACAATTAAAAAAATTGATTGCTGGCTTATCTCATTAGTGTCTCATCAATAAAATATTAGCCTAAGATTATTTCCCTTTTCCCTCACTAGAAGTAGTTACCAGCACTGACAGCACCATCTAGCTCTTCAAAGCACAGCTTCTTCAGCGTCTCAGAACATGATTCCAGTACCTTACAAAACAGATAAATAAAATATTCTCCTCTTTCCTCTGCACTAACACTATACATTTTAATGCTCTGTGCAATCTGCGTTGCACACTGACCAGTGCACACAGAATTCCCAGGGGGCAAGATACCTCCATGTTACTGGGAGAAGAATCACAGCGGGGTCAGATGTGGGGAAAGAGGAAAGCCCAAAGAACGGAAGAGCGAAGAGATTCTCCATGTTTTCAAAGAAACTGGTCTACTGTAAGCTGGCTGGTACGACAGGATCTATATTCCAAACCCTTCTGCAGCTGGGCAGTTTGCAGAGCCAGCTGGAACTCTCTCCAGTGAGCTCCGGGCTGGGAAAATCTGGAGCTGGGCCAGTTTCCTCCCCAGGCAGTGGGCAGCCTTCGGCACGCCAGCTGGAGTCTTCCTCTGCCCGACGCGGCCCCGGCAGGGCAGCCAGCAGCGCTGGGCTCTGCTCTCATTTCGGGGAGCACCAAGAAGTGTGAAGAGTGTGATCCGTGTCACCACAAAAAAGTCCATCCTTACAAACAGCTACGAGTGTGACACGGAGATGCTGCTGGGCTGCCTGCTTGGCACCCGAGTCGATGGCTGCTGTGGTGTGAGAGTTCTTCATGCAGGAACTCAGTGCCTGATGCTGCTTTTGTCTGTATAGAACTAATTTGTGGGCCACTAAGAAGTGCTTGGTTAATGTAATGTTTGGTTTTACTAATGAATTGCTGATAAATTGAAAGTAAATGCAGAAAGCCAGTTTTGCAATAAACCCAATAAATTTTGATTTTTAACATTTTCCCTTCTCCCTAAATATTCTTCTAGAAAAAGAATGGTATTAAGCATAGTTTTGCTCTGCACAGTGTGCTACTTTTCGAAAATGTAGCAGTCACTTCATGTAGCTAGTGTGATGAAAATTCAGTCCTACACCTAGACCTCCTTAGAGACAAAAACAGCTTCTTTTGCCCATCGGATCAATCTCCACAAGGGATGAATTAGCTGTTCTGGTTCCCTCACATCACAGAGTTATGCTGAGTAAAATGACAGAGCAACTCTCCCCGTCGCTGGTCCCTGCTCAGGTTAACATCACGATGGCTTGAGTAGGCACTGACATGTGCGAGACACAGGAGGTGTCAATCCCATAAATTTGGCTTTACCCCATTCAGCAAATATTCCACAAGAACTGGGATCATAATTTGATCTTGAAACCTAAGTACTTTACTCATACATACACAGAAACCACAGACAAACTCTCCTATCTTCACTTGAAGGATGATAATGCCTGTATAAACTCAAGGCCCTGTAAAAATCCCAGACGTACTTTAATTACAGCTGTAAACACACACAGAAGATCCTACACAACAGAGGGATATATTCACCCCACTCAGTGAGTAACTGGCTGTGCAGTTGCCCTATTGATAGTGCCTTTGAAATTAACGACTCCAAGCACACACTACTCCAACACACACAGCACTGATGGATTTCAGTCAATAACAAAGTGTGGCACTTTTTCTGAACAGAACATGCTGGTACAGTACAGCTATTCTTCTGCAAGATTTTACAACTATGTGGAGAAGAGTTTAGAATGAGACAGAGTTCATTTTAACGAAGACTAATTCAAGCAAAGCAGCATACCTAATGACAGACTAAAAATTATACTGAGTCTCAAAAAGCTGTCTGTTCTCCATTTGTAATTAACTCTAATTCCACTGTGCTTATATAACAATCACTGTGTTCCAGACAAAAGCCCAAGAGCATACCTGTCTTAAATTTAAGCTATGTTAGTAATGTTATCTAAACTAATGGTTGAACATACATGTGAGCTGCCACAAAATGAGGTAGTATTATATGTCACAGAATGCAATACAAACAAAAAAAGTATTTTCCCAAACAAGCTGAAAAAAACCCCAAACATTGAGAACTGCTATTCAGTTTGTTATGAAACTCTCTTTTATACTGGAGTACCTACCAGTTGAGAACTCTGATTTGACTGTACCACCTTAACCTGAGGAGGCTGCACTGTATTGGATACAGAGACTGTGCAAATGTTGTTTGGTTGCCTTATTCCTATTGTCTGCGTTGTGACAACGGCGGAAACGCTTCCGGAGGCAGATTGAGGTATCACTTGTGAGAGCTTGGTTTGCTGAAGCGACTGCTGAGACGGCTGTCCTTGCAAAACTGAATGTTGGCTATTCAGTAGAGATTGTCTCAATGCAGGTAGACTTTTCTAGAAACAGAAGAAAGTTTCTGAAATATCATGCTTAGCAGGTTGACAAAAATTATCTTGAAATTTGCTGTAAACAGAATTAAAAGGATGCAGCTTTATTTCTTTTGATGAATAGGTAGACAGTAAAATTGTAAGGTCAAACATATTTTGTAAGAGGGAAAGTTCAGTTTACATTTTTAATAAGCTTTCAGTTTGGATTTAGCAACCCTGGAGATTTTGATGTGCCCTATTTCCTCTGTAGCAGTAAAATATAATAGTCCCCTCCTCAACACTACCTAGAACTTGCAGCTGAGGTCTTTGGAAGGGCAAAAAAATGGCAATAGAAGAGGCAGAACCCTAGGGAGAAGCCCGCTCCCAGTGCATGCTAGAAGAAGTAAGCTGCACTTCTCCTGACACGCCTCCGGTACCTCCAACAAGATGATTTAACTGCTGATGCCCTGCAGCAGTAGCTGTTTACTTTATTATTACTGATCTAATGTATTCTGACTGGATTAGAAAAGTGTACTGGTGTATGCTTCATGTTCAGACCAGTTCAACCAAAAAATGAGAGTTCTAAAAGGCTGTACTGTACCTTCACCAATAAACTTTTTACTGTTTAAGTGGTAGCAGTGTTCTTTTGAAGTGCTCCCCCGGGCAGCTGTAGAACGCAACAGTGTTGAGCCCAAGCTCCAGTTCTTTCTGAACTTCTACTATTTATTTAAAAACTTAATGCCTGCTGCCAAGAGAAGACTTCAAAGAAAGGGAACAAGTTAAAACTTCGCATGACGCTAGAAGTGACTGCAGCATAAGAAGCAGGAAATGGCACAAATAAGGGTTAATGATAACTTGAAAAAACAGAAGCAGACAGAGAGTTTTGAAGAAAAGCTGAAGGGAGAGAAGAAAGAGAAGAAATCTGCTCTCAACAGAGAAGGCTTGGACTCGAAGAAAAATGCTTTTGAAATTATAGTTGCGGTTTTGTTGGGGCATAATTAAACACACTTTGTAGGTTTGTATGTAATCTTGCATATGGAAGCTATTGTAGCTAATGCACATGAACCAATTAAAAGTTAAGTTTACTCCCACGTATAAATCCAACCCAACAACAAATCCCTTTGGTATCACTTTAGAACTTCTATTACAGATTAGTTCCAGAATACAAGCAGGATCAGCTAATCAATTTTTTGGTTATTTTATATCCAGTTCAGATTTTCATAATCACCGTTACACAAGCATTGAAAGTTACCAATGACTCAAATGTGGATTACAAAAACAGTGTGGAAAAAAGTATATTAAAACACTCAAAGCATTCTATAGAAATAACTTGTGACTCTTCCAAATCTTTACCAAAAATGACCTACTACCACAGAAAAGAATATGCATTATAACAGTAAAGGATCACTACAGAATAGACAATGAATTATTTTCAAACTAGAGAGTAATGGGTTTTTAATATAAATCTAATTACTGCAATGTTCCAGATGAGGGCTACTCAAGCAGTAAACTCCACATCAGCTCTGGACGACAAACAATTACTGCAATGTACTCAAGTAGTAAACTCCACATCAGCTCTGGACGACAAATAAATTTTTCTTAAACCTAAACCAAGGCCCCAAGCACCCAGGGTCTCCCTCCTGTGGGAAATCCCTGTTCCTTACCATCCTCTCAAGCTGCTGGGAGCCACCAGCCACCGTTCCCAGTCACGGGAGCAGTGACCAGCCCCTGGCTGGCAACAGAGACATTTTGGCAGAAATTGGCAAAGCTAACTCCATTTTAAAAAATGTTCTAGAACTTAATGTATTGAAATTTACATTAAAAAAAAATATAATCTAACCACTATTCACATTACCTTAAGGAAAGGTACGAGATATGGCTGAGGAGATGATTTGAGTTCCGATTGAAGGCGGCCTGTAAATTCTTCTGGATCAATCTTTGCATCCTTCAGGGGGAAGAAGAAAAAAGCATCAACAACCAGTTCAGCTGTTTGGGTTTTTTTCCCCAGGTAATATATCTGTATATATCTTTAGCTAAATTGGCTACCACATCAAGAAGAACTTTCAAAGCTGAAGTCCCTCATCTCCTCTGTATCTATAAAATCCTGTCAAGAGCTAATTTATACACGTAACACGCCACTCAGAATTTGGGGAGCTCCCTTGGGGATTCACAATTTAAGATATGAGGTCCCACAAACACTCAAGTCTTTTTTCTGGGTTCCGTTCTCTTGCTAACATTTACATTGTGATTTCTATTTAAAAATATTGATTAAAAAATCAAGTTGTTGAAGTAACCTTACAAACTATTATAAAATAAAAAAACAGGTTGTTGAAGTAACCTTACAAACTATTATAAAATTTGTCAGTCCTTGTAATAAAATATTGTTACTTAATTCCAAAAGCAATTTTGAAGGCTCAATATATGAACTTCATACTATATATGTAAAGTATAGGCATATATCAAAAGTATGCACAAGTATATAAAATATTTTCACCTGTATAAATGTGTGTATGTGTACATATGTGTATATACCCCCAAAGTATACAATTGTAAATACAGGAAATATATATTCAGTAGTTCATTTAGTAGTTAATACAAGAGAACTCTATAACTCAGGTGTATTTTATAATACTTCTAAAGTATCATTAGTGACAATCTCAGATTGTAATAAAAACATTTGTTGGCTTTCCTGGACCAATATAGAACAAGAACCCAAAACAACATTCATTAAATATAGTTAATTGTGGCTCATTACTTTGTTTAAAATGTTAGAAGAAATATTAACTAAGTAAAGGTAACTACTTAGTTTGAAGATTTCTGAAGATATGTCACATACAGAACATCTGCATTTTGATGCAGCCCAACTCCTTTCACCTTCATTACAGCAAAAAAACGTTTGTGAAGATCGAAGCAGTACGTTTCAGCACATGTAAATAACAAGCTCCATAGAAAACTGACAAAATGAAAGAGAAATATTTACCAACAAATCCTGAACCAGAGCTTTCACATTACGGGAGGTTTCTGGAGACGGTGAATTATGAGAAGCAAGTTTTATAAGGGTAGCTAAAAAGTTTTTGCATTTCTTCACATTCTCTTGCATTTCCTGCAGAGCCAAAGAAAACAAGTTTCAGATCCATGCTATTTTCCAATCAGGATCAATGCATGCTCTGTTCACTATAAATGGGAAAATAATGAAATGGTTCTAATTTAGGCAGGACTTATATACATCAGCTATTTTACTATTTCTGATAGTTACTTGGCATTTTCTTCACTTTATGTACCTGAGCATCATATCTCATGAATACTAACCAAAAGAAAAAAAAATCAATAAAAGAAATAATAATATTTTACAGTCTGTTTTGATAAAAATAACCTTAAATATGAGAAGTAACACAACAATTTGTTGAGAATGTATTCTGCTTTGAGATGCCCAATACACGACGTACAATGTTCCCCAAGCTATCTTAATTTGTTAAACTATTGATTCCGTATGGTTTTGTACAAAGCAGCCACAGCAGCAAAAATCGAATTAGAAAGAGTCTTCCAACATCATCACATCTAATTTTTTCTTCATCGGTAGGAAAACAGATGCTTTAATTTTTTCAAGCCATTATTTTTACATGGCGTAATTACTCTGAGAAACAGAAATGTTACACTTCAGCATCACCACAGTATTTTAAGACTTGCCTGGGATACGACGGTGGTTCCGGGAAGGGGAGAGCTGGGAATGACCTGGGGCTGTGCTGGTACTTGGGCTGTGGTGTGAGGGGGGAGCGGCAGCCGAGGCTGACCCTGGCTTTGGGCTGGACCTTGACTTTGTCCACCAGTAATCACTGCAGGCTGTTGAGAAGCTGTCGTTCCAGTTGCTACTGTTGTCTTGAATAAATTTTGAGCGCTCGTTGTAGCTACTGATACCTATTAACATTTTGTAATGAAAAAACAGGTAGTTATCTTCTTTTAATTCTTTTACTCGGTCATAAAGTTCTTGAAAGTGTGACAAGAAAAAACATTTTTCCTTTCAAGGACACCCTTACTGACTAAATAAAAACATTGACTTTACTTACTTATTATAACCCTATTTTTGTCACCCTTTACCGAAGAGTGAAAGTCCTCATTTAAAGTTCTTTTTATTAAAAAACAAGCGTACCACTAAAAAATGAGTTGTATTATCCAGCTCTTTAAGATCCCCATGAAGGTGTGACTTCTGTAACTCACCTTTCTGTAAATTTGGCCCCGAATATAAACAAGTCAATTCCCAAAGATCTGTGGTCCCATCCTCGGGTTTACTACGACCGTGTTGCGGTGACAGCGACACAAACGCACTGACACGGCTTCCCAGCCAAAACAGCCTTTTCTTCACCCAAATTTGCTCTTTATATTCTCGCTACTTACGGTGGTGTGGGAGAGCAGGGAGCCCCCCGGCAGCGCGGCGGCAGAGGTGGCACTCACTGGCGTGGCGGTCGACTGCACCACTTTGGCTTGCACCGGCAGTCCCAGGCGCACAGTAGAGGTGGCTACAGAAGTTGGTTGCTATTAAAGGAAAAAAATAAGCATTTGGGTTTGTTTTTTTTCCTCCTTAGCAACTTGATATCCAAGACTTTTTAATAATTGTGATTACACAGGTAACAATTATCAACGCTGGAAAAAACCAAACCCAGTAATATGTTCTTAAATATATATTCATAAATAATGCAAAAATGAGCTTTCCTTATGTTCAGTGATATGTTTGCAATTTTTTCTCATCCAGATGTGCAGAAAAGATTAGAAAAAATAGGGTGTGACCTGCAAAAAATTGATGTTACATCCATGTATTAGTTCAGTTGTATTATTTACATGTCAGTATTCATCAATACTTGAGCTCGTAATTGCCCATAACATGTATTGGTCATTTTGGTATTTACTGGCCTTTTCTAGTGCTTTTTCTTGAAGAAAATTAATACGGAGAGAAAATTCAGAGAGCAGAAAAGTATTTTCAAAATCATTTCAGATTATACAGAAACTAACTTGCACAGCAACGGAGTCGAAGCATTTGGAGACCCTTTGTCACCACAGGCACACCCTGTAACCAGACAGCAACTGGAATTTAAGTGCAGACAAAGGAAAAGGACTGGCTTACAGCCTTTCACTCCACAACTCCCTAAATCTGCCACGCAGCAAACATATTAATTGTTTTTTGCAGTTTACTTTAATTCGAGGGGGATACTGAAATCTCTTACCATCATGTAAAGGGACAAGACTTAGGGATAAAACATGTCTCCAGGAAAGTTGTTATTTAATTCAACAAGAATGTAAATACACAGTACGGCAATTATGACAAAAAGAGAACCAATCATTATTAAAAACGAAGGCCTCACTGGTCTCTCAAAACCTGCATTTATTAAGATTTGCATTCAAACACATACTTAGAAAAGTCAAATTTTTTAAGTGGCAGGAGCAATAAATCACAGGCAATATTGTTCTTTACAAGATAAAGCTAATTTTCCTTGATTTACTTTTTAAGTTATATGTCTCTATAATTAATATTTTTTTCAGGGATAAAACACGTCTCGAGGAAAGTTGTTATTTAATTAACAAGAATGTAAATACACAGTATGGCAATTATGACAAAAAGAGAACCAATCATTATTAAAAACGAAGGCCTCACTGGTCTCTCAAAACCTGCATTTATTAAGATTTGCATTCAAACACATACTTAGAAAAGTCAAATTTTTTAAGTGGCAGGAGCAATAAATCACAGGCAATATTGTTCTTTACAAGATAAAGCTAATTTTCCTTGATTTACTTTTTAAGTTATATGTCTCTATAATTAATATTTTTTATAAAGAACAGTTTATTTTAGATTCTTACATTACCTACTAAACCTACATAAAATCCTCCTTCAAAGATTTGCACTTAAGAGATCTCCAAAAGGAGCAGAGGCCCAGGCAGGCACCCAAACCCCAAGCACTCCTCACCAGTCAGTCCAGAAACATCCCCTACTGGATACCAACCTGCTGTATGCAGGGGTTAAAAAAAAAAAAAAAAAAAAAAAACGCAGGGGTTAAAACAACAAAAAAAAGAAATCTACCTGACATATGAAAAAAACTTTTATTTGTTTGTTTGGGCAGCTTTCAAGATTTTTAAAATCTTGACTAGCTGACATCTGAAAAAAACTTTTGTTTGTTTGTTTGGACAGCTTTCAAGATTTTTAAAATCTTGACTAGGGATGCCTTCCATACGGAGACAGCCCAGAGGCAACAAACAGCATCGTCACAAATAGGCAGAATTGGGGTTTTGGAAGGAGGATGATACAAGTTTTTTCGGCTTTTAAATACAGTACCTCTTTTCTCCGTTATAAAGATCACTCATTTTGATTTCGTTTAAAATACAGGTGGAATGAAACTATATTCACCCAGTGAATGTTTGCATTTAAAGCCATGAATACTGTGTACCTTGTTAATTTGCTCACAATCGGTGTTTCCAACCCCAAACCAGAGCATGTCCCTGTCCTCTGCCCCCTCTCCCCAGCAACACCCAGACTAAATCCACCCTCAGTTTTAAAAATCAATCGTGAGAAAAGCCTTTGATACAAACTGGCAGTAAAATCTATTAATATGTAGCGTATGAAGAAAAAGCCTTACTACCCAGGAACTGCAAACAAAGTAACGCAGCGCTTTAGTAACCTGGTTCCAAACCTCATTAATGTTAAAAAGGTTAAGTATGGAAGGAGTGGATGAGAAACCTAAGGAGGAACGAGCCCAGAGAAATCCTTTAGTGCCGTGGAAATGATCTTCCCATGACAGAGACAGGTTGCAGAAGACACTGCAAGACTCCCAACACAAACACTTGCAGAGGAACTGGTAAAAACCACTCAGAAACAAATAGCTGTGGTTTTTATGAAAGGAAAGCTCTAAACAGATTTCATGAGACATCTGCCGAGAAGGAAACAAGAAATGATCAACTTCATATATAAAAAAACCCCATACCCCAATGCGTCAAGCTCCTACGATGACAATCTTAAAGAATTTATGATGCTATGCTAAGATGCCCTGATGCCCCAAACAATATGAGAAGGAAATAAGAAATGATCAACTTTATATATAAAAAAACCCATACTCCAATGCGTCAAGCTCCTACAAGGACAATCTTAAAGAATTTATGATGCCATGCTAAGATGCCCTGATGCCCCAAACAATAAAAGACAGGGTTTAACAAGGAGAAAACTAAGGTGGGAGGCAGATACTGGCAGAAGCATAGGCTAAGGGTCAAATCTAGTAGCCTGTTTCCAACTAATTTATACAACCTTTCTTACAGGTGTGGCTGGTAGCTCTACCTATTATTAAGGTATCATAACACTCCCCATTACCAAACTCAGTTTCCCAATACTTAAATTTTGGTCAGAGTTCTGAAGAGTTCATAGGGAACCTTCACAGGCTTCTTGACTGCCCCTCAATTCCCTTGGTTATGGTTCAGCTGGAATGTACACTTCAATTCCAGTTGTAGAGCAACTGCTGTCAGGGATTTGATTTTTTTGCCCCAGTAAAAATACAGCTAAATTGAGCAAAAGTGCTAACCCTTTAAAAACTTGACATTTGCACACAATTACAGAAAATGAGTGCAGGCAGAATCTCTAACAAGCCAGCGACAGAAGCAGAACCCTTCACTGCCACCACAGCACATGAGTGGTCCTCACATATGTGATGTTCCTTTTGGACATCCACCAACTAGAAGAACAACACGGGAGGAAGACACAGGACTGGGAGCTATGAGACAAGAAAGGCAGAGGAGCAGTGAAGTGGCTGGTCCTTCTACAATCAATAGGATTCATCCAAAAAACCTGCTGGATAAAAAGCAGCTAAATTTTTGTCCCACAATTACATTCCACCCCTGCGTCAATTGCTGGGTGCTTGTACTGAGTGCAAATATAGATAATCTATTGTAATCAATAACCTTACACCATATATTGATGAGCAGACAACTTGAAACACAGGGTTTGCAACCAGGAGTGGCCGCAGCTGCAATTGAAGACAACCATGTCAAACTAAACACAAAAAAATTAACCAGTATGTTCCATTTAATATTTAAAATACAGACAATTAGGCTCTGTTTTCTACTTATAAAAAGAGGCTAATAATCCCCTTAACTGCTTTGTTGAGAAAGTTGTTACAGGGATAAGCTTAACAAAAAAACCTACTTGGTTATTAATTCCCACTTCAGAGGGGGGCTTAGATAATATGCAGCAAATAAGCCTGAAGCAATCCACTGAACAGTGGAGAAAGAAGTATTACATAATTCTTTGTTAATTAAGACTGTCCAGCCTACACACTGTAGAAATTAAAAATAACAGTAGTATGTGGTCATGCAGCGTAATGCACATGCACACGGGAGCCACTATGAGGTTGCTCAGGAATCTTCTTTGTAGCATTCCTGACCTTTGCATGTTGAATTTTACAGCCTTCCTAATGTTGGCGTGTTTTCTAAGAAGTTTTTAAAGATATATTAATGCTATGAAAGTACAAACAGAATTTATAAGTAGTGCGAACTTACTCTCTGCTTATGCAGCAAAGACCCACCATGAAGAAAAAGAAGGAAAATGTTTTTGTGGTTAAAGCAAAGCCAAGACCACACATTTTCCACTTTCTCTGGCCTTTCAACCCACCTGCCCTGCGAACACAAACGTCTGCTCCAAAAGGTTGCACAAGAACCCCCCAAATTTTCTATACAAAGAAATAGCACAGAATGGCTTATTTGCTAACAGTGGCAATGCACCGCAGGCAACAAAACAAAGATTTACCAATTCACTTGAAATTCTGGCAAAAAGTAAAATAAGCATTTGCCAGAAAAGCAAAAAGGGTGTGGAAAAACAGTAATAAATAAATAAAAGAGATCAATAAACAAAGAAAAAAAATACCAAAACTAACAGATGACATAAGACCCCAAACACTGCTGAAAACACAGGTGTTTCCAGAACTCTCTCAGATCTGAAAGGCTCTGCTTTCGCAAGAGCAGTTTGGGAAACGTCAGCACAGCTGAGAAACATCAGTGTGATGGCAAAGGCAAAGCTGCTCCTCATCCATTAATCAGACTCCACAGCAAAAATACTGCCACTCCCAGAGCAGGTGATTCCACACTTCTCACCAGTTCAAAGACTTTTTTTTTTTCCCCATTTAAAAAAAAAAAAAAGATGATAATATGAAACAACGGAAAGTGAATGTCAAAACAAAGAAAACAAGTATGTTTCTATCATGAACCTGGAATTCTGAAGAGTAGAAATAAGAAAAATGCCTAAAGCAAGAAAAAACACAGCTAGAAAAGAATTGTCATCCATCTATACATCCATACATACTGATTGGACTATTTATGCAACAGAAAAAAAAAAACCCTCAAGTGAGTGGTAATCATATTTGGAGCAGAAGCATTAAGTAGCCCACTTATCTACCCCAAACATTTGCACTAAACCATCAAACTTTACACGTAATTTCACACTACCTTTTCTGATTGCTAAGAATATACAAAGCAACTTAATGCTGGAAGAGACATTTCTGAACCAAACTTGAAACAAAACTATTACTAAACTCTAAGACCAAATCCATTTTCAGCAGCAGTCTCATGAGAATCCCAACATTTCACCCGATTTGTAAATTCCGGTAACAGGTACTCTGTAATAAAATACCATGGGCCAGGCTAACACTGGTCTCTCCTGTTTGAGGCTCACTTTATATCCCTGGTGAACAGCAGCACTTTAATTTTGTAATTAACACAAAATAATTTTAATTAAAAATAATTTAAAGTAAATAAGTTATTTCTTGCTTTTTGTGTATGAATGTAAACCCAGCTGGGTATTAAGAAACCAGCAAACAAAATCTGCGTGAAAAGCCATAAACTGTGCAAATGAAAAATGTAGATAAACAAGAGAAACTCACCAAAGAAAAACTAGATGGCAGCACCTACCTATTTTTCAAAATTTCACCAGTATAAGCTTCAAAACAAGATACGGAGCAAAAATTTAATGCAATCTAAATAATCAGTTTTAAAAGACTTCTGCATTTACTTATTATCTCTGAAGCACATAGTCATGCCAGCGAACCCACGCTCATTTCACCTGCTTTGTAATACCAGAATCCAGAACAAAGCTTTTCTACTATCAGCCAAAGTTCCATCACATTACAGCTTGTTTCCCAAGAACCCTGTACCTTAACTAAGATCCTATATTAATCACTTTTTAATATTCAGCTAAAATTAGTAACAACAAAAAACTAAAAGGAAAGTAAAATCATAAAGGAAGTGAAAACAGTTCAATTAAAATTCTGCACAGTTAACTCAAACCAATATTTGCTTTAAACATCCAATATAAATATTTCTTATTTCATTAAATATGTTTTTTCAAGCAAGCATGTTATCACTGAAAACGTGTTCACAGTACAACAAAATTGCACTTCTTAACACATCAAAAGATTAGTATGATCTTCCCTAAGACGGAGTCCTTCCATGTAAAATACAGGACACCAGTTCCAAAAAGTCAAGCCTCTGGTAGCTGCACCGAGAAGATTCATTTATATTCACAATCTGAAAAATTATTTGGTTTTATATACCTGAATATTTTGCGATATTCTTTCCCTAAAAAAAGTGTAGTTAGCTGTAGTTAATATCCCTCCATTACAGTCCTCTACAATCTTATAACTGGAACTAAAACTATTTTATGGGTCAATTGTACCTTCTTTGTGCTTTTCTTGAATATTTTACTTAAAGAACCCAGACAGATTGTAAATGAAAAAGATCATTGAAATATCAAGTACATCTTTCTGTGACAGGTACTTCTCTCAATTAGTGCTTTCTCTGCACCATTCTGTCACCTCCGTATTCTGATTCTTCTGACCAAAGGTGCTTTCTCTTTGGGGGGGACATCCATTTTCCAGAGCCATGGACTTTGGAATTAAACTCGGAGTCGAGACCCTTCCTACAAGGTCCTTGCTTATCCTGATTAGCCAGTTTTCCAGAATTCCACCAGGAATTGAAAACAAGCGGGTTTTATTCACGTTTCACACAGCAACAATTGAGAGGAGCGTTAAGTAACCGTCTAATCAAAGATGACCCCATCTAAGAGTCGAGAAAGAACCCCAGTCTTCCTTCCAAAATGGATTTGCCTGTCTCCTCCCAGGAATCTAACACAAACCTCTCCCCAAAGCTGTTCTATATTTCCTTACATCCTCTACCCCCAATAGTTGCAAACAAATGAGAGGAAAGTGTTACAAACAACAGAAACCAAACAATAACTCAAACAGCAAAGCCAAGCACTCAAAATGTAAGAAACATCAGCTTGGAGTTTGCTGCACAACATCAACTGCGTGCCCCCATTGCCTCGCTGAACCTTTTCTCTTTGGGCATTTATCATGCAAAGAAGGTAACACACTGCACAGTACAGAACAGATTAATGTAGGATGAAAGGCAAGTTATGTATCTTAATCTTTCTGAACTTTTGTGTTCGGCGCTGCAATCAAAATTTTTTTTTTTTTTAAAAACTTGGGAAGGGAAGAGGGTTGACTGTTAATTCCCTACAAAAGGAAATACTACTGGATATAGGTATTTGCCTTCTGAACCTTCAGCAATGCAACATGTAAGGATAAAGCCACTGCCTTCAGGGAAAGCATTATCCTAAGCCCGAACACTAAATCCCGAGGGGAAACAGACGACGCCTGCCCTATGCCAGCAGCTCCCATTGCTCCTAGAGAATGCAAGCAAGAGGAATTTTCTTGGGAAACCTGATTCATTTTCCTCCCGAATAACTGGGAGAAGATCTATCAAACAATGGCTCTGGGACATGGGAAGGAAACCTCGTTATATTGCCAGGCTGCAGAAGCAGGTCAGAATCCGGGCAGCTCTCTGTGTATCAATCAAGTCAATCTCATTTAAGAACATTTAAAATGTTTCCTTCTTCTCCCCCTCCTTTTTTTAAGAGTGAAGGAGAAATTACTTAGTTGTGGAGGGGAGAGATTCAAAGAGCTTTCAAATTTAGATGAACACTTTGGTAATTTTTCAGATGAACTTTCTTGTAATTCTTAAGAAGGTAATTCACAAATCATTTTATATTTTCCAGTTACCACTCTCAACACTTCTTAACAAGTTGTCAAAAGTAACTGCCAGCTTTTGCAATTTCTTTGGCATGTTATTTAATAACCTGTGTTTTACATCGAACTCAGCTCGTAACACACTTTCTTAACACAATAATTATTTAAAGTGTATACGCAAATTAACTATAACACTGAAAACAATCCCTTTGCTGAGCAACTTGTGACACTGGCTAAAAATTAGGACCCAATGGCCAACAGCAAACTTCCACCTGCACAGACTTTCCCCAGAGGTAGAGTAAAACACAAACTCAGTGTCTGTAGCACATCACCAAATCCTACATAGTTAAAAGTACCCTGTATTTTAAATAAAGCTATCTTAAAATAATTGAATAAAACCATGATAGTAAATTTAATGAGCTCTGCACCATAATATAACAATCATTCCACTAACACACTGGAGAGGCGGGCAGTTGACGTTCTAGAGGTTAAAACTGCAGGGCCTGCAATGTTCATCATGCATGCAAAGCATTTCACAAGACTCAAACAATTAATGTTTATATACAAATATAAACACATACAAATCTTCTGTGTTTCAGTCACAGTGGAGACTAGGGCTCTACCTCATAGAAATGAAACCATAAAACACTATTTTCCATACATTTTAAATTTCTACTGAAAATTTTAACTGATTTAGCTAATACATCAGAATTTGATTTTGAAAGAAAAAAAGTTTAATTATAAACTCACTGAAAAGATTATTTTTCAGCACACACAATTTCCTGTACTTTAGAACTTGATCCTTTTTCTTGATGAAACATAATGACTACTCAAAGTTCTAAAACCTCAGCACAATATTTGTGAGTAGATGTTTTCCCCATAAACCCAATGAATATTGTCTGGTTATAAACCATCCACCTACTGAAACAGAAGTCTAGTGTGTAGTTCTGACACGATCAATCTTTAAAAGCTAAACCTTTACAAGCTGGTTTTAAAAAGGCTGTCAACCACCGTTTTTGAAGAACACTCTAAGGTCAAACATATATAAAACATAAGCACTGTAAAAATGAGAGAAGAGCCTGCAGAGTCACGGAAGTTCAATGTACACTTCCCAAGGCCAATATTAATTATTTCTTATCGTTGTTAATTACAACAAATAAAGAAAGGATGCTGCACAGCTCAGGCAGCTACTGCAAAGATTTGTCAAGGGAGATGAATCCCAACAAGCTAAAACCCCCCGATTCTAATCCCATCACACTAAAATAATCCAACTTCTGCAGCCTGTAAGAGATTTATCATTCATAAGGCCTTGCTGTTTCCTCTGTTCTCTACCAGCTTATTAACACTAACACCTGCAAAGGAGCCTCACTGACGCAGGGGGGGTATTTATCTGGGCACAACTCTGCACAAAAGCAATTGTGACAGACTGAGATGATATTCTCGGCACGGTCCCACCCCACAATTCCTGGTTTGCATTTCTGCCCCTGTCTCAGGTTCCACTGCTGGAATGTGTGCTACACAGTCCCTCGGAGCCACTACTACAGAGCTGATTTACAAACTTCTTTACAAAGAAAGCCCCAAACAACCACAGACAGACCTACAAACTGAAAAGAAGAACTTGTCTGGATTTTTGTTGTCACCAAACTAGTCAATAACATCTCGAAATTAACACAGGCTTATCTCTGTGTTTCTTCTTCCTGAAATACATCTGTCTTTGAAGGCTTCTACAAGTTGTCTTATTCTTCTAGATATCACAAATTTAAACATTAAGCAGCTGCTTTCTCTGCGAATAGTTCTCTACCAATTCCATCCAATACTTACCTCTTTCCTGAGAGCAAAAAGTTGCTCAAGTGTTTCCAGGCTTTTTATTTATGTCTTTCCTGAGATCAGTTCCACTCAACTACAATCCTACTAGCGATGCTCATTTCTAAACCTTACAATCCAGTTGGCTATTCTGGGTTTTAGATTGCCTCATGTTAGTAACTTATTTTCAAGTCTCTGATTTTATTCTGGCTTCCTTCTCTTCTGAAAAGTTTATCACTGTTTTCAGCTTTGAATTAATAATCTTTCAGGCTATAAATACGGTGTAATGTACAAAGCACATAACGGGACACTGATCAAATGTTAAGCATTGGGAAATATGTTTAAGTTATTTCAAGAAACCTAAACAACAATCAATTAAAAAACTGTAAAGACATCGTCGTCTTCTCTTTCCACTCAGAATTCCTTATTGCTTCTGCAAAGAAAGACCTAAGGCAAAATTACCTTAAACTCTGCTTACTATTATCACGGCACAGCTGCCCTGTACTGACACCCAAAGATCTTCACCTCTACATTTCTGTAAATTCAGATTTAGCCCCAAAGAGCCCCACAGCTAAACAGTCCCTACAAAGTTTTAAACCAATGCAGCCTACTAAGTAATTTAAAAATCAATACACCTTCACCTTTGAAAATAAACTAGTTCTGAGTTGAAATAAGCACACTCCACTGAAGAGTCTGGGTCAGGAAAGCACCTCTGCTGTCAATCCATAGAAAAAAGGAAACATAATCATAACACAGACAAAACTTTAGGTGTAGACAGACCACACACAGAGGTGAATCAAAGGAATCAAACACATTAGAGAAGTTAATTATCGCAAATCCTTGTATTAGACATACTTGACTTTTTCTAATTTCCCCTGAAACCTAGCTGTCCTGTGCATCCATTCAGCACACTGGGATATTGCAATGCTTCTGATTCAGAGACCATGGGGCACCTACTGAACCAGCAGCAGAGAGTCCAAACTACACTCTGGCTCAGGCGGTGCCTTCCAGACCTCACAGTCTGAAAAAGGTCTTGAGAGACTCTATAAAGTAGATTTTTTTTTTCCTGAAATAAAAAAAAAAAGTCCTGGGCTTCAGAAAATAAACTGTGTTTTGATAAGTATTCCCTGTTTTCACAACAAAAAAGGAGGATGAAAATACACTTAGGAAAACATGTGGGCTAATAACGTGTAAGACAGAGGAAAACGTACTGCACAAAAGTGAAGTGAAATCGAGGCAGACGTACCTGAGTTGTTGACAGGCGAAAGACGGGGCCGGTGGTGGGCACCGAAAGCCTGGGTGAGATACTGGTAGGACCTTGTCCCTGGGTTTGTACTTGAGCCTGCATCTGAGCCTGCGCTAGAGCCTGCTGCGGCACCATCACAAGCTGGCCAGCGTCCGTGCGCACCAGGACCATACCTGGCCAGAACAAAGAACAGTAACTACAAGGAACAACACAAAGAATTATAAATAAAGAACTAACTACAGAATAAAGTCATGTATAGCACTGTATATTTTTCCTTTATAGTGTATCTTTTTTTTTTATTCTGGTGCAATACGAGATTTTATTTCAAAGACCAAAAGGAGCCCCTGTATCTTTTTTTATTATTATTCTGGTGCAACATGAGATTTTATTTCAAAGACCAAAAGGAGCCCCTACTAGCAAACAAAAAAAATAATGCCCAATTCAGTTTGGAATTCAAATAACTGCAGTTTATGGAGAACAGCGATGGAAAAAAGTCACTTGAGTGTGTAGGCATACAGCGACTTTCAGCAATCTACCCAGGGTCAACAGAATGAAATTAGAAGGAAATATTCATTAAAAGTAAACTATAATGACAATGGAGTAGTTGAGAACAGAATTCAGTATGAACATACCAGGGACAATGACACGAGGGCTTTACAAAACCAACAGCTTTGGGGGATGTGTACATGCAAATGCTAGGCCAGACACCTTCCTGAGCATACAACACTTGAGATTTAGTTCATTGTTGAGCATGAAAACATGGACTTATTTGTCACCCACCATCGCTGTATTGGGAGGCACTACCTGTGGCTTAGACATCAAGAAAAAAGCACCGACACAGCCAGAGAACTAACACAACCATGATACAGGTGCAGATACTTTAGGAAAACACCAAAGGAATTGTCCTCAAATTAAGAGTATACTTGGCACATGTTTCCTATGACTTTCTGGAAATAAGTGGTAATACTTTCAGATTATTTTCTAGTAACACATTTCACAAATAGAGGCCTTCTACACAACACAGCTAGCACCACCACGTTTTGCCCTAAATGTAAGTAGTTTTCAGCAATCAGCAGGAGAGGAAAAACTTGTGTAAAGCTTTCCACAGTCAGCAGGGCAGGAAAAGGGGCAGCTGCAGCCAAGTTGGTCCCTGGCTCACCTGGAGCTTCAGACTTACTCAACATCACTGCAAAGCCTGTGATGTGCTTCCTCCAGCTCTCTCAACATTTAGGAGCAGTTCCCCAGCCCCATTGAATTTTACAAGAATTTTTTACAAATTTACAAGGATGCATTTTAATAATGTAACCTAGAGGGGCTACACTGCGTTTCGAAACAGGGAAACATCTTGCCTGTAACTGGCTGTACAGGAGAACCAAAAAATAAGGATCTAGGAAGTCAACTTTTGTTCTGTTGATAAAGTCAGTAGACATCATTTCTGCAACTTATCTCTATGTGCAAATTGATTCATAGATCTTTTTTAACTTTTCAAAGAAAGTAAAAGTTTACATCCACTTCTAATTATTTGCTTCCCCCCCCAAAAAAAACAACACCATAGTAAATGGACATGGTTTGCAACATATCGTGAGGATAAAGAAATTTGAACAGTACTATATCAAATAAATCACACATTTCAAAAGTACCTTATACCAAGAAAGTCTTCCTTTCAGTGCCTGACACAGAAAAACAAATCCCAGTCCTGGGACAAACCCGTGAGTGAACCGCAGCACCAATAAAAGCCCTCACTCACGTAGTCTCAGGTGCTCCCAGCCAACCACCACTGCTAATAGCACAAAAAAAAGGCCAATTTCTGCTGCTACAAACTAAGGACAAGCTTGTTTAAGTTAGTTAGGTCTTCAGGAAGCCACTAAGCTTTATCTGCTTGGAGTAGAAGTTTCATAAACTATGACCAAAACCACAACTACTAAAAGTCCACATCAAATCAAGCTACTACACCACCACTTTTTTGCTCCACTTCTCTTTGCTAATAAATACCAACTATTTCAAGAAGCACAGTGGAAGAAGTAAGTTGTTTCAGACTACATCAGTATCTCCACGTGTTATCATGATATCAATATTAATAGCAAATAAAATTCAGCAAAGCCTCGTTCAATCACCTCCTAAATCAAGAAAGCACAAAGCTAACAACTTTTTACAAAATGAGAATCCACACAGGGGACCACAGAGCCCTTTAAAACTTCAGACAAAACACCCCTGAGTTGGAGCAGGACTCACTGGGACAAGGGGACACTGCCCGGGACAGCCACCAGCCTCGCTGAACCTATGTTTTTAGCAATAAAAGTTAAGAAACTAAAAGGAGAATTGAAAGGATGCGACGGTTACTTCAGAGTTCGAAACAAAATCCAGTGATGCACAGAGTGCCCAGCAGCTGGGAATAATGACACCGTTGCACTGATTGAAATAAAACATTTTAGACCAAATTAGACAGCTCAGGCTTTACCTTGCCACCTGAGTCAGGGCAAAAGATGCTCTTTTCAAGAAGGAAAACTTTCCAAGTCTATCAAGAGCTGAAGCAGAAGAGAAGTCCTTCAAAACATACATAAAATGACTCCAACACCTTACACTCCTTGTCCCGGGCAGGACCGCTCACCTCCGCATCCCCCCGCCGCTCTCACCCCGAGCCCTACAGGAGTAACTCATCAACCAACACTCTCTTAATTACCCGGCGCTAGCAACGGCCCGGCCCGCGCCAATTACATCCTCATTAAGGGCAGCCTGATTGCCAGCCGCCGCCCTCACACAGGTGGGCTTTCCCGGGGCACGGCGGGCAGGCGACAACTTTGAGGGAAGAAAAATCCCCTCAGCAGAAAAAAAACCAAACAAAACCAAAACAAACACCAAAGTAAAATAATAATAATAAACAAAAAAAACGGGCTAGCGTGGCGGCGGCGGCCCCCCCACTTACCGGGCGGGATGGTGAAGCCGGGGGGCAGCTGGATGGTGGTCTGCTGCGGCGGCCGCACGATCAGCTGGGGGGCCACCAGCCGGGGGGCCGCGCCCAGCGCCGGCCGGGGCGACAGGGCCTGGGGGGCGGCGGGGGGGGCGGCACCCGCCTTGCCCGGGCC
>NW_015090842.1:1007437-1011400 GCF_001431845.1 Calidris pugnax
GTGAGGGAGAGGGCCCGGGAGCGGCGGTGAGGCGGCTTCCCGGCCGCCTCGGGAAGGCGAGGGGCGGCAGCGTGTGCGGGCAGGTGTCTTGGCGGGGCAGGGTGTGTATGTGAGAGCCTGCCGTTAACTGGGTCTGCGGGGAGGTCTGAGGGACGGAGGAGGCCTGCGGACCCGGTATAGCGGGTTGTGAGCTTGCACATTGGGAGTTATTTATATTGGGTATTTAAAAGATGTGTAGTGCTGAGGGTTTAGTAGTAGCTTGGCAGTGCTAGGTTAACGGTTGGATGTGATGATCTTAAAAGTCTCCTCCAACTGTAAGGATTCTATGTGGTGAAGTGTCATGCAGCCCTGTTGTCTTTTGGTAGCAGAGCTGCCCTAACCCTGCTCTTTGCCATCGCTTCGCACCCTGCAAGGACAGTAGCAGCCAGCACAATGTCCTTCATGCTGACAGAGCTGGCTGGGCTGCCTTGCACACCCACTCCTTCACAGGAGGGAACTTCCAGCGCTGGTGGAGCTGTTTGAAACCCTGAGATGCACACAGGGCACCTGCGCCTGCATCTGCACTGCTGCATCTGCTGCAGAGCGTTTGCATTTATGTCCAAAGCGGCTGCTTTACCTAGGCAAGGATGGCTGCAGTAATACAATCTCCTAAGGTGGATGCTGTTAACAGAAGTCTTGTAAACCAAAAATAAGATTCTTGGCATCATCACAGCATCTGCTCTGGCACACTGCGTTCCTTCAGCATGCCCACAGCAAATTTGAGGTAGTTTATTTTGTTAATAACACTTTTGACAATGCACTCCTCTATGCTCTTTCCCCATCAGTGCTTGCTTCAGATGTTCAGAAATACCATTTAAGAGAAAGATGGTGCTCCTAACCCATCACTTCTTTAACTAATGACAGGGCAGTTTCATTGGTGGGACCTTCAAAACAAATATTTTTGCTACTGTGAATTGCCCACAGTTCGTTGCATCTGTTCTTGCACCATGGATTTGTGAATTTATGCCAGCAGAAAGCAGCTTGGATTCAGTTCTCTGCTGGCTGGCGATAGCATGGATGTCTGCAAACTTGGATGCATTTGAGCTGCTGCTCTGCAGCCTGAAATGGTGACTCATTCTTCATTTTGTGATTTTGGGGATTTTCCACAAAACTGAAAAAGGTGTGTCGGTGGATAACCCACCTTTGGTTACCTGACACGGTGCACACAACTGTGCTGTGTTCCCAGGCTCCCATCTGCCAGGTCACACGTTGTATGACTTGCTTGAGTCACAAGACGAAACTGCTAATAACCGGGTTGTTACCTGCCGTTTCCTCTCAATGTAGGTTAGGTTTTTATTCAGGGGAGTTTTTCTTGATTGTCTGTTCCTACCTTTAGTAGCAGGTTTATGATGAATCAAAACAAATTGCTTTTAAAGTGCATTAAAAATAGGTTGCACCAGTTTAATTAGGATAATGTCTCCTGAAATTAAACCAGTGCATATTTCTTAAATAAAATGGCCAGTAAACGTACTGAAGGCTGAAAGGCGTGGTTAGGATCTAATAAATGGGAAACACTGCAGTAAGTGAATGTGAAAGCACAGCAGTGCGTATGAAAAACAGTATTAAGCATACACAGAAGATCTATACATCAAAAATTTACATAGCAAAAGAGTATTGCTTTTATGGAATGCTACAGCTGAATTAAATTTTGACTTTTAACAAACGGTTCTACCTGGACATTTAATTCAAACATAGACTATTACTCAACTTGCTATTGCACAAAAATAAAGCATATTCATTTGGGTTGGAAAAATCTCCAAATCTATCTGATGTTGCTTTTTTAAGAGTCCCACATTTTATTAATTTTATCAGAGAAGATTCCGTGCTTCCTTCACTTACTGAGCCTGGACTTCATTTGCATACCACTATCTTCACAGTTTTTGTAAAAGAATGGAAAGTTAGGCATATGATTCTGCAACTAGTCCTGACTATGAAAAAAAGTTTCAGTATACTTTTTCTAACGCTATGGCATTAAACTCAGTGTCTCCATTAAAAAGCACCCAAGACAAAAACTTTATTATAGTTTTATAACTTTAGAAGATAGAAAGTAATCTTCCCAGCAGGAGGAGAAAATGACAAGTCATGATTTATAAGACAGGTTTCAAAACTTAAAAAATTGCCTACTTTTAATTACAGTTTTAAAGTACATTTGTGGGTGGGTAATCTGTAAAACATGAATTCGTATTTCTTCCCACTCACCTCTTCTTAATTGAACCATTCTATGTATATAAACAGGCAGAATAAGGAAGTATAATAGAGTATTTTATTTAGTAAAACACAATATGTAGTGATTCACACTGGACTCCTTTCAAGTCAAGCAGTGATGACATACACAAGAATGTAAAGTTGTTGATGAAACTGACTCTGGGCTTGTGCTTTTACATAGGGAATGAGACTATCAGTAAAGTACAGAATGTCTGGGTACTTTTGTATTCATTCTTTTATTATTTTTTTTTTCAAATATTTACATGCTTTTCATCATAGAAAACATATTTCTAAACATATTTGTTGCTCTTTCATTTTCAGGAGTTAAATATGCATAGAATAAAAAAGTCAAAGAGACCACTGTGATCATTTCATCTGATCTCCTAAAATACAATCTTTCCTGAATTATCTTTGATTTGAAACAGAGAACATCTACTGGGAAAGTTAACTTATGACCAAGGTTTTAAAATTGGCTCAGAAAGAAAATCCTCCCCAAAACTTAAGTTGCTGTTCAGTTCAACATTGTTAAATCCCGTGCCCTGTTTCCAGCCTAAATTCTTCGTAACAGAAATACCACTGCCGTGTTGAGCTGCAGGGAGTAATAACAGTTCACATAGACAAGGATCTTTTTGTTGTCTAGAAAGTGAAAGTGCTTAGAAAGAAGCGCTGTTTTTCTTGTATGTGACATGGGTTTCTTTCAAATACATGCTTTCCAGAAGTCTCTCATAGCTTCTACTTAGAAACACGCAGGCGCTTCCAGAAAAAGCAGGCTCACCATTGCATTTCCAAGCCCTATCCTGAATAAAATACTTACTCAATCTTTGCAACATATTAGTGTCCGGTTGCTGCAACAAAAGCTATTAAGTGCCCTTTCCATCAGTTATTTTTTGTTGCGTGTAATTTTCTAGGCTGCTGCAAATATTAAAAGGGAGGGGTGGAGCTGAGGCAGGATCACGTTTTAACAGGCAGAGCCCTCAACAGCACCCCTCATTCGTGATTCTTTACACAAGGTGCACAGCTTAAGTGCAATCTCTAAATCACGATTATTTTTTTTTCAATGTTTACTTGTACTAAAAGGGTATTTTCTTCAGGATTAATTCCAAACTTTAGTCAAGATTTCATCAATAGGGACACTGCTTCGTGTTGCTTGGCAAGATCCGCCTATCTCAACTGGGAATCCCCCTGGAAATACGGACTAAACCGTTATCAGCACCTAGACTTTTGCAGCTCTCTGCACGACTGGGTTCTAAATTGCTTCTTAAGGCTCACAAGAACTTAGCATTTAATGCTAGGCAACTTGAGCCTCTCAAAAAAACCCCAAAACCCCCAATCGCCCCACCTACTTTGGCACGGCCCGGTGTCCGCAGGCTGGGGCAGGGCGGGGGTTTCCGAGCTCCGGCTGTCGGGGCGCTGAGGGGAGACGCCGGCCTCGGCCCGGCCCGCCTCAGCCCACACATCGCCCTTCCACCAGGCAGAGACAGCGCGACAAGGCACAGCCGAGCCCCGGCGAGCCACTCCGCCGCCGGGGAAGCCGCGCTCCACAGGCGGGGCGGACCGGAGCGCTGAGAACTCCCGGACCACCACAGCAATTCCCCGGGCGGCCCTAATGGCTCCCCTCCCCTCAGCACGTCCCGCCGCGCCCCCGCCCGCCAGCTCTCGCGAGATCACCTCCCCTCCCGGCATCCATTTCGCGGCTGGAGCGCGGAGCGGGGGGGGGGG
>NW_015090842.1:1011580-1081301 GCF_001431845.1 Calidris pugnax
GGGGGGGGGGCGGCTCTGAGGGAAGATGAAGGCGGCGGCCATGTTGGGAGCTTCAGGGCGCTTTTGGTGCGGGCTGTGCTGAGGGAGTCTGCGCGGGGAGAGCCGTCGCTGGGGGATCGGCGGAAGGTCGGGCTCGAAGCGGGAGGAGTAGAGCGCCTACTACGACTCTGAGCCGGACTTGTTTAGTCGCTTGATCCCGGCTTCAGGATCGCTCGGCAGGGGAGGAGGAGGGGGGTGTCCCTGACCGAGGAGCCAGCACCATGAGCGGGGGGACGCCCTACATCGGGAGCAAAATCAGCCTTATCTCCAAGGCCGAGATCCGCTATGAAGGGATCTTATACACCATCGACACCGAAAACTCCACTGTGGCGCTAGCCAAGGGTAAGGAGCTGGCGGAACGGAGGACTGGGCCCTGCCGGCCCAGGAGCGCCTCGGGGCGGGGGCGGAGGGGAGCGGGACCGCCGTGCGGGCGGCGGCGCAGGGCCCGTTGGGGAGCGAGCGAGAACCTGGAACAACGGCCGAGTCGTCGGTGGTGTAGTGGTGATGAGGAAGCCTGGGGTGTGAGGGGGAGGCCTACAGTGGGCCAGCCGCAGCTGCGAGGGGGCTTGGCCGAGCTGTGGCAGGAGCCCGCGTAGTTTCGGCCGGAGGCGCGTCCTCCCGCCATCACCTCCCCACCCCCGCGACGGGGCGGCTGCGGCGGGGCCGTGGCCGCTCGCCAGGCTCCGCGGCGGGGGTTGAAGTGGGCGAGGGGCCCCGGGAGCGGCGGCCCCGCGGAGGGCCCTGCTACTCCGGCCGCGGGGAGCGGCACGGAGAGCCCGGAGCGGCCGCGGAACGGAGCTAGGAACGTTACCCGGCGAGGGGCTGCGAAAAGGGGTCCCTCGTAAACGTGAAGCTCTCAGCCGTGGAAGCGTTCCAGAGTTAGTGCGTAAAAGGGAGTAGGAGGGGGAGGCTGAAAAGAGGATTTCTTTGCATCGTAAGAATTCCAGACCTACAGGGTGCAGGGCCGCGTACTGCTGAACTCTTCTCCTGGGGTAGGAGACGACTCGCGTCGAAAGGAGAGATGCAGTGGGTGCCAGGTTATCAACAAAGACGGCTGACCGTGAGCTCCTCGTTTCGGAGGTAGCTGTACGGCACTGTATAAATCCAAATTGAGTACAGACGCTGGTGTGAGAATGTATTGGCCAGATAATATATATATGTGTGTCTATTTGTATAAGAAAGTTAGTAAGATCATGTTTCATGAGAAGAGAGTCAAAGACAGGAGTAAAAAGAGGGTCTTTGAAACTGGACACCCGAAGGACTTTGCTGTTTCTTGTGCGTGATAATGCACGCTCAACATGAGTATATTAGCCATGGCAGTGAATGTGCAATAGAACATTAAGTCAGGTTTTTTAATTACTTCTTTATAATAGATTCTGCAAAACCAAAGTTACTTTACATTTATTGATTCTGTAAAGTATTACTAAATAATCTAAATGCATGTATAAAAGCAAAGAGTTTAGCCATTAGGTAAGGGGAAAAATTGCTCCTTGTGCAAATTAAATATTTGGGACTGAGAATATTCCAAACCCCAGTTCCTGTTGAGTTGATACTTTTCATCTCACATTGGCCTTTTGGTAATTCTCGTTTGTGTGCCATATCACTTTAGCTCCCCCCACTCCCACCCAATAATTATTATTTAAGAAATAGATGCAACGTCTTGTAGTAGACTTGATTCCAGGCTCGCATAGTTCATTTACGGGGCATTTAGCTTTCATGATGTGATTTTTACTTATTTCTAAAGTTGCCTTTAGGTTATATTACCTTGCTGGAATTGCATTATCTGGTTTAAGAGGAGAGCTATTATTTGTTTATATGAGAAAAAGATTGGCACCGTGATTAAGAAATAAATGCTTAGAAATTCCAGTTGCATACTGTGTTTGGTTTGTACAAAAGCATTTACAAGAATCCCATCCTTGAGGAGCTTGTGATAGTCTTGCCCTAAATTAGACAGATTTAGTGCTGACCAAGCCGATTTTGTATGACTTCTCAACAGTGGTGAAGTCATGTTATGGCATATCTGCCGAAGCGTACATATTTAAGATCAAACTACAGTTACAAATCTAATCTACTCTTCTTTCTCATCAGAAATGTAAATCTAAACCATTCAAATTGCTTTAATAAAAACCTTGGCTGAGTTAGCTGAAGAATGTGTGTTTTGTAATATAGTGTCATGATTCAGAAGAGAATAAACCAGTATTTCTAGGCCACCTGGAACCAAAAAATCTTGAGATTAATCTGAAAGCTTGTAACAACCATGTTAGACTGCGAAACAGTTCGCTGTGCTCATGAACAAAATGCTCAACGCTAGACTATTCGAGTTGCTGAATAAATGAAGGACAGCTGTTGGACCACTGAGAGTTACATTTGGAACAACTATAATTAATAGATATTAATGAAATAGCTTTCAGTAATGTAAGTAGTTGTTAAACTTCTGGCACTTCTGGCGTTCTCAACCATCTGTGGTAGTGTTTTCTGTAGTCTAATGGTACATAAAAGAGAAAATTTCCCTGTCTTTCAGAATTTTACACAGTATTAATTGGGTGAAAGACTCAGAAATGTAAACAGAAAAAAGTTAAATTCCTGTGAAGACTTGAGCGTTTCCTATAGTTCAGGGGTGGGAGCAGGAAAAGAAAGGGTTAAATCTTTATCAAGTTCTTATGAAGTTCTGTTTTAGTCAGTTAAGTGACATGTTCCCTCCATGTCCTGAGGTTTAGGATATATGTGCCAAACCAGCACACTGTGCCACAGCAGAAACATTCCTCTTGCCAAGGCCCGCTCCTGCTGCTCACCTCCTGTCAGGCTTCTGGTTAACTCACCACCCTGCCAGAACAGAATGAACTGCTCTGAAGGCAGGAGCCCACCACAGGCTGGCTCCTTCGGGTTAACACCGACTCTGTAACGTGGGGTGCAGGCTTCTGAGCATCTTAACAGGGAAAGGGCTGCGATGTTTTGAAGATAGATGGCGATTGAAAGGACTTGTTCTGGTAGTGGTGGTCTCATTTTAGTTGTCATGCTTCTCATGGGTGTCTTAAGAGTGGGGAAGACTGGTTTCTGCATATGTGTGCTACATATGAAGGAAGGCTGATAGGATTGTGTCAGTGCTGCATATAGAGATGGAACTATGTAATTCACATGATATGGGAACAGAGTTCTCTTTAGCTAGTAGAATATATAGCTTGGCTTCTGATTAACATGGTATTTTTCTGTGTTCATCAACAGGTAATATTTTATGTTGACTAATAGGGAAAGTTGCAATGTTTTCCTTGGATGCCATAGCACTATAATATAGTAACATGCATTAAAAAGCAGTAGAGTAGTAACCTTGAAGTCAGTCAAAATCTGTACAAAAATTTGCTCACAGCACTTTAATATGAAATGAATATGCTTGGGCATGAAGTGGCATAGGTGAATCCTGTTAGGCTCAGCAGTGTTCGTTTCTTTCTAGCAGGCTTCTTAAGTGTGTGTATTTACACTGACAAACCATAAGTTTGCCTTTAACATGTGATTGTTGCCTTTTTGTTTGCAAGTTGTAGAGCCAGTTCAGCTCATTTAAAAAACAAAATAACAAAAAACTTAAAAATGACAAGATTAAATGGATTTACCATAGTCCTGGTAAGTGTTAACGAGAGTATGCTATCTTTCACATGCTTATTTTCATTTCCTCTTACTCTTCAGTATTTTGCTATATATGAACCACTGCACCTCGTTCTGGAGGAAGGATGTACCCCAAGAGCCAGAGCTGGATAGAGCTCTAAGACTGCGTGATGCTTCAGTACCTTGTCTTTTTGATACTCTGGCAACTTAGTAATTCTGATTATGCAAAACTATGGTAAAAGCTATTTCTTTCTAAAATCCTATTGTATTAGCCACCTTTAATATTAGTCTTTTCACTTCAATGAGCTCAGATTGTTAAATTCTAATGCAGGCTAGGAAGGAAGAAACTGTAAAGATAGCTATCCCTTTGCAAAACCTTAAAAGTAACATTCATCTCTTCATGTTATACTACTGTCTGAAGGACCTAGTTGGGATAGACACTGCAAAAATTGAGTAGCCCTTAACTGCTTTCTTAGGTTGTCGCACATGCTATTCTGGTTCCTTGCTTTAGAATGAAATTAGACTCAGGGATGGTTATTTTTGTTGCTTTGGGGTGAGAGGGGAAGGTCGAACCCCAAATCAGAGTAGTTTTCTTACCTCTATCCAGCAGAGCTAGTCTTCATTGGATAAAATTGTCTTTATATTTTGCACAAAGTTGTATTGAAACCAGTTTGGTTTGGGGCAGTGTAGCGGTAGAGTTAGAAAACCCAAACTCTTAGTAGCAACTCTTGATGCGTTTTGTTGCAAAACCATTGATGACCTTATCAGTGTCTTGATGTAGTTGCATAGACAGCTGAATGTCTTCAACATGATTTCTAATTTTTGTTATTGAAAATACTTCCTTTTGATATCTTCATCATTTTATGATGGGGAGAAAGGCAGATTCTTTTTGACAAACAGTAAAATCCCTTTACCTCTTGTAAGGCGTCATTGGATGAAAGTTAGGTGGTTCACGTTTTTTTACTGGTTTAGAATGGAGAAGGGTAATTGCCAGGTGTTAAAACTGTTCCTATATGTGTCTTGTGATGTTGGTATTAATAGTAAAAATATTTATCCATGCAGCATAGCTCTACTTAAAAGAAGTGCTTTCAAAGCAGATTTCTTCCATAGCTCATCAGATTTTTATTTCTATGTAAAGGTGAGATGTGATCCTGTGGTTTGCTGCCCTTTGAGGTGTTGCTACTACTTTACTTCAGCTAGAAAGTAAAATACTTCAGTAACTTACTGATCACACTGTGGCTGGTTTTGTGCACCTTTAGAGACAAAATGGCTATTGGTGCAACCATCTCAGCATGGGACAGAGAACCTATACTAAATCAACTTTGGCTGTACTTTCCAAGACAGCAGGTCAAATGAAGGGCCAAATTAATTAGTTATCTAATACATCAAGTATAGGATGGCCAGAAAGTAAAGTTGGATCTGCAGTCAAGACAGTGAAATAGAAAGGTGTGATGAATATAAAAAGCAACAGAATGAGCTACAGTAATACACACGACCAGTTGATAATGTTGTTAAGCTGTTCTTTGTTAATTTCTGTAAATTCTTCAGATATCTTTTTTCTGTAGAAGAAGAGACAGATGTCTCTTATAACGAAAGACCTGCAGTTCACTTAACAGCATATGCCTTTTTACAGTGCTTACATTTTATAGTACTATTCAGAGCAGACTTTCAGATGCACAGAAATAGAAAAGTTGATTAAATTTCGGCTAGTAGATGATAAAGTATGAACAAAATAATTGTAACTGCTTAATGTTACTTTTCATTGTAGTGTGGAGTTGATCTCTTTACCCCTGAATTATGCTTCTCAGAAAGATCTGTAATACTTGACTGATAAGCTCTGTTCATGCAGTACTAGAAGAAGCAACAGTGATGGAAGACGGTTGTGCAGCCTGAGAAATGACTCGGTATCACTTTATACAGCTCTACAGGAAACTGCTTTTCTTGACTAATGGTTTTATGGCTGCAAATGAGTGCCTAATGATGTCTCCAAATTGTTGATGCATCTGAAAATGGAGGGAAAACTAATTCTGGTAAATTAAAGGAAAATACGGATATTTTCTCAGCATAACCTGTAGTACCTTACAAAACAAACAAAAACCTCTTACAAGGCTAAAGAAAAGACAGTCCTGAGGAATTGTTAAAGCTGCAGCAAGTTGATATTTAGTAGAACGTGACTGTCTTTTTTTTTTTTTTCCCTCTCTGGTTTCAATTAATTCTTTGGGTTTTGCTTATAAAACTCTGCCTCTTGGAGACATATCTCTTCTTCAGATTTTTTTTGTTTATTTCATTTTATGTTCACCTACGGTCTTATGGTGAGGAAAGGTCTTGTAGTGCATAGGAAGAAGCATGATAAGCTATGTCACTGTGCAATCTGGAAACTCTTGGAATTCAGCAAAGTCCATACAAACAAATGTAAGGTCTTGGCAGGTTGCACTCTCTGCAGGTTTGCTTGGGAAGAAGATTGTACCCCTGTGACTTTACTTAATTTGGCAGAGATCATATGAAATTTACACTAGCAAGAGGAACGCATTTTACTTAGTGAAAATTGTCAATAAACCTTTGCTTTAGGTATTTTTTAATATTCTAGTTTCTAATAGTATTAGCATATTTTTATTTTCCTGATTTGCATGTGCAGAGTATGAAGTATGTAAACTCGCGTAGTACTTGCGTCACAGGGCTGACTGACCTACCTTTATTGGTGTTCTTGTTGTTATAATGTCCAGAAAGTGTTAACTTCAGCAAAAAACTGCTTTGCCGCTTCCCCTTACCCTCACAAAACAGTTGAAATAATCAGCATGTGAGTGATAGCATAAGTGAGATATTTAAGGAATAGAAGAGGTGTTTTTCTGCTTGGTTTTTAACTGAAATTTTAAGGTCAAATTACTTGTTTATATCTGAGCAATTGATAGTGGCAAAGAATATGCTGCTTATTTGATAAGCTTTTTTTCTCAGCAGAATTTTATCCTTTTCATTTAAAGCTGTTGGTCTCTGCAGTATATTTGGAACCTTTTTGTTGAATGTGGCTGTTTTGTTTTGGTTTTTTTCCTCCCTTCCCAATTTTGCAGTTCGTTCCTTTGGCACAGAAGATAGACCAACTGATAGACCTATACCACCTCGAGATGAAGTCTTTGAGTATATTATATTCCGTGGCAGTGACATTAAAGACCTAACTGTCTGTGAGCCACCAAAGCCTCAATGTTCTTTGCCACAGGACCCTGCTATTGTTCAGGTAAGTTAAAACATATTTTTAGATGTTTGTTGCTGAAGTTGTAACCTG
Organism: Calidris pugnax; assembly: GCF_001431845.1. Classification (NCBI taxonomy): domain Eukaryota; kingdom Metazoa; phylum Chordata; class Aves; order Charadriiformes; family Scolopacidae; genus Calidris; species Calidris pugnax. Next base: position 1,018,494 of record NW_015090842.1, read on the forward strand.
GTAGCTTTAAGTGCTCTCTAGCTGATTCATTAAAAGTTAAAATGTTTGTTGCTGTAAAGTTCACAGCCCAATGTAAAGAACTCTGGAAGGATTTTCCTCTTTTAAATAGTGTCTTTAACTGTGAAAATCAGGGTTGAAATCTGACTAGCACAGTGCACTGGAGACCAAAGCTGCCACTTTTCCAAAACCAACTATTGACTTTTGGTGCTTTCTAAGCTGTATGTGTACTTGTGAAAATGTTTTCTGCTAACTGTTACCTGTTTTGGGGTTTCATTCGGAGTAATGTGTGCAATTTGGCGGTTTTGTGCTGTCTCTGCTTGTGTGTTAAAGCAGTTAAATTCTTGATATTAAAGAATTTTATGAATGTTAAGGTCTTTTATGTATATTAGCTGCAGTGGTGGTGTTAGGATAAATTTAACAAGTAGTTTTAGAGTTTGGGCATTTTTTGCCTTGCAGAACTTTTTGCTACATTTTGTGTAAACGTGAATTTCTGCAAGTGTGCTTTGTCTTTAGTCTTCACTAGGTTCTTCGACTACATCTTCATTCCAGTCCGTGGGCTCCTATGGTCCTTTTGGCAGAATGCCTGCCTACAGCCAGTTCAGTCCAAGCCCGCTGGTGGGGCAGCAGTTTGGCGCTGTTGGAGTTGGTATGTTCATTCTTATTATTTGGTATTTTCCTATAAGTGAAGTTACATGTGTGTGCATAGACAGAAATCCATACTTATAATTCCATCAACTTCTTATCCTGAGGGCAGATCCAAAGCCATCAATCTGTATCAGTCCCACAGCTTAGCTCAAAAGTAAAGAGTTTTTCGTAGCCTTTGCAGCTCAAATCAAAGGAATTATGATTGAGAACAAAACACTCTATCTCAGAGGGATGAGTGGGGAAATGTTCCTGTATTCATGAGTTCATTCTTTTTCATATTGATACATATATATATTCATTACATTCATTATGTATTCATTGTATTTCACAAGTGATGAACCCATGAGCAGCATGGGTTAGCATCCTTTATACCACAGGTGTGCTCTGAGACTCATCACCAACTTTCATTCCTCCCTTAAAGTTTTTTATTTCATCTAAAAGGCTTTTCACCTAGGAACTGACATTCTTGTAACTGTTATGGTGACAGTGTCAGTCCTGGTGCTGACAATGTTAGCTGTCTGAAAGGAAGGCTGTAGGATTTGCCATAACTTGGTATCAGTTAATAAAATATGGCAGTCATATTTTTGTTTGAAAAGTGTTAAGTGGAAATACAGAGCAATAACACTTGTTAATTACTCTGTAAGATGCTTTCATGACTATACTATGTTAAAGTTAGCAGTGCGGGGCTTTTTTGATAAAAAGCATCAAGATATTACAGTCTTCGCAACTTCCTATGAATACATACGTTACGTTAAATTTAAAGTGTGTGGGAAGGGCGGACTCAAGTGTATTCTAGAGTAACTGCCTAATTAGGCTTCACTAGTCATTTAGTGCTTATTTAGGAAAAAAAAGTCTTAACCCCAGGTTTACAACTATATTATTTCTTTCAAAGCAGGAGGTTCTTTGACATCTTTTGGAACGGACTCTTCAGGCAGTGCTAGCATGTCCCAAAGCACTGCAGTTGGTTCTGCATTTACAACAGATGGAAGATCACTAAAAACACAGATGTCTCAAGGTAGGTCTTCTTGAAGAACTCTTTGATTTTTTTTTTTTTTGACCTATCACACCCAGTTCTAGCATGACCAGAAAAGCAAACCAAACAGCTGAATTCTGTCATGAAAACAACTGATACTAAAGCTGGAAAGCACTGCGAGTCTTTGTACTTGCCCTTTAAATGTGTTTTCCTACATCTGGGCATGCTGCACAGGTAACTTTTCACAACACATTTGTTGTTATCTAAAGCATCTATACTGAGAGGTAGGACTTAATTCAGTTGAATAATGTTAGCAAATAGGTGCATATGGCAATGCAACAACTAGTTTTATTGATAAATAAAAACTTGACAAAACTCAAGATACTTCATGCTGATGGAATTGGAAAGTCCTTCAGTCTGCAGTTTTCTTAATTGTATTTTTTCATTTTATGTATATTTATATAAATCATACCAACAGCAGACCTGATTCCCTGTAGAGATAGTGACATGAGAGTTAACTCAGCTTAGTAGTAATAGCAACTGTATGGCTAGTTTGTATAATATAGGAGAAAGAAAGCAGAAGCAAACCCAAAATTCTTGATGCTTTTTTGAGTGGCAAAGAAAAAAGAAACTAAATGTTGAGCACCTTCAACCTCACTTGTCATGCAAATGTGTTAAGGTTGCTCCTCAAAATCCAAAAGGCGTTATTTCCTGCTCTTCTATTCTTCATTGCTGCGAGTAAAATTGTGTGCTAAGGTATATTCCTGTTGTTATTTTTAAGGTTATGCAGTTACGTTAAAAGGCTAGTGTCACTTAGAGCAAACAGGGTTTTTCCCTAATTGTAGTTGGGATTTGTACACCAGTACGGAATGCTTTCTAGGATTAGTTGAGCGGATTACCAAAAATAGGTTCTGCGTTTATTGAAGGAGGAGAAAACATAAGCTGGGGATTTACTGTTTCTCTGGTGAAAGAGGAGCTTGGTTTTCTATAGGTGAAATTAAAACCTGTATGATTCTCGGACTTCATGTCTGACACATCCTTCAGATGAACATATATTCTGCCATAAAATTTCCCATGGGGCACCAAGAAGTTTTTTCAGTGTCTCTTTGCTTTTAAAAATATTTATTATCTTTGTAGATTCTAAATGTGTTGTGGTGGTTGTTTTTATTTATTTATTTGGGTTTTGTGTTCTTTTGTTCAGCTTTTTTATGGGATGCAACATTATTCTTTTCTTCTACTTACTGAAACTTGAGTCTTATTCTAATTTCTTAGTAGATTTACTTATGTGGTGTCATAAACTTGTCTGGCTGGATCAAATGTCTCTGTTCTAAACATGCTTCTGGCTCCAGTCAGTCATGCTGCAAATGGAAATGTGTGAACAGCACTTTGTGGGGAGGCTTTTGTAGCTCCTCCATCTGCATTATGCCTGGTACTGGCTGTCACTGTTGGTTTATGTTGTGGTGATCATACAACAGGGCTTGCTGGATGAAATGAAATTTCAGTGTCATGGCTGGATCTCTGGCTTTAGGAGCAGCCACTTCCCACTTGGCTTTCCAGGGAGGCAGAAGGAGTATTTTACCTCCAGTCAATCAAAAAATTTCATTCCATAGCTAAATGCACATCATGGATGGGTTGGTAGGGATTAATTGCCCTACCCATTTTTTTCTTTTAGACTGGGGGAAAGGGAATTGCTAAATATCCTTCATTCTGGATTAGTGGATCTGAGGGTGTAGAAATATTTCTTCTTTAGACACAGCGTTCTTGACTGGTAAGGCAGATAAACCTGTCAGTCTAGACTGGGTGAGACCAGTAACTCACATCTGTGGATGAGAAATAACTCTTTGGGTTTTGGTTTGGTTTTGGTTTTCCCCAGGTCGTTCAAGCCCTCAGCTAGACCATTTGAGGAGGAGCCCCACCATGGAACAAGCCGTGCAAACAGCTTCAGCCCACTTGCCCACTCCGGCACCAGTTGGGAGGAGGAGTCCTGTACCAGCCAGGCCTTTGGTGTCTGCTAGCCAAAAATCCTTAGAGAATCAAGAGCACAGACGAGGTAGCTTTTGGATAATTTTCATACAGCTTATTTTCTTCCATACACATAAGAAGTGCTCTTAAAAAGAGTAACATCTAGGAATTTTCCTGCTGTCCGTTACTAGTAGACTGGCCAGCAGAGATTTGAATTACATATATTTCTTTTTAAAGCCAAGCATGTATTCTAATTTTTTTTTTCCTTTTATGAAGTTAAACTTGTGGTTTACTTTTATAGGTTTGGATTTTTTTGAGATCTGAACTATATAACTATAAACAAAAGTATGATCAAAAATACGTAATTGGATAAACAAATCATTTTTTTATTTCCAACTTTAGCTGAAGCACACAAGGTTTCAAGATCAGAAAATGAACTCAGAAATGAAAACAAACGACAAATTGGTAAATCTTGTTTTGAGAAATAGTTACCATTATTTTCAGACTTCATTAAGTTTTTTAAAAGTCTGCTAAAATACAGCATTGTGTATAGTTTGCAAAGTGCTAGGATTTTGTTTTTAACGTCCAGAGATCTTGCCGTTCAGATTACGGTAATAAAGAATCTACGTACTTAGAATGCTTTCACATGGTTGTTTCTAGTGGCTAACAGTATGTTTGCATTTGATCAGAATAATACAAGCAAAAAAAGCCAACATTAAAGAGAAAATCTCTTCTGGTTGCTCTATATTAAGTGATTTGAATAAAAATACACCACCAAGCAGTATTCATGGATTTATAAACACCATAGCATGAAATAAAATCTGTTACTTTTCTACAAAAATACATGACTGAAAAGCCACTAATGTTATAGCTCTTCTTCAGAAAGCTTTTAATGACTCCTAGAAAGTTGTTTGGTACTATTATGCTTTCTGTGTCACTGCCCTAATTGTAAGTGAACTTACAAATTACAAGCTGCTCCAACAGGATTTTTAGCAGCAGAAGTGCAGGAAGAAGTGCATGAAGCCTGAACCTGTTACCCCAGAAATTAAAAAACAAAACAAAAAACGCCACCCGAAAAAACAACCACCCCCACTCCCACTGCTCTCAAAATAAAACCAATCTGCAAACCAAAACCAAACAGAATTTCCCTCTCTCAGTTCCAGGCGCACCTTCAGCACGGAGAGGCCGGGGAGGCCACAGAGGAGGCCGAGGAAGATTTGGGATTAGGAGGGAAGGTCCAATGAAGTTTGAGAAGGACTTTGACTTTGAAAGTGCAAATGCACAGTTCAACAAGGAGGAAATTGATAGAGAATTTCATAATAAACTTAAACTAAAAGGTAAATCAATTTTTGCTTTCGATTTCAGCATGGAAAAGCTCTATCTTGCTGGTTTAATGCTAACTTGGAGAAGACCTTCTAAAAGATATACTCTACCAGGTCTTATTTACGGTCATTAAAAAATAAAAATTAAAAAAAATCAACAAAAGAGTAAACTGAGATTATCTATCTAGTTAATTTAATACCTGGGTCAGTATTCTGGTTTTGAAAGAACTTTAGCAAATTGCATACATCGTGTTTGAACAAGGCTGTTGGTTAAAAATGCAGATTACTTGAGCAGAAGTCCTGATAGAGTGAGTCTGCTTTTGAGTTCTGGAAAACATGCAATAAAAGAAAACACGTATGTTATGTTTTCAATTATTAATAGACCAAAGCCAATCACAAAGACATGAGTTTAGGATCAGAACTTTGCTGGAGGATGCATGGGAACTTCCATCTAAGAAAGCTTTTGTAATTTCTCTGCTTTTGCCTTTTCCGGAGAAGCAGAGGAGTAGTTCAGATCCGTACTGCCAGCACTTCAGGTTTAGTTTTCTAGCAGGCTTCTGTCTTAATTACCTCATTTTCTTGTGACCAGCCACCTGCTCATTACACTGCTGCTATTTTAGGGCGAAATTGTTACAGGCTAATACAAGGAGTTACTATTTCAGTAAATGATTGGCTAAAAGCTGGAAAACACGAGGTATGAATAAATGCTCAGATTTCAGTGTTGAGAAAAACTACCAATAGAGTCCCATAGGAGTTGTTCTCTGGTACTTGCCTGTTTTTCTGAATCATTTTTAAATGAGTGACAGTTTGATGTTGATACTAATTTTTTTCAGAGGAATAAAAAGGAAAGGGAAGGCTAACCATAAAGAGCTATAGAAATATTTTATGAGGCAGTAAGTTTTGTGTGCGTTGTGGAAAGGTTGAGCTGGTTATCTGAAGTTTATGCACAGTATCGTGAGATTGAAGCTGTGAGTATTTAGGATCAAGGCTGTAAGATGGTAATAGCTAGTTCTGTCGAAACATCCCCTTTTTCAGTACCAGTCAAAACAGTAACTTGAACTTCAGGCATTATTAGGAAAGAAATGTATGATAAAGTCAGTTCACAGCATAATATCTTGATTCCTGGCTCTGTGTCTCAGGAGATAACATCAAAGCCAGGAGACAAAGGAGAAGGGTAACAGGGATGAGCAAAGACATGGAATGGCTTTTATATGAGGAATGGCTGAGTGAGGCTTTTAAGTCTGGAAAGCAGGTAGCTAGGAGGCTATAAAATAGATGGCTATCGCATCTCTGCTACCGCAGGTTTTTTTGCTAATTAAACTCACAGAGAATATAGAGGATATCAAACCTCCAGACAGCAGCAGCAAAACACCCTAATTTATGTGTCAAGTTATTTGACTTCCACGTGGAATTTTGGAGGTGTTTTTGTAATTTTGAGCATTTGGTATAGTTTGTGCCTGCCTAGGAATAAGTTAACAGTGCTGTTTTGTTTAGTGTGGTGGTCTGGAAGGCTTCTGTTTTCTTTTATTTTCTAGAGGATAAACTTGAGAAACCAGAGAAGCCTGTAAATGGAGAAGACAAAGGTGACTCAGGTGTTGATACCCAAAATAGTGAAGGGAATGCGGATGAGGAAGATCCACTTGGACCCAACTGCTACTATGACAAAACCAAATCCTTCTTTGATAACATCTCCTGTGATGACAATAGGTATGGGCTGGTGGAGGAGGCTTGTTAGGCATCTTAGTGCCTGCTGCTGCCATAAGGCAGTCTCAGCACTACTCCTTACTACTCCTTACCATCTACTCTGAGTGGAAAAGAGTACAGCTTACTGCCACATGCAGCAGGCAAAAATAAAATGGGAATATGGAGCACAACATTTCTTTGTGGGCAAGTGCAATATGTTATTAGGAAGATGTTTTCAAATGTAGATTTAGAACCAAACTTCTAGAACTGAGTGTACATACTCTGGAATCTTCAGATTTACTTACTAAAAAGGGGGTTTTGTTTTGCTTTGCTACTAAATTACCACTTTAGTTAAATCAATTATGGCTGTGCTTTGGTAATGGTTTCTGAGTAGATGACATTACTGCCTTGGCCAGTAGTATTGTTTAATGGGAAGATGGCATTTCAGGAAAAGCACGGCTTATCTTTTGCTGTTGCCTTTTTATTGGTCAAGCCGATGCAGATGCTGACCTATTTTGAGTGATGGGGGGAGGGAGGATTGTTTTGTTGTGCTGACTGCTAGATAAAATAACCTCAGTAACTGCAAACTCTTACTTTCTCTTGCTTGTTTTAAATTATGGACAGCTGTTATTTATTATTCATTTGATGCCATGTGCAGAGGATACAGACTGTGTCTTTCTATTTGGGAAACTTACAGCATTATTAATATATAATTAATGATACTGTAACACATCCCTTTTCATTGAGTTAAATGAGTTGTGGCAGACATCTAGATTCTTGCAGAAGGGATAATTTGGAGATGTACCATGTGATTAATGTATTATGTTTTTTTTCATTTAATGGCCTTTCTGGTAAAACTAAGCCAGGCGATCTTCCTTCTGAAGCGTGTTCTAAAACAATCCTTGTTCCTTTTGTGCGGCAGGGAACGGCGACCCACCTGGGCTGAGGAGAGAAGACTAAATGCTGAGACCTTTGGAATCCCTCTGCGTCCCAATCGCGGCCGTGGAGGGTTCAGAGGCAGAGGGGGGATTGGCTTCCGAGGTGGAAGAGGGCGAGGAGGTGGAAGAGGTGGCTTCACTGCCCCCCGAGGATTTCGTGGTGGATTCAGAGGAGGCCGTGGAGGCAGGGAGTTTGCTGACTTTGAATATAGGGTAAAATACATTTAATCTTACTATGATCTGGTCTGCTGCTCTTGGATACTAGTGGTAAAAGAATTCCTGCTTTTAGATTTGATGTTCAACTAGAATTTCTTGAATAGTATTTTGCAGATACTCTGAGCTGCTTAATTGAAAATCTGTTAATGCTGAAATTTTAGTTACAGAGCATCATTTTACTATCAACAGCAGCCAAAACTGAAAGCTACCTTTATTCACATGCCCTAAATATTTGTTTTGTAGCTGCAATTGAGGATGGAAAGCAAATAAAGTAAAAGTTCTGCAGATCTAATACAAATGTTAGAAATGTGAATTGCAAGCATTTTTCGAAGTGTTATAGTAAAATATTAAGATTGAGAGGGAGTAATTGAACTTACTTCAGGTGTGCAACAAGCTCTTTTGAAGTCTTTGTGAATGAGCTGGCAAAAGCCTATAGACTTCCAAGATCCTATATAACCCCTAAAATAGAGTCATTGAAGTTACTTAAACATACTGATGACCTTTTGCAAAAAGGAAGATAAATATCTGAGTTCTATAAGGTCCTGTTAAATGCTTTTTTTGTTTTTCTAACTGTGACTTCACACAGTTACATGCAGTGGCTGCTGGAAAGCTAAGGCAGGACTGATGTTTTTCAGTCAGTCATTCAGTGAAAAGGAAGTGTGAGAGATAAGGCATAAAAGCCTTAGGAAAAAATAGATCGCTGTCCATCCCATAGAGAAAGTGGTTTTAAAAGATTAATATAAGTACTACTACATTATCTTTAGTTAAGGGAACTTTAAGCTTCATTCATCTTTAAGCATTACATGCAAGCCACCGTGTGGCCGGCTGCAGTAACCTGATGAACAAACACGCTTTCATCATCACAGAACCATAGGAATAGTCATCTCTTCTCCAAGAGCTGTGATGGCTAAAAAGCAGAATCTTCCTTTACAGCAGAGTTACATGATTTGTTGCTTTTGCAACACTGTTAAGACATCCGATTCTCTGTTTGTTGAACTTCACTCTTTCCACCAGCCATCCAGAGGAAGGACAGAGCTGGCTGTCAGCCCCAGCCAGTGAAGTGGGGTGTTCTGTGCCTGCAGTACCTGTGGGGCAATCAACAGAAATTCTCCTCCTTACCAAAGCTCATTGATCATTCAGATGATGTAAATCAGCAGAGCTCAGTTGGCTGCAGAACCGAAATCCTATAATAATTCCAGTGCAGGCTGTTTTTCTTGGCATGAAGCGCGTATATTCAACTTGAATGATAGCTTGCTAAGGAACAGCAATAATACTGGATCAGTAACAAATACAGTTAACCAGATTGGTGCAAGTAAATGTAGCCTTTTACAATTCTGACCAGGACGGAAAAACTTTTTCTAGTAGTTTACTGCATGAGCAGTTAGAGCTTTGCAAAACAAAATCTTTGTTTTCTGTTTGAAGATTTTTTTTTTTTTTTAATTTAAAAAGAAAAGGGGGGGGGAGCTTTCTCGTCACAGATTTCTGACCATCTCTCAGATATTCCTTCATTAGTTTGCAATAATTAGTCCTGTGATTAGAAGACACTTTTGGTAGCTGAGCATGCATTGAAGTGAGGGGCTGAAGATTGATGATGTGAATTTCTGAGGGAACTAATTGCTTAGCCTTCTAGATAGCAGGAGGGGTGAGGAGCGGGGACTCGTCAAAGTGAGGAGCTGCTTGATGGCCTGGGTGTCCCAGGCCCAGGGGCTGTGAGGAGATGCTGCTCTGCTCCCATAGGGAACTGTCCTTTCCCAGTGCGGAAGACAAGGAAGTTCAGCACCTCTTCTCCCAGTGCTGTTCCCGGGTGAATTTGTGGGGTTTGTTCTGCAAAATTAACTTTTATCATTCTGCTGTTGTTCCCTCTAGAAAGACAACAAAGTTGCTGCATAGTCTACGAGAAAGCTGAAACCGGGTGAACGTCTAGATCTTCTCGATCCAGAGAGCTAGTTTCAATCTCTGCAAAGAATGAAGTTAATTTGCTGTATACTTGTCACCAGCACTGGGATTTAACTATTTAATTTCAAAGGGGTGTAATGCAGTTACTTTTGAAAAATGGCCATCTTTGAAAACAGTGAGCATTAAATATATTTGAGACAGAAGGATAAGTAATTTCTTATGTATAGTTAATTATAAAGCAGTACTTCGATGGAGTTTAAGTATTTTTTCATCACTGAAAGGATTTTTCTTATTACTAAACTGTATTTGATAATTGCTTCAAGTTGTAAGGACAATTGTATGCAGAAGGCCGTCGATACTGTGAGTGTTTTGATCCACTGAAGGTTGTTTTTTGGAAATCCTGTAATATCCCTTTTGAGATAGTTGTACTTTTATCAACTAGGGTGCTGGACAGTAGGAAAACTTGCTTTGTCAGTCAGATATGTACACACAGTAAATACTGTTTCTTAGGCAAAGGAAACTTTTTATATAGTTGTAAAATTCCATTATATCCCATTGCCAAAGAAACATTACAAACTTTGTATAGCTGTATAAAAAGCGACTAATTTTTTAAAGAATAAACATTTTTAAGTCGGCAAACATACTGTGTTATTGCAAAAGTTGATATGCTGAAGAACACTGAATTAGTTGGGTTTTTTTCTTTAGCAGCTTTTCAGGCTTAAGTGTTTGATTTTATATTTGGGCTATAATGAAGATTTGAAAATGTTCTTCCATTACACGAAACTGGATACACTTTTCACTTCTCTTGCAAGAATTTGATTTTTTTTGTAGTTTCTGGCATATCACAGGATTTGACCAAATTAAGGAGCTATTTTCAAATGAGGAGAAAAATAAATTTTCGTATGTCAAAACTTGCGATTAATTTTACTTAGTGATAAATATTAACTTTTTTTAATAATGGACCAGGCACACGAGTTAGTGAATCTCCTGGAATGCCTGGGCCAAAAGTATGTCTCCGTTTGTCAATTCTTGAAATGTTAACTTTGTTGTAATACCTGTAGGCATAAGCAATTTAAAGAATTCTTAGTGTTTGAAGTTGTTTGCATTTTGATAGACCGTAGCTCGGAGACAGGGGCGCTCTGGCTCAGACCGTGAATTCACAGATGACAGAGTATGGACTTTTTGCCAATTCTGAATGACTGGTTACACCTTTCCTTTTTTTTCTTTTGATATGCTGAAATAGAAACCTGGTCATTTGTGTCTGTATATGTATATGAAGGCCACAGGAATAAAGGGATCCAAAGATTAAAATGTTTTGATCTAATTTGCTGATTTATTTTTTATTTTATCTTCAAAATGTTCAGTGGTGATAAAAGGATGTGGAAAAACTGCACTGTTGGAAAATCGGAGTATTTAAAAGTGGTTGATAGAATCTTAATTTTATAACTTTTGTATAGCACTACAAGGAAGTATTTTGTAATTGGTTTCCTTATTAAGGTCAAGTAGAAGTTAGGTAATATTGTTTAGTAATGTTTTTTTGGGGTTTTTTTGCATGTTGACGACTGCCTTTTTGGGATCCACTGATCATGACTCTTGAACCGCTGGAGGGGGGGGGATTTGTTTGACCGTAGAGACGAGTGCTGTCCTGTCGCAATAACTCTGTAATACTGTACCAGGTGTCCCAGGCTTTATTTAAACACCATGAATTTTGTAAATAACCCGTGAGGGAGGGGTGGATGGATGGATGCCCTCAGGGAAGGCCTTTCCCTGGGGAGGGGGCGGGGAGGCGAGGCGGGTGCCTGGGAACCAGCACCTTGTGTACCTCGCTCCACAAAAGCGAGGGTTGCTCTTCATTTTTTTTTATTTTTATTTTAAACCAGAATAAATCGTTCAATAAAATCAGGCGCTTTTTTGACGTTATTTCTGCGGTTCTGAGGCACGTTTAGTCCCTCCCGCTTCGGGGCGGGGCTAAACGTGCTGAGGGGACGGTTCCCGTCAGCCATTGCGGCGGCCGCCATGTCCGTGGCCTTCGTGCCAGAGCGGCTGCGAGGGAAGGCTGAGGTGAACCAGGAGACGCTGCAGCGGGTGAGGCGGGGGGAGGCGGCGGCGGTGGTGCGGGGGTCCGTTTTACGGTTGGGCTGAGGTAAAGCCGGCCGGGCGGGAGGCGGTGGTGCGGGTTTTCCTCCCGGCTCGACTGAGGTGAAGCCGGCCCGGTGTGAGGCGGGCGGAGGTACGGGCCCGTCTCGCGCCTCGGCTGAGGTGAAGCCGGGCCGGCGTGAGGGGGTGGTGGTGCGGGCCCGTTTCCCGGCTCGGCTGAGGTAAAGCCGGCTGGGCGGGATGCGGTGGTGCGGGTTTTCCTCCCGGCTCGGCTGAGGTGAAGCCGGGCCGGCGTGAGGGGGGGGTGGTGCGGGCCCGTTTCCCGGCTTGGCTGAGGTAAAGTCGGCCGGGCGGGAGGCGGTGGTGCGGGTTTTCCTCCCGGCGCCGGGCCCGTTTCCCGGCTGGGCTGAGGTAAAGCCGGCCGGGCGGGAGGCGGGCGGTAATGGCGGAGGTGCGGGCCCATTTCCCGGCTCGCCTGAGATAAGGCCGGCCCGGCCTGAGGCGGGCGGTGACGGCGCGCTCCTCTGCCCTAGTTGCTGGAGGAGAACGACCAGTTGATCCGGTGCATCGTGGAGTACCAGAGCAAGGGCCGGGCCACCGACTGCGTGCAGTAAGTGCATCCTCGCGGGCGGGCTCCCACCCCGGCCTGGCCACTCGCCGCCGCCTCTGGGCCAAGCACCTCACAGTCCCCAGATATCTGACAAGAGTGAGAGGCTGTTCCTGCTTTCCAGAGCTTTCCTGCTGCTTTATAGAACTTTCCTGCCACATTCTGTATAGAATAATGCCTTTTGCTTTTTGTCAGGGTTTTAGTTCTGTGTTAACATGAAAACCAGCTGTGTTGGGCAGGCTTTCCTTCCAGCCCGGTGCTTGTGAAAGGCTGAGTGGCTTTTAGAGCCCAGTGAGGCAGGCAGCCCGTGGCTCTGCCGCAGCTCCGCTCGCAAGCCCGTGCAGGCAGCGTGTCTGAGCCGGGGCTGTGCTGGCTGCAGGGTCCAACCAGCCCAGCAGCAGAGCTTTGCCATCTCCTGCTTTCTGGCAGCGCTGCAGCTTTTTGGTGTTGATGATACAAAGATCTTAATTGTGCATGTTTACTGTCAAAGCTGGTACGTAGAAGGTACTTGGTTGGAGTGCAGTTCACTGCAGTATGCAGAGCTTTAGAATAATAACAGGATATGAAGGTTTTTGCCGTGAAGTTTTTAAAATTATTATCTTTCCCTAGGAGCAAATATTGATCAGATTACGAAAGTGGCTGTTAAAGTGTGAGCAGTTTGCTAGAAAATAACATGATTCCCAGATAACGTGTTTCTTCCTCTTATAGGTACCAGCATATCCTGCACAGGAACCTCATTTATTTAGCCACGATTGCTGATGCGACGCCAGCCAGCACGCAGAAGGCTGCAGAGTGACCGCACACGCCTGGACACGAGCAGCGATGCTTTAGGGATCTGTAGAAACACTTAGTTTAAAGTCCCACTTTGAGAGCTGAGAAGGTATGGGCTTGAAAGGCAGGTACATAGTTATCGATACTTTGATAAAAACACAATCGTAGTTTTTGATGTAATATTAGGCTGGTTTTTTTGCTCATTACTGTAAGAAGAACTTAAGGGTGATAATTATCATCCTCCTGGTTCCCCTCTGACAAACCCCATGTACCGTACTTGGGAAAATGGCCCGGTTGTGGGGACAGCGCTACCACAGATGCCTTTGGAGGACTCTCACAGTCTCGTTGAAGCAGAGGCTGTTTCCTGGCAGAGGGTGTATAGTAAGAGGGTAAGCATTTAGCTGGTAACTCCTAACTCCAGCGTGACAAAGTCAAGTCAGTCATACGTTGCCATATTTACAAACGGTAGACTGCTTTGTATCTTGTGTCGTATAAATTGTGTGTAATAAACTAAAGATGTGTTTTGTAAATTATAGTACATTGTGGATTAATGTAACATGTTAACAAAGGAGCAGCTCGGTGATGTAGCAAAACAGAAACATGAACTCTTCCTGGAAAGATGGGACCATTGCATAACTTAAAACAATTAAGTGCGAGAGAGAAATCAAGCCTTTACTCCGGCGAGAGAAGGCTGTGTTTGCCTGAGTTGTGTCAAGAGTTTTTGGTTGAAATGCTCTGTACTGCAGACTCTGTGAACAAGTCAATTCTTGCATGACCAACACGGACTCACACACTTCCTGGGTGTTTGTGGTCAGCCCTGTGCTGGTGTGCTCTGCCCCAGAGCGAGCACAGCTCACTTGCACACCTTGATGGTGTAATTAGTAGAAGCTAAACCAGTAGCCTTGACAGTAGTTCTGTCGGGCAGAGGAGGAGTTTACTTCTTGCTCGCTACCATGAAAACTATTTCCTCTGCTGGCTAAAGACTCTAGAAACGTGGGTTTGGTGATGTCCATCTCTGCGCTCCGGCTCAGCGGTGCCTGTACTGTGTCCTTGGTGCAATCTACTTGAAGGTGCAGCCTTAAGGAAGCCTCAGATGGTACAGTGCACAGAGGCCATTTTATAGGATGAGTCAGTAAGTAGGCAGTTGACAATTTTCAAACTGTTAAATAATCCCATGTTAATGAAATAAGATCTTTGTTTACAAACCAAAGTTACAGTTTTAAGGTGCTGCTCATTTTCAGCAAGGTGCATATTTTAAACAGGTATGACCTATTAAATGTATATCTTTAATAAAGCAAATAGTTTACTTTTACAGAAGCTTTAAAATACAAAATGTACAGTTCCAGTTCCGAAGCATTCGCTATTCACAAGGAGCACTGCAATAAGGGTAAGTTAACTAAGCACCAAACCCTTGCACTTGGCAGTGTAAGTGAAGTTTAATGGCAAGACTCGTTTGCCAAGTGCAACAATTCTTAAAATGACCAGTGTTCAGAACAATCGGAAGCAAAGGACAGAGTAGCACCTACGTGGTCAAAATGCAGACAAACTTGCCTCGCGTTCACCGTTGGCTTATGTCGGTCCAGAAACTTGCCAGCATTTGTCATTATGGATCAACTGCAAACCCTAGAGCAATCGTTTTGGCACTTGTTAGAAAAAGTTCAAAATTAAGGAGTTTTCGTTAACTTCCATTTTGGTCTTAGTACGAATAACCAGTAAGTACAACCAAATTTAGGATTTAATATTAGATCTAAATGACAAGATTTAGGAAACTCAAAACCATTCATCAAGTTAAATAACCACTAACATTTTCAGCAGAAGGTTTTCAAAATTATAGTAGTACAGACCATTAACAATTTACAGACAGAAGCCACACTGATTGTGCAAAGCACATTACTGTAAAAAGTCTATGTACAGCAAACAAATCTCTGTAAACATGGTAAGTATGAAGTCTCAGAAAACATGGTGACAATATCATAAATACAGGCAACATTGGCATCCTCAAACAGCACAAAAGGTAACAATCTGGGCCTGCAAATACAGCCCGTCACCATACGAACAAAAAAGGTGGATGGGCTTTAAATACCCCAATGTTTAATAGTTTTAGTGTTGTGTATACTTTTTTTTTTATTTATATATATATAACGTATTTATTTTTTGGTATCTTTAGATATAGATGTACTTAGTTTGTAAAAACAAAAACAACAAATGTGCTTTATCTTCATTGAAAAATTATGTAGTTAGAACTAATAACCCATTTTACTAGTAGTTAACATATTAGAATGATATGACTTAAGAAAAATACAAAAATAAGATTAATACTGTCAAAACTCTTATACCAGAAAATATTGTGGTTTTTAGACTCTTTCAAAGATGAAATATGAAAATTTAAATAAGCTCTAACTATATAAAGAATCTTCTGTAATCTCAATTACTATACAGTGGGATAGCTATACATATGTTTACCATTGTTCTTCAGTTTTTAAGCACCAGTCACTCTCCCCGATCCACTTTGGTTGGAAGATTATTCCTAATTCCACAGGTTCACTTAATGGCACATATCGACTGCAAATAATTACTTTATCCTTTTAAAAAAAATAATGTTCTTTTAACTAACGGCTACCCCACGTTTCGGTTTAGTATCTTCTGAGCCAGCTCACAATTTTTTTTAATCGACTGTAGCATCTGAAATAAGACTTTAAATACACACGAGTAGTCTGTGGGGCTGTCCTTTCCGAGGGCCAGGAGCAGGGTGGGGTGACGCCCGGGGCCACGGGGAGCAGCGGGAAACGGGGTGTCGATGTGGGGGTGCCACCGCCTCCCGGCACCTCGGGGAGTGTTTGTCACTCAAGGCTGAGCTGGTCCTCCCTCGGAGGAAGGGCACCACCACAAAACTCCGTTTCCCAGCTGCTCCCGTGGCACCCCACAAGCTGCTCTTGCACTTGGGTTTAAAAAAGCTGCCCCCCACATTCCTGGGGAGTGGGAAGGGCTCCCAGCTCCTCCCCCAGGAGCCGCAGCACAGTGTTGAGCAAAGCGACCACTATGTATTTGCTTCAACCTATTCGATGTGTTTCAGTAAGATGTTTTAACTATAAATCTATATGAAAAATAGCTATAAAATACAGTGTTTCTCGTATGGTAGTCCTTCAGCAGTTCTTTTAAAAAAAAAAAAAAAA
This sequence comes from Calidris pugnax, assembly GCF_001431845.1. NCBI lineage: Eukaryota > Metazoa > Chordata > Aves > Charadriiformes > Scolopacidae > Calidris > Calidris pugnax. Next base: position 1,034,777 of record NW_015090842.1, read on the forward strand.
AAAATTTTGAAAGTAAAGGCAATATACACATTTTTAAAAGCATTTCTACATCACAGTTTTGGGCTGTTTCATGTACAAACACACACATTGGCCACATTTGCTCAGCACTGTAGGTCAGAATTCATTAGTCCATCTCATCAGACCCCCTCCATTCCATCCTTAATGAGAGCAGCGGGACGTGGCCCGTACACGGCTGCGAGACAGAGTCTGTGGAATGGGCGTGTGGCCCCGTGCTGCCCGTCCCACTCCCCACAGCCACTAGTACTGGTGCAGGTACGACGGTCTGCGCTCGTGCTTCACGGGGAACGCTTTGAAGCCCTTATTGATGTGTTTGTGCTGGGAGGGCTGCTGCTGGGGCTGCTGCTGCTGCGCGTAGGCGAAGCCGGGGGACATCCCCGCCGCCGGGGCGCAGTCGGTGGCGGCGGCCCAGACCGGGGACTGCAGCATGGGCATGGTGTCACCCCACTGGCTGGCGGGGCTGCCCAGCGGGTAGAGGGAGCTGCTCTGGCCGGGCAGCGCGCTGGGCACGGAGGAGGTGTGCTGCCAGGGAGCCTTCGGCGGCCAGGTTTTGGTTTTGTTATCCTGACAAAACAGAAAGAGTTGGTTTGGGGGTTTTTTTGTTCGAATACCAAAACAGTTTCTTGAGACAATACTTGTAACACATTGTGGTACCCCCTCCTTAAGACATTTTCAGAAGATGATGTTTGCAAGCAGCATTAGAACACAGCACTCTCAATTCTCAGAATATTGGTGTATCAAAGAACCTGTTTATTTACTTCAACATGTGCTCACAGTAGCCCTGCTCTACCTCAGAGTTTCCAGCAAGACATCAATCTGGTGATACTCTAGTTTTCTCTGTACAGACAACTAAAATTGACTGTGTTCTCGCTTTAGCTTGAAATCTTTGGTTTTGTGGTAATTTCAGCTACAAGGGAAAGAGATAAATGATTCCAATTTTAACAATTAAACTCAGTACTTTAGACAAAGGCACCTAGTAAAAGATAAAGGCACTGTGCTTGAGTGGAGATGGTTTGGGTTTTAGCCGAGGTAACCAATCTGGAGGCACAGATGCTATTCTGGTTGTTTTCCCAGTGTAAACCCCCCAAAATGCAAACGGGAGACATGACTGAGCCACCCGCTCCCAGCTCACCTGATTGCGGTCCTCTGCTGCGGAGAGCAGGGGTGGGGAGGGCAGCGTGCTCGGTTCCTGTTCCCCACTGCTGTGTTTTCTGCCCAAAGAAAGAGTGACATTTACTTTTTTTTTTATTTAAAAAAATGAGTCGCCCCCATCAACCCGCCGTTCTGCAGTTCAGGCTGTCACAGCGAGAGCCCAGACCCCACGCTGCCCTGCCCTCTGGGCACGAGCAGCAGCGCACACCCTTCTGCAGAGGGGAAAGGACAGTGGGCAAGGCCTCTGCCCACTTCAAAGAAATCTGCCAGAAATTGCCTTTTTCTTCTGCTCTCTTTTTGGTTTTGTCTTTTTTTTAAAAAAAAATTCAAAGATGGCGTCTGAGACTTCAGGAAGAAGTGTCATCCAAAACACATTATCTTGGAAAAGCATCAGATCTTTTCTAAACACACCGAATTTCAGCTAAAAACCGGCTCTTTGCACAGACAGTAGTTTGTCTGAGCTGACGGCTGCTCACACAGCTCCATTTGGGAGTGAATGTGCGTGTCAGCGTTACCTCCTCTGCTTCACCGCCGCAACCAGGTCTGGCCCTGAGAACATGGAGAAGAGGCTGTCTCCGTTAGCTGAGGAGGTCTCGTCGCTGGAGCTGGCCGAGTCCCCCTGCGTCCCAGACCAGCTGTTTGTCACGTCGCTGCAAGAGAAACCTCCTGTCAGTGCTGTCTGCACACTCCTGCTCGGGGGCACCCATGGAAAACGTGCCAGTGACACCAACGCTTCCACCCCCCTGCTCCTGGTGACACCTCACTGCGCTGCCCAGTCACTCGGCATATAAAGTTTACCGAGCTAATGATAGGAACTCAAGGTGCCTCCCCGGTCAGGAAGGAGGAACGGAGGTTCTGGGGTTTGGAATCACTAAGCAGGTGACTCCTTCATTGCAAACTGAGCCTGAACACACCCTTGTCCCAGCGGATTTAAGCTCTCTTGGGAATCACAACTAGTGTGTCATGGAGAAGGACTGAGGGTTCTGAAATATTCCTGTTGGAATAAATAGTTCTGATTTGGAAGAGATGACAAAGGAGTAACATACTGCTGTAAGGTGCCACGAGATGCCCCAGAGAAGTCAGGTTACGTAGCTTACATCTGGAAAGCTGATGCTTCCAGAGCATCACTCTTCATCAGAAGAGTCTTACAGGTTTTCAAAATACTGAAAGAAACCCATTCTGAATGAATCTGCTGTAAATTCCTCCTTCCCTCTGAGCTAAGGGGAGCATCACCCAGTGTCAGTGCTTGGGAATGGGTGACAGTTGACGTTCCTCACTCGACAGAACAAGGCGGCTTTCCCAGCCCCTGCAGAACCCCCCCGTGCTCCCACCAGGCCGGAGGGGGAGCAGCCCCACCGGATGGACACGCGTGGGCTGGCGGGTCCCTTACCCCTCCGTGAAGTACTCGGGGAAGGGCCAGGTTTTGTGAGGGTCGTCGGGCAGCGGCCAGTTGCCCCGCGTGCTGCTCGGGCGCCGGACGTGCTGCGCCTGCCGCTTCTGCTGCATGGCCTGGTTCACCCCGGCCACGTAGCGGGCAAACTCCGGGTCCGAGCCGACTGGGTAAAAGAAAGCAGGAAGTCAGTCGCTGACATTCAGCTATTCCCACTGCAATTATCCCCCTTGTTTAATCCTTTGGGTTTGGGCATACCCACAACAGAAAGAATTCCCTCACCGATAATAAATGCCGGATGACAGCTGATACCTCTTCTGGAGCAGGGAAGAACACCAAATGTGGAATGTTTTTTAAAAGTAAAACAAGAATGAAGAAAATCACTTGTTTCTACACGTCCTTTATTACATGATAAGGGACAAAGCTCTCTGACAGCTGGACAAAACCAAACCATTCCCACTAATAATCCTTCTCCTGGAGAAACAGCTTTTGGGCAGTGTAAGGTGCGGCTGGAACCAGACAGAGCCCCACGTCCAGGGTCTGATTCCAGAGATATTCCCAAGAGTGTGCAGGTTCTGTTTCCTACAGGGATCCCTTTTATATTCAAAATAGCAGCTTGTGCTGATTTTTACCTCAAGAAAAACCTACCAGGTAAACAGATTTTATCAGAGACTGTTTTTACTTTATTCTTCAACATCTGTGAAAATAATTCCAAAGACCCGGAGGTATCAATATTCCTTCTACCAGTTCTCACTACAACGCTCCTTCATCAGGTTCATACAGATGAGAAAAGTACTGCAAAATCCATTTTGGGCAGCTAGTTGAGTCTTTGACAGGAAAACCATCAATTCCATAAATTCTTGATTAAAGGCTCTGTGCTACCTGAACTGGAGCTTCCACTGACAATTCCCCTATCACAGCCCAACCCAGCAAGTTACATGGAGAAAAGTTACCTTTCCCATGGAAAAATCTATTTGATTGGAAGGTTTTTTGTTTGGGTCTGTTTTTTAACACCCCAGATTTGTGGAAAATACTGTCTACTTAGCACTTCCACTGTAGGAACATAGACCTGTATATCAGATATTGTTTATCAACTCAAATAAGTCACCTTTTCAGAGTACCATTTCCAAAGCCCTCGATATTCATCACACCAAAAGGAACAACCCATGTAGCTTTGTGGAGATCCAAAGGAAAACACTACAGAAATAGCAGGGATTCAAAATACTAAGAACACTGCTCCTTCACATACGTGCAGTTTTTCCCCCGCACGTACACGTGTGGTGTTTGGTGAAAGTAAACGCATCCCTCCTTAAAGGTTGTGACAATCCTTCAGTATCTGCCACAGGTGTGTTTAAATAAGATGATGCTAATTCAGACTTAGAGTTGTTAAGAAGCTTTTGATAACGGAACTATGCTGCCTATTTTTGCCTTATGCTATCAGTTAGGTTGACAAAGTCACTATCATGTAATTATGAGTCAAAGGAGGTGGTTTCTGAGAGGTCTCTGTATCCTGACACACGCGTGTGCAAACAGGCAGGGAAAAGGATTCCTGGTCTGAGAATGGGTTTTCCTGCTGTGGTGCTGCTTCCCTCCAGGTTATAAACGCACACACCAAGGTTCTAGAGTGATGTCCCAGGCCAACAGAAATTATATTTAGGAGAGAATAGATTTGTAAGTTGTTCTTAGTTCTGCTACCAGAATTCATTCATTTCCTCTTCAACTCTACACTCACTGGCAGAGTCGTTAGCTGTTGGCTTCTGGCTGTAACATTTGCTCCTGCTTCATCTCTGCATTTACAGATCACTGGGGGTTTAGGCACATCTGGCAAACCACATGGCACCTGCTCCTCAGTCTCTAACCCCTCTGCATCCAACCTTTTCCCTGCAGGAACAGGAACCAGTACGACTCCCGTGGAGCCGCGGTGTCGGAGGGGGAACGCAGGGGAAAGGTGTGATCCGGCTGCATCTCCTGACTGCCAGACTGGGGACGAGCAGGAAGGATTGTTGCGAGGAGAGGTAAAGTACATCAGTTTAACAGTTAGGTTTTAAACAATTTTAGAAATTAACAATAGGAGGAACGTGATCTGTAAGTATCTGCTTCAGTACTCTGATGTGGTCCGTACAGGAAAGGTCAGAACCACTACGACTGGGACAAGAAACAAGGAATTCATTTCTGTTGTTATTTATTAATGAAATGTCTTGTACTTTAGTTCACCTTCTATATAAATCCCTGCTTGCCTCTGTGAGCACCCTGGCACCTGGGGGATAGCACTAGGAAGTGACAGTTATTGCTGGCAATATTTAACAGTACTCTTTGTAAAAGGACTCTCATAAAAACCATAATAAAGGAAAAGGCACACACCTGCAGGGTCAAAAGGCAGGATTTCTCCCAGCATCCCAAACACTCCATCAGTTTGGTCACGATTTGGCCACGTGTTGTTTCTAGGTCCTTGCGGTTTCTGTCCCAACATCTCCGACATCACGTTGTCCATGTAGCTGCTCACCAGGCCCAAGCTGTACAGATCCGAGCTCAAATCTGAAAACCCGGGGTTGTTCCACTGGTTCATATGAGACATCCCGGCCCCGACAGCCTGGGCCGGCTGCTGGGAGGAGCTTCCCAGCCACTTGGCAGGCACGCGCTGCTGTGGTCCGATGGGCTGAAGCAAGTGTTGGTAATACTGCATTTGCTGCTGCTGCTGCTGCTTTTGGGGCTGCTGCTGCTGCTGCGACAAGCCCTGCTGCTGCGGGGGATGCAGCGGCGCGTGCGAGACCGACTGCGGCTGCTGTTGGACCGCTCCCGACTTCTGCTCCGCTGCTGCACTGGATGCAACCGAGTTCCTCCTTTTCACCATCGGAGAAGTCTGCTGGGATTTGCCCATGTTAAAACCAGACAAGAAATCGATAACATCCTGCATTTCTTGGTCAGTTGGTAAATTCATACCTTTGTCATCCTTCCCGTCATCCGGCTTGAAGAAGTTGTCCCGTCTGTCAACTACAAACCCGTTCACTAACTGGTTGTTTGTGCTCTGGGCTGGCTGCAGCGCATCCGCCGTCCGAGGGAAACTCCCAATGTTCAAAATGCTCTGTAACCGCCCGTCGATGGTAGCGGGCATTTTCGCTTTCTCCTCTGAGCTGGAACTGATGAAGACGTTTTTGGAAGGTGTACTGGGGATTGAGTAACTTCCAGTATTACTCGTACTGGTGCAGGAAGTTTTTTTTGTAAACCGTGAAGTCAGTTTTGAGAAGGTCTTCTGCAGACCACCTGAAGATTTGCTGCCGTTTCCGGATGGCATGTCGACTTGATTCCCGAAGTCCGAGATCTCCCGCTGCAGCTGGATCTGAATGCAAGGCAGAGCCTGCTCCCTGCATCGACACAAACACCCCGATCAAACCACCCCATACAGGACTGAGGGGTGCTTGGGAGGAAAAGGTGTATTTGGGGAATAGCAAGGGGCAGGAACAAAGCCAAAGATTGCCAACTTCCTCAGCTACTTCTTATGGAAACAATGCAATTATTACTAGTGTTTGCAGTAGCGTTAACTACATTTTTTAAATTTTAATTGTGCTTCAAGACCTAAATGGAGATTAGCTTATTACAATGATACGATGAGGGGTAATGGTTTTAACTTCAAAGAGAGATTTAGATCAGATATTAGAAAGACTTTCTTTGCTGTGAGGGTGGGGAGAGCCTGGAACAGGTTGGCCAGAGAAGCTGTGGCTGCCCCATCCCTGGAGGGGTTCAAGGCCAGGTTGGAGGGGGCTTGGAGCAACCTGGTCTGGTGGGAGGTGTCCCTGCCCAGGGCAGGGGGTGGCACTGGGTGGGCTTTAAGGTCCCTTCCAGCCCAAACCATTCTATGATTCTATAAATCAAGTATTTTTGCAAAAGAGAAACAAAGACTTTTGTACGCTTGGCTAAGCTGGGGTTGGTTTTTAAGAGGACTGTGGTATCTCTGCCTGTACCCACAAGGTACCTATGTAAACGACCCATTTCTCGCTCTCAGTTTGCCCCCCTCTGAAGCCCCAGCACTACCCAGCCCCCAGCAGGGCTCTGTCGGCACCCAGGGCTGTGTTTAACCCGGCTCGGGAGGAGCTGTACCTTCCCTCCTTCCACCGGTGCGTGTCAAACACTGCCGTGTACAGCACGTCCACTAGCCCCAGCGTCTTCTCGGGGTCCAGGCTCCTCTGCAGCAGAGACATTGTTGCTGGATCTTCCTTCAGACACCTGAAATGAAGAAGCTGGAGTTCAGAATCAAGGCGTTTATTCTCCCCAGGAAGTCAGGCAGCTGAGGGGTGCCCTCCCCGCCGTCGGCAGGCGGAGCTCTTCCAGAGCACAGAGCCCGCCGCAAACCGCTCCCAGCACTTCACTCCATGAAGGGAACAGAGACACGCCAGTTCATGCTCTACAGAGGGATTAGAGATTATTTGGGTAAACAATGAGTCCCTCGTACTCCTGGACGGGCCGCTGGTACCATTAGTGACAGGCTCCCTCGCCAAGGCTTCAGCTGAATGAGCTGCCTTGTACTGAAGTTCTCAACTCCAAAGGCTCCCAAGTCAGGGAGGAGGAGGAAATGTTGTCATTCCACAGCAGAGTTCCAAAAGGGAAGAGATCCTCACCTAAACTGCAGATTACTCCTACCATCCTTTCCTAGGCAGCAACTAAACTGGTGAGAATGGCTTCTCTGGCACCACAGAGCTCTGCGGCCCGTGACAGCGCGGACAGAGCAGCTCGGGGAAGGAGCTAAAGCTCTCACACTCCTCTCAGCTAACTCCTGGCCTTCCTGAGGTACCGGCTTGAGGACCTGCCAGGGAGGAGCATAACAGGAATACTACTGGATTAATTGATTTTTTAAACCTTCTCTTTCATCATCAAGCTTCTACTCTTTCTTTAAAAGTCTGTTTCAGTTTCAGTGCCTCTCCTCTACTGCCCCCACCAGAGGCAGCACTGGCACAGACAGTGAGGGACAACTGTCAGGAAGGGTGACATTCTACCAGTTCCAGACAGAGGAACTTCAGGAAGATTGTGTGGCTTTCTCTCTCCATGTGTAGTGCACTATTTCCCCGATATATTTCAGCCACAGCGATCAGTACAATCTGCAACACAATGTTTGTATTTACCAAGTCGATGGAACTTGCACCACGATTCTGGATCCTTCTAAACTTATCTGAGGAGCGTAGGCTTCTTTATTTTCAATCTGTGCTGTGTCCACAACCACCTAGGAAATAAATGCAAATAAAAGGGAAATGATTTTAAGGATTAGTTCTAGTTGTTTTATCACCCCCATAGTTAAGATGTGATTGTTTCAGCTCCCTGCCATGCAAAGAATAACCAGAAAGAACAAATCAAGTCACAAAATCATTATAAATTGATTTCTATCTTAATATCTAAAAAAAGAAAGACTAAAATGGTGCGTTTGACACAGTAACCTGTATTTCAAGGACTTCACTCTTCCCAGTTGCACACTGGAGTTACACATCACGGCGCAGTTACCAACTGCTTTACCCAAGAGCTGGCAGTTACCGATGGCTTCGTGTAACAGCCCTTACCTTTGAGAGGTTTGGCACTATTTCTACTTTAATAGCTCCCCAACACCTATTTATCAAAATATTTTAAATTTAACTGCAGAGCATGGTATGGTACAGACATAGTCTGAAACCCTTCCCAGAGCTCGCAGTTCTTAATGCCCCCGACTCCCTTTCCATTACAGAATCCCCCAGCAGCGTTCCTCTGTTCTACCCGTAGTCTGAAACCCTTCACAGAGCTCACAATTCTTACAAAATCCCCCAGCAGCGTTCCTCTGTTCTACCCTAGGGAACTCTACTGTCATTAATTCCCTTTTGCATAAAGGGAAGAAAAGGGACTGTTCAATTTGCTGAATTCTGAGCCTTCTGTAAGGCATCAGGAAGATATATGGAAGATGAAAGTCTTGAAAATTAACCTTCTGTCATGAACCTTTCTTTTTATGGAACTGAGAAGGAATGGATTCACTTCAGCTTCATTTAAAGTTTAATACCAGTGATAGTAAGTTCCATATTTGGTTCGTGCTTTCTGTTGTTGTCCACTCTCCTGGGTTGGCCTTTTTCATCATTTCCATAATGTCCTATTTTGGTCATGCTGAACCAGCAGCTTTTTGGCAGCAGTCAGCAGTTCTTGCTCCAGTGACCAACAGACTCGCTGCACCATTTATCCTTCAAATGGCAAAAGTCCTCTGGTAGAAAGAAGGCTCCAGGGATTTAACCGGCTTTTTTGCAATCGTCCTACACTGGTTCTACTTCTAACTGGCCATCTATTACTGGGTATGAAGAAATGTGAAATATGAATAATGCTGGGAGTCTCCTCTCCCTCTTGCTCTGACAAAACCATCCAATGACACTGACACACAATTATTTCCCACCTTTTAGATATTTTAGCCTAAGCCCTTAGTTTTCCCCCAGCTGACTCTCAGCATTTTCCTGAGTTCATTCAAACTTGTAAAACATGTCTGAGCAGAGTGACAATGGCCGTGCTATTATCCACCCAGGGAAATGCCTCCCACTTAATAACAGGGCAACTCCAGGACTTTTTTCCCCTTGTATTTCTACCGTTTTAATTTTGTGCAATTTGGTAATCTATTTGCCATATTGCAATATAATTAGGATAAGCAGAGATGAACTTAGGAGTGATCTTTCTGAGCTCCCAAGAAAAGTACTGTCTGCATCCCAGAGCTGAGACCCTGCTGTGTGCAGGCTTCCATCACCCAGGGCCGTGCTCATGGGCTGAGCTCTCAGGAGAGATCCCCTCCCTCCCCATCTTTATCTCTTCCCTTTCAAACTCAGGAGAGATCTCCCCCCTCCCCATCTTTATCTCTTCCCTTTCAAAAAAAGTGTAACATCTCTCAACATTCGGTCAGTTACAGCATCTGGAATTTAAACATGAGGAGACTTAGTGCTTCTGCAACACATGTTGAGTTTTGCTACAGGAGATGCAGGAGCACAAGAAGAAGATGGGTAGAGACTCAGTGAAACCTCTTCATGGCTTTGAATGAGGCCGATTCAAAGCTTTATTCCCACTCATCTTCCGAATTCGACTATTTTACCTTTACTCAAACATGGAGATCTCTTCAGCTGACCCGAATCTGAAAATATAATTCTTAATATATATGCTAAGGTAAAAAGTGCACTTTTAAAAATTCTTATGTTAAAAAACTGAAGCCCAAAACACCACCACCGAGTAATTCATGTCTCATTGTGCTTTCTGCTCTTAATTAAGAGTTTCTTCTTAAAAAAGCACATGGCAAAGACAGGCTAAAGATAGTGAGACTGTCCAGTAATGTTCTTTTTTAACTTTGGCATTTAAATGACAAACTTATACACAATTCTGCACTAATGCAGCCCCGCTCGGTTTCTAAAAACTAATAATACTTAGTAAACTAAAGTAAACCAAAGACTACGTAATACTGTCCCATGATTCATTTATTACACAAAATAAACTAAAAATGAGCAGAGTCTCCCTGCCGCCTGGTGGGCGCTTCCTGTGCATCACCCGCCCATTGTTCTGGTTCTGCAGGTGCTTCCTCTCCCGGCCCCACCCAAGGAAAGCTCCACAGAGCAAATCACAGTTTCTCATCAGTGCAGGAGGCTACACAGGGCGTCACTGAACCTCATAAAATAAAATTATGGCACATGGTTTATAAAGAAAAACCTCAACCTTCCCACCCTCCCAACGTGTAACAAATCAAAGCGGGAAGGAGAGAGCAGGCTGGCAGGGATTCTGCCCTGTGCACAGCTCCTTACTCAGCCTTTGAGGAGAGAAACCTGCTACTGTCAGAGAACCTGAGGTTCATGCAAAAATCTCTGGAGACATTCATGATTCAACACAACTAACATTCCTTCCATCAGCACTATCGTTTGGGATCCTGCGTAAGGACGTTTTATGCTGACAACTCTCCAAATGTTATGATAAACCCAAAGAATTATCAGTGCTTTAATTACCAGCAGGTCTAACTAGTTATGTCTAGACAGGGGGACACCAGGAGATTTCCAGACTCCTGAGTCCCAGTGTGCCTCGGGCCATTCCCCGGATCTCAGCAGGGCAGGACGTGGGTGTGCACAGCACCGACCCCCCGGAAAGGGCAGGAAAGGAAAGCAAAGGAAAGGGGGGGAGGCAGCACCCTCCCAGGTATTTCTCCTCCAGACTCCGGGGAGCCAGGAACTCCTCGCACAGGGCTGCTGAGAAGAGGCCAAGAGAGAACCCATCTCCTGCCCCTTGCTGCTGCCTCCCAGCCCCCAGCCACCAACCAGGGCAGGTGAAGACACAATCCCACTGAACCGTCTCCTTGTCTTCTTGTATTGTTAACATTTAATACACGTCTGCCTTGAAAACACCAAAGTAGAAATTGGATCAATCCTACTATTCCACGGTTGCTTTCTCTCCTTGCAGAGACCCCACCTTCTTACACCTCCCTGGAAAACTTCCTACACAAAGTGGTGAATGCAGCCCCTCCTGTCCTTAAACCCCGCACGGCAGGGAACGGTACTGATGGTCTGTCCCCTTCTTCACATGAAAAGTCAGCTCAATTCCAGTATGATTTGAACCTACTTTTCTAACACATATTTAATATTAATGGAGTATCTAATATCTGGTATCAAAGGAACGCTAAGGTAGAAATATCTGACAAATGTATTATTTACAATTTATCGTTCACCATTATTGGAGAACCTATTAATGGGACCAAAGTGGTACCACATTGGTTTAATGGTACCAAAAAGCCCGTGTAGTTTAATGACCTAGGATGGAAGGTCAAAGAACTGGTTTAATGGTACCGGAAGCCCGTATAGTTTAATGACCTAGGATGGAAGGTCAAAGTCACTTAGTCAGCGGTGTGATTTGTCTGAAAAATGTGACAAAGTAGCAATATTGGTCCCTTCATCACAAATTACAGTTAGTTGCAGAGTCCTGGTGCTGCCATCACCTTGAACAAAGGGTCAGGATGTGACTCAACAAGAAGCCTTTACCTCACTGCAGGGTAATGACTCAAAGAACAGGGAATAGAAGCGATCAGAGCCTTTATGCTTCTGTTTCCTTCCTCTCCTATTGCATTCTCGCCCCCGTTTCATTTGTCCAGTCAAATGAAAACTCACAGTAGTCCAAAAAACGTCTCATGAACGAACACTTTATTAATGAAGGGATTGCAGTAATTAGTTATGGGAGCACAACTGCATTTTCTTATCAGAGTATGTTCCCAGCACCTGTTTTTAGCAGCTGTTTGGACAGTGTAAGGTCTGTGGGGCTGGTTCTGAAGAGCACCCGTGCCTGCAGCGAGGCACCCACGGCTCCGTCCGGCAGCATCGCCCGGGGCAGGGAACTTCCTGGGCTATGGGCAGGAAACCCAGCTTCCACTCCCAGAGGAAATGAAAAAAGGGCAGCTTTTTAAAGCTAATCTGAGAGAAGGGGGGAAGGGATGTTTGTTTTTGACACGGTCATCTATAGATTTGAAAATTCTTTCTATTTCACTATGAATTAGGAGTTGAATTTCTCGTGTACTCTCTAATAACAGAGACCACAAAGTACACAGCACGTTCTTCTGCTCCTACCAACTGTGGATACCAGCTATGAACTTGCAATTCTATGAGGACACACTTTGCTCATAAATCAAGTCAGCTGCAGTGTTAAAAATGGAGCAACGTAGAGACATTGGAAATTCATTTCCAAACTCCTTAAAATACCTAGTTTCTCTTCAGCATGTTTAAGTAGCCCTTTTTTGCTAAGCCCACGGGTAGTCACTCACCAGTCCAGCTTGGCCAAACAGGAGCTGTACAGCAGTTTTGCAGGCCCCTCGCCAGGTGGAAGGACAGACCTGGTTGAGGACTTCAGTGACAGGAGAGTCGTCCCGTGGCGTGAGTCCGTTGTGGCATCCAGCTTCCTTAATCAGCTGCAGCATTGTGTGCTGGAAAGGGTCAGTAACACTTTGTCATGCTAAAGATGGGATTCAGAAATGCTAACCCCAACTTCCACACACATTTATCATTATTCTACACATTTTCCAAAACCTACGCTGTCTGTTACCTCCCAACAGTCTCATGTAACTAGAAAAGCTCAACTGCAGAACAGAAACACAGAGGACCTCTGCTCCCTGGAACACAATACTCCTCCAAAGTCATAAAGACTATCTTTGCTTATATTCTTGCAAGATGGTTTAATCAAAACTACAAAAAGCACTGCAAAGACAACAGAAAAGCAGCATTTTGAGCTGTGGATTATTCAACTGTTTCAAGGGCAAGGAACTGGGCTTAACTAAAAATAAATATCCATGAAAATGCTGATTAAAATTGCCCAAATTACTTCTGAATGGACATCGTTTCCATTCCTTTATACTGAAAATACAATTAACTTCTCTACAATTTAAAATTATTTTTTTTTAAATTGATTACAGTTTCTTAGGACACACTAAAAGGAGCTTTGTTACAAAAAAATATTTTCAAGTCCCTCCCTTAGCACTGGAAGGGTCTGGGCCAGGCTTATTTAGGCACCTAAGAGGGTGAGAGCTCTGAAGGGCATCACCCGGTTAGGGCACCCACAAGGGCTCACTTTCCACTCTTTGGTGCCTAACCACCCTATTTTCAAAGAGACCCAGGAAGCTTCGTTACCTCCTGGACTTCTGTGCTCCTCTCGGGTTGGACTGGATTTGCCCAGGTGGTTAGAACGTTATCAGTTATGGACCTACAATGTTATCAACACCTTGTTTCCACAGGAAACCAGGCTAAAAATACGCACTTTTAAATACAAGTTCAGCACTGAACTTCTACTGCAGTTGTTTTCTGAGTTTTAAGGGGTTCTAGTCTTTTTTTCCATTTTTCCCCCGACTCCTGTGGTCAGATTCAGGGTTATTACCGTTTTCAGCTTCAGGTTTTCTGCTGCAGACTCATTAAAGGATATTCCTTTCAGGAACTGGGATCCGATCTGCACAGGGACGGTGGGCAGCTCACACTGGATGGGCTGAGGTGGAGTCTGTCTCCTGCCTGTTTGCTGGGCTTCAGCCTCACTGCAGCAGCCCTGCAACACACAGCAGATCGATCACAAGAAACAAAGATGTTAGAAAACCTAATATGAGTCACTTTTTTTTTTTTTTAAAGTAGTTATTTTGCAGGTTTGGAGGGATGAAAGGGAGCGGGTTTAGCAGATCCTACCTGAAGACTCGCTTCAATAGCTTTGGGGTTCAAGTGGAAGCCAGCCTTCATGGCGTATTCGCAGTGGCCTAAGCTCTCCAGAGCCACCTTGTAGGCCTGGAGGGAACAGAAGGTTGAGACAGAAGAGGGGGATGAGAAGCTGCGGGCTTGGTACATGGATTTACCCTGCTCAGTTCTACAGCAAACACACAGGGATCATGAGATTCCAACACTCGGACACCTCGCGGGTGCCCGTGGTGGGTATCCCTGCAGTAACACCCTCCTTCCCCACTCCATCCCTCCCCAGGGGCTGCACCACCCCACGCCAGAGCCGCAGACTCAAACCCACCTGCAGAGCACTGTCGATTTTCACGTTGAGCTCTTTGAGCTGGTGCTCAGGGATTGCCACACTCTGCGAGCAGAAAAGCTGCTGCACTTCGATTCCTGCCAAACAGCCGTCGCAGCCCCTCTCTCGCAGTCGGGACGTGGCCTGTCACGTAAAATCAAAATCCAGGGTGAAGAGGTGCAACCTTACACCAGGTCAAGCTTAATTACATTTTAAAAAGAGCAAAAAAAAAACCCTGAGTTTAAAACATTATAAAGAAGATGAGAAGCAGCACTTGGTGGAAAGGATCTAGAGGAGGTGACTAAACCTCTTATTAAAGGTCTATGGCTGTTGAAAGTAGAAGTCTCCCGTAAGGTGTCTGGCACGTGGGTACGGGTGTTGGCCACCAACTTCACAGTGTTTGCTCTTACTGTTTCAGCTCCTGCCCAGAACTGAGGATCCTGTTACAGAGGAGGGACTCGGAACTTCAACATAAAGGTACTGCCCCAGAAACAGAGGGTACCTTTACTCAGGGGTACAGACACTCCTGTGCACAGCAGGTGGTGTGTTTTATGAAATTAAGAGTGATTACCGTGCTGCAATTTGAGAAGAGCTATCCTAAACCCCCACACAAATACTTATTTTAGTCAATCATAAACATTGGAGAAGTTTCTCCTATTATTATTCTGGAACTTGGGAGAATCTGTATTTTTCTCTTCTCCTCCCCATGCACATTTAATAAGGGATTCGATTAGTGCAATACTTAAACTATTTTGAAATACAGATTTTATTATCCAGTAGAATCTGTGTTTTTCTCTTCTCCTCCCCGTGCACATTTAATAAAGGATTCGATTAGTGCTATACTTGTACTAAACTATTTTGAAATACAGATTTTATTATCAGAAAGAGCTGAAATGGGCTGTTAAGGAGGTAAAAAAGAAAGTTAAGGTCCCACATTCTGCAAACCTAAGTTTAATTTTAACCACATTTTGAACCAACTTGATAGCAATTACAGTGCACTTCTAGAAACTGTAACACTGTTTTAAGGAACCAAGTATATTAAACTTGAAATTAACTATTTTTATGCAAAAAAGGAGTAAAGCTATACCAGGATTAGACACGTTACAATTATCTGTAATAAACCTAGAGGACTCCCAAATCCCATTTTATACAGTGAAATAAATTTATGCTGCAGTAAAACTTACAGACAATTCCTCTGCATCTCTAGTTCTGAAGGAAACCTGTTTGCTTTCCTGTACCGTGCAGACGTTAGCGGATAAATGGCAACCTTGACAAGAGTTCCAGTCAAGGCAATTAACCTGCCCGTGGGGCTGCCTAATTAGACTTTAAGTTACTTGAATTTAAGGGAACTGGGCGCTCGGTGATCTATCAGCCTGCAGACCTTGGCAGGGCAAGGGAAAGCAGAGAAGCTCATACAACTGTTTTTCTTTGTGAAGAACTTTTTTTAGCGGAAAAAGTAAGGATTCTGCAGATTTAAGTGTTTGTGAAAATACCAGCCCCAAGAGTGGTACACTGAAGTAATCTGATTGACATTCCAGCTTTGATGGATCGAGCAACACAAAGCTTAACAGCATTAAGATAAAAGTCTTAAAAGTTACATAAAGATTTTTATGTATAAAATAGAATTCATGCTCAAAATTTAAGAGAAATAGACATTATCTAAATTGTTTTTTATCAAGATTTTGCTCTGTTTTTGCAAAGACTTGCTGCATGGGCTTTTTTTCACATTCCCTCTGCTGCCAAACCCCATTTGATCGTTGCTAATTCACTGCTAATAACAAAGAGCTGTCTCCACTGTGTGTGTGCTCCCGAGGTACAATCGTACCGCAAAGAACACTTCACACAGAGCAGAGACAGGGCAGTCACCAGAAAGGTAAAGCAAGTTTTAGCACGAGGAATTAACTGCACCAAGTTCCCCGCCTGCAAATGGAGCATGTCTTTAAAATCAGAGATTTTCTTCCTTCATTAGGGCAACCAGCCTGAGCTGAGGTTTCACTAAACGTAACCAGTATTTCACTAAACACAAGGTCACTGCAGCACGAGCTCCGTACCTCTGCTGCTCCCCTCCAGGACCTTATTGCATCTTCCAGCTCATTCGTGGGGCTCACGTTTGAGGCTCCAGCCCCACTGACGTTCTTTCTGTCCTGTGCTACAGCCTCAGCAAAGCAGGCGTGTGCCACCGGCTGCACCTTCTGCAGCGCCTGCGACAGGAACTGGAAGTGGACCTGCAGCACCGTCAGGAAACACCGCCCCAGGACCTGCCGGAGAAGACACAGACCCATTCAAGCAAACAGAAGATTTCACAGAAGCCTTTGGGGTAAGGAATTCAGTTTAAATCACATCTTTTTTTTTTAATAAAATAACACTTTGGATTATAATATTTAACCATTTACTTAAGGTAAGGTAAACAGTGAGTGAGCGTTGATTTCTGTGAATTAAGGGGAGATCAGACCGACCCCGTGTCATTTTTACTTCTGCACTCAAGCGATGGTTATCTGAAGAATGAAGAGCTTGGTAAGGTACTTACCAACAGCGAGCACATGAGCCAATACAAAAATGGGAGTAGCCTATTACAAGGACAAAGTCAACAGCAAAACCCACTTGCACATAGAGCTAGCGGAACTTATGCTAAAAGAAAAAACAAACCAAAAAGAAAATCTGAATATTTTTAAAACATGATCATAAAAACCAGTGAAGTTTAATCCAGCAGTTTATCTTCCAAGCAGAGCAGTAGCTGGTACCATGAGAACCCTTTTGCCACACACCCCAGTGGCCGCTCGGTGCTGGTTTTGGAACACAACAGCGACTGCCGGCACCGGCACAAAGCTGAGCCCCGTCCCTGGCACTGTCTGCCAGGAACTGCCAACACGGGCACAAACCTTCTCTCCAGCCCATGGCACTGGAACGGGACGTGCAACCCCCTCGGGAGGCCAAGGGCTGCCAGTGCCACCCGTGGGGCTAAGAGCAGGGACGGGTGCCCACCTCCGCTGGGCTCTGCGTCCCCAACTTGTCCCCTCTCCCTCTCCATCCCCCTCCCTCACCAGTGCTAAAGGACAGACACACGCCCCAGTCACTCCACACCAAACACAGAAGGTGACACCAAGGGGATGCTGAGGTGTGGGAGAGCTGATGGAAGGGGGAAACACCCCCGAGAGCAAGAGGGCTCTGTCACCTCCCAGATCATGCTCTCCTCAGCAGACCAAAGCGTACACCGAAGCGTAACCACAACGCAGCGGAGAAGCAAGTATTTTCCAAATGACTGCAGAAAGTATTTAAAACCTATTGGAAGTGTTTTCTTTCTTCTACGCAGTTTGTCACACAAAGCGGTTGAAAAATGTATATTTGATTTATTAAAAAAGACTCAACTTGAATTCCATTTTAGGAATAATTCATAAAGTACACAGATAATGTACAAAGCCATCGTGCCTTGGAGCAAATAAATCATCTGGCTTATTTTCAGCTACATTCTTCTGGAATAAAAATATTCAGACACAATGATGTTACTGGCAGGACTCTGCAGTCACAGCACAGTTATATGCATTAACTATCTCCTGCAGAAGAACCAGTGGTGGCAACGCTTTCTTCCACGGCATCCGGACTCCTTTTGACATTCCATTCTGGTTCAATCACTTCCCTTCTTTGTACAAGGCATAAAATTAAACATTTTTGGTACTTTGACTGACCTCTGAAAGTGGAGTTTGTCTTATTAAAAAAAGCAGTCAGCAAATGATAAAATGGAGAAACTCCAGCTTTCCTGGCTATAAGATTAGAAAGCTTGATAAGAAAACTGCAGGAAAAGACAACTGGCTGAGTGTTTCTGTGTGGAGAATGCAGCTCTCAGGGGAAGAAGAAACTAGGACTCATTAGGAATTCCAAGCCGATTAAGTTTCAAAGAATATTTAAGGTACAGAGGTTGAAGTTTCCCCTGCCTGGGAATAATGCTCAAAATAAACAACTGATTTAGTTTTTAAGTGGCAGCACACAACATTCCTGGTATAATTTACAATGTTAAACAGCGAAGATAAATAGTAACATCTGCTTTGCTGAACTTCTGTTTTGTTTGAAAAACAATCTATTTGTGTCTTGCTCAGAAATGGGTAAGGATGGTTTTAACTGCTTAAATAAAATCCAAGTGGTGGAGGATTTTTGCACTGTTAAACACTCACTGCAGATGCCAAACTCACTCTGCTTTAAAGTTCACTTGTGGAGGATTTTCTTCCAAAGGACTGACTCTTGTCTTAACTGTGGGAAAGAAGAGGAACCACCACCAGTGGAACACCCAGAGCCAGGGCTGGGCAGCAGCTCCCCAGGAGCATAAGGCCACAGACCGAGCCTCTGGTGAAACCTGCAGAACAGTGTTAGTGCACGGATGCAGTTTTTTCACAGTTGACACCGCCATCTCTTTTTCAAGTTTATTTTTCCCTACTTTCCACACGCAGAAGTGTTTGAGTCTCCTGGCTTTAGACCTTAGTAAGAACTGGAATCATCACGGGTGCCAATTAGTGAGTTTGTCTTGGTAGCGCTGGTGGTTTCTTAATCCATTTCTTTGAATCATGAGCTCTTCAGCTTGCAAAGGCTTTGTCCCAAGAAACAGAGCTCTAGCAGTGATGTCCCAAGCCCGTCACCAGGCAGGACAGGGCTCTCAGCTGCTGAATGACCGTAGCCAAAGGAACCTGCCATCCTGTCCAGGCAGCTGGAAGCAAAGGGACTTTCTGGGGAGGTCTTCCCTCAGCCGTCCTCGGCTCTGCCACCGGGCACGAGTTTAACCAAACTGGTACGTACCAGGAGAAGCATCAGCAGGAGATGCAGCGTTAGGTCATGCTGTCACGTATGATCCTCCTCATGGGGGCACACAATCCTCTTTGGAATATTTTGCTGGCCAAAGTGCACACATAAAAACGCCAGATTTCATTGCTGAATGGTGATGCCACGCAAATTCCCTGGCATGCAAATCTTGCACAGCAGATTCTTCCAAACAGAGCACTACCACTAATAAAGTTAGCAAATAACCAGTGTCAGTCTTCCAGACTTGATACAAACACTCACCTGCAGTTCCCAGGACCATTTTATGTAGCAATTAAATTGTAATACAGAACTATTTCTAAAGACAACGCTAGCAGATCTGAGAGCAGACCGAGATCACAGACCGAGATAAGAGTGTCATTCCAGCCAGCTCCAGCATTTTCTACTGATTTGAAGCAGCTTTTTGCTGCTAACAGTTCCTCAACTTGGAGAAGTCTGAACGCAATCCCTGAAAACCACAGGCAAGATAGTAATAATAAAAATATTTACATTGGGCTTTACAATGTTTGCTAAGAGAAGCTTACATTTCTTATTTACTGAAACATTTTTGTCCCACAAGCTTCTTATTCAAAAATCTTCAGCTATTTTATACACATAGAAGCCCAAAGTTATCTCCATTTAATACAAACCAGAGTGTCCAAGCAAATAACCTGTGCCCATTGGTGCTCCCCTTTTGTGCAGAACACACGGGGTACGGCTCTGCCATTGCCATCACTTCCAAGGCCGTGCACAAGCTCCAGGGAATTAAACCAAGACTCACTCTTTGTATTTTGCAGCACTGAGGCTGCTTCAAAGCTTCACAAAAGATGAGGAAATAGACAAACTTTTGTCCGGTTTTAAATTCCCACCCTCCAGATTTCCTTTAACGCTTTTATGAACAGAAGCAGGGTTTTAGCGCATTCTTCCAGCTTACAAAACAGATCTGGAAAACTTAAACTACACTCCTGATCCCCCTCATTTCCAAGTTGTTCCTCACCCAGGCACAAAACACCTGAGAATTCTAAGCTTTTTGAAAGAGGAAAAGGAAAGACAGAAAATAAAAATCAGCATTTACATTTCTGAAACTAAGCAGCCTTGGGAAACTCCATCTGTCACCGACACTTTGATCAAGAGGAGTCTGTGCAGGCTGCAGAGCAGGAGAGGCTCCCCAGAGGTCATCCCGCTGTCCCAAGCAGGAGCAGTTTCACCTGGGTCACTTTTGGTAGATGCAGGTTTAACCTGTTCCATAAGTTCTTCCTGCTGGAGGCTCCCTGCCCTTCGCTCCACCTCACTGCTTCACTGACACTGCAAACTGCATCCACAGCACCTAATATGAATCCTTCTGGAACTGAAGTTCATTACTTCTCGCTCCACCTTACGTGGCTGTGAGGAACAGAATGCTGCCACCTCTTCTGGCAGCTTCTTACACACCTGAACAAGGCTGGTTTTCCTTCTCAGTCCTCTCTTCTGCAGAGTCAGCCTGTCCAACCTCTCCTCTGAAGTCCTGTTTGTCTGATTCCTCGTGCTACTCTCCTCGGGGTCTCTCCAGCTGCTCACTATTTCTCTACGTGCAGCAGCAGCGGTGCACGGCTGCACTCTCGTGTTTAAGGCCATAGGAACCAAAGCGAAGAGAGTTAAGTGCTTATTTCATGGCTCTTACAGGTTATAGTCGTGTTAAATACATGACAACCACCTCCTGGCACAACAGCAACAGCATTGATTTATTATTACAGCCACACAACACTGACTCCTACTCAGCATACGACTGCCATAAGCCCCAGAACTGCCTCACAACTGCTGCCCAGTGGCCTCCACTTGGGAGGCTGAAAATTTCTATTTATATGTCGTAACATCCAGTTTTCCTCCCTGAATTCCATCCCACTTGGAAAACTCATTTGTTCAATTCACAATTTATTTTTAATTCAGCAGCTTTTCCAGCATACTCCTATCATGAGTACCAGCACACTCCTATCATAATTGCAAGTCAGGCATTGCAAATACTTTGAAGAAGAAAGCATAAGAATAGAGGAGCTTCTCTTTTCACCAGCACTGCCCAAAAACACAAACAAGGCAGAGAGTGCTTTTGGTGTGCAAGTGATTTTGAAGAGAACTCCAATTAGAGAGAGTGACACAAATTCACACGCCCGACAGAGCCTCCCCGGGTAACCTACCTCAATGTCTTGTAGGCTGAACTCTTTTTGATCTTTAAAGTTCGCAGCTCCCGCACTCAGTTCCATCAGCATTTTTGCTATTTCTGGTTTTATTGCTGCTGTGAGTCGACTCGCCGCTTCCATGACATGTTCCTGCACGTCTTTCAGTTGCATAGCTGCCTTAGAGTAGTGCGAGTTCCTGAACACGCTGCTGAAAAGCTCGGTGAGGAAAGTGCTCGTACGGCAAAAGACGTTGAGTGCATCCAGGTATTTGGAGATTCCCTGCTGGATGTCGGCGATGGGAGTGGTGTGGGAGACGGGGGGGCCGCAGCCGCCCGCAGCGGCCGAGGAGCCCAGGGGGGACGCCGGGGAGGTGGATGCCAGCGGCGCGCTCAGGGTCCTGCCCAGCTCGGGCATCTGGTACTGCTGGTGTTGCTGCACTTTCTGCTTGGACCCGCCAAGCAAAAAGCGCCGCTTATAGTCCATTTTGCTTTCTTGTGCACTACAGCAATACATAAGTGAGTGCTTGTCCAAGGATTTCTCGAGTTAACAATCACTTGTCAAATTCCTTCCTCGAATATAGGGTTACGTACAGTAACAGCGGAGGACTGTGTACATAGGTTTCACAAAAGGCATTTCAGAAAGGCAAGCGTCTGTATAATCTGTATCAGCAGTGAGAAAGGCAGCAGATTTGCTGACTTTGTGTTTTCAGTGTTCGGTGCAGCCCTGCTGCAGTTATAAACTGTACTCAAAAAGCAAGCTGAAGTTATCTTAATAATGCTCTCTCTCTCGCGTGGTGCTCCGCTCCGCACACAGAAAAGCAGCGCCAGAGCAGAGAAGTTATCGCCTACAACGTCGTCATGAGCATATTATTGTCACTTGCTGTTAAGTCTACAAAAGTTATTTTTGTCAATGCAAATAATAGTTTGAGAAGCAATACCTTAATGCGATTTCCCCATTAGTAACATCAGGAAAAGTGGAGCAAACCACTGATCAACAGCGATTATAAAAGCAGTGCAGAGGCTCCTTCCTTGAAAAAGCAAATCCTTGTGTCAGCAGATCAAATATCTTCAAATGTCTTGACAGATCCAGTCTGCCAAATTGGTTTACTTGTAGTGTCTCTTCTTAATACTGGAGGGGGAAAAAAAAAAATCTGGACTCTGCTTACAGAAGACTTTGCAAGTATAAGCTATTAAAAATTAGAGTGTTTATTATTGCAAGCCTTCTTCCCCTTTCCTCCTTTCCTTCTTTGCTGAGGTAGTTGTTTCCGTTGTAACATTAAGAAGTGGTGCTTCCAGACTGCGTTTGCCCTCAACTGGAGACTCGGAACAAAAATGCACAAATGTACTTGTAAGGCCTCTAGGTCATTTCCTGTGGAGGGAAAAAAGAAGAAAAAAAAGAAATCGAGTTTGTAGCATTATGGAACAATGAGAAGGTTTAAGATTTTAACTCCCGCAGTGTCCGGGGGCACCTCTCTGGGCAGACCTTGTCACCGGGCAAGACAGAAAGGCAGGGAGAGATGCAGGGACAGTTTGAGAGGCAGCAACAAGTTGGTGTCATTCTGTTACTACACTCAACACTGCTGAGTATTTCCTCACTAATTCTCCCACCCCTGACTGTCAAACTTAAGACTACAATTAATCCCCAGTGCAACCCTTACACAGTTAAGAACAGTGGAAGGCTATTAACGCAGAGCTCAAGGGGAGTTAATTACATTTTCTGACCTCATCCTTTTAAAATAATTTAAGAATTAAGTCAATGAAACCTTTTTTCACACACCGCAATTTATTGCAGAAATCCGACTCCCATTCATTTTACTAATTTACTAAATCAACAGATACAGGTCCTTAAATTTTTCTTTAGTACAACAGCAGACCAATCTGTCTATATCCTACTGAAATTAGCTGAAAAACACAAAACATACACATCCCATCTCAGGATAAGGGTCAGTACCTGTCATATGCAAGGTGTTGTATCAGGCAGAATTGCCAAACATTGGCCTAAGTAACACTCCCAGCAGACAGCAAAACAGGGAGACACACAGCTCCTAGGGCTGCCCCGCTCCCCCGAGGCTGCAGAAGACACCGATGAAGAGGAGGATGTTATCAGAAGGGAAGTGTAATGCAGAGAAATACAACTTGGTCAATCCGTTTATCTAGCCCGAGCTATTTGTCACACTTCGGGCCACTCTCTCCCTTTCCTACAAATCCACAGAACTTGTTTTGATCACATAAGGACATTCTTTTCCTCACTGCAGCAACTGTGATGGACAAGGCTAATATCAAAGAGTAATTCATGATAGTGTTTATAG
Source organism: Calidris pugnax (assembly GCF_001431845.1). Lineage (NCBI taxonomy): Eukaryota > Metazoa > Chordata > Aves > Charadriiformes > Scolopacidae > Calidris > Calidris pugnax. Next base: position 1,058,067 of record NW_015090842.1, read on the forward strand.
CATTTAATAATCCAGACACATCAGGAAGGAGCCCTTTAATTCAACAACAAAATGTTCCTTTAGCTATTACACTTGAGATATAAAACCCATATTAATATTGTCAGAGTGGTTGAGGAATAAAGATTTTATCTTCAGCCAAAATTTCTTATTCCCACCAATGTGAATAAACAAGATATCCATTCATTCATGCATTCCCAGGGTGAGCTCTGACACACACATTTGATACAAACTCCCAGGGACAAAGCAGCAGGACTACACAAGATGCAGCACTGGAGTCTCACTCCCACTGAAACAACAGACACACAAGTTTTTCAGGAAGTCATTGCTGCAGATGGTTCTGCTTCTGAGATCGACAGCAAATATTCTTTTATATTCCCACTTTTTAAAACCCGATAAACAGATAAAACACAGCAGCAATTCCCATATGCATTTCAGCATCCCTCATTAAAGTACTCAAGTTGATTACTTTCTTTCCTAACTACTTTATACTTCTCTCGATATCCAGATTGAACGCATCAAAGTGCAACAAACCCATTAAAACCAGAATTTTCTAGGAGGTCTTCATATCATATGCATAGCTGAAAATATTTTTCTCCTTGCTTTACAAGCCATGGTGCCGTACAGTGGGAAGTATGATTAAATTGGTTTTCTTGATTGCATATAAATGTAGACGGAACAAAAGAGTTGGTTGATTTATATGCATTGTAGAAGTAAATTGGTGATTATTTTCCCTAAGCAGACATGAATTTCACATGGCAGAGGAACTTAAGCAATGATCACGAAACATCTAAATGTTAATTAGAGCCAAAAGCTAAGAAGAAGGGGTTTTCAAGCTGTACAGCACTGAATTAGACAAGCACATTAGAGATGTGCTACAACTCGATGGTTCTGATTATACCCCGAGCCTTTCGGGATCAAACTAAGACACTGATCTTATCATTTGAAATGGTCTGGGATTTAGCCATACACAAAACTGCTACATCCTAAAAGATCATAAATGCAATGGATAGGGGAAGAAATGGTGTTGTTTTTATTTTCTGCAGCTATAAACAAACATGATAAATCATTGCATTTTACTTCCAGACAATTTCCTAGTCAAACCTGCAGGTACTTACTCAATTCTTCAACTGCAGTATTCCCTTGTAATAAGATCAACACAAAAGCTTAACAAGGACAGCTTGTATCTCCAGCATCTAAAATGTTACTTATTTAAGGAGAGAGGAAAACTGCAGTTCTCAACATGAGGCATGTGGGTAATGCTATACAGCTTACACTTTCCATACGCAGATCCTCAACATGCTACGGACAAAATAAACATTCTTCTTTTTGCATCTTTTCCTGAAAGAGTGAAGCAGAGAACGTTCCCACGCTCTCCTCTCCCTTCCCCAGTGCTGTGGTTCTGCTGCTGCTCGTGGGGCACAGACTGAAAGTGGGGGCTCTGTATTGCAACTATACAAGCTTTATGCCAATCTGACTCTTGCTGTATTAGAAAAAGAAAATAAAAAACTAAAAATCACAGTGTTTCATTCTAGTGATACAAGAACAGCATGTCACTGTTCAAAATATAAACCTTAAACTTGTACTTCACTTTGCAGAAAACAGAAATATTCACAGAAATCAAGTGCAGAAAGTATCAAAAAAGCTGGTTTGCCACAAGTAAATTTTATTCCTTCCTTTATGTAATCAAGGCCAAAACAGTGCTCTTCATATGCTAATAAACATTACAAATAGAACTTACATATAGCATAAACACAAGCTCCATACTGAACACTATCCTGCTGAAAGCTGTAAAATGCTCCCGATGAAGCTCACCCCATTGCTCATGTTCTGGCTTTAAGGGGTTAACACTGTAGTTATGGAACTGCTACTGGTTTGAACTATTTGACTTCCAGAGCGAGCCAAGCAGAAATCTGCAGGAGCTGCTCTAAAAAAAGGCCACATTTGCATAGAGGGAGGAGAAATTGCCTGAAAACGAGTGCATGTGCAAATCACATTTCACTGCTCTGTTCTGAAATGTAACATCCAACATTCTTTGCTTAGGTACTTCCCAAAACGTCAGAAGTGTTTTCTCCAGCTTCACTGATTGCAAGAGACACAAAGGGACACGGAGGACTGTCAGGCAAATGGCCTTTGGCACCCCTGGTTTGTGCTCCGGAGCCAGAAGGGGTGCAATCCCCGTCCCCCCGTCGGGGATCATCCCGCTACGATGAGGGGCAACCCTTCCCTGCACTGAGATGGGAAACGGAGCGGAGGAACCCGTGAGTAAAAGGTACCAAGGTATCACCATTAGTTCAGTTACACAATTACCCATGCTGTCAAATTCCTCTCAGCCAGCTCTATTTACCAGCTGCAGTGATGTTTTGCAGGCCATACTGGTTAAAAAGTTGTTGGTAAAAAAAAAGTAATTCATGCTTTAAAAAGGGTCCTGATATCAATTTTAAAAACTCTGCGCAAAATTAAAAAAAAACTCTTTTCATTTATAAACACGGACTTGGACATAAAACTTCATAATAATACACGAGCTGAAACAATATTTTGAAAATTAAACTTTTGAGTCGACAAGAGCAGCCGCAGCCATCTCCAAGTGATGCTGACCAGCAGAAAACACACAGTAATCTCTGACATCAGCTCAGTTATTCTGCACCTGTCATTTCATCCCAACACATCATAAATAGCCTTTCTGACAGGGTGGGCTGCAGACACTAGGAGACCTGGGAACCTCCCTATGGAATTTTTGGGGTGGTTTTTTGGTCATCCAAGCTGTAAAATCTCTTACTAGATGAGGACAGGGGGAGAAAGGGGAAGAGAGACAGAAATAGCCTATTATACCAATATCATTTTAGTTCTTGTTAGCTCATGAATTGCTTATTGGGATTCCTTTTTGGCTGCTCGCCCAGCACAGTTGGAGGGAAAAAAAACAAAACAAAACAAGCAGGGAAGCCAATCCTCACTGAACCCGTGAAGCTCCTGCTGCAACCACCCTCCTTCCAGGGTCTCCCCGTCCCAACAGCAGCTCACCAGACGCTCCGGCCGCTCTCCTGCCTGCTCCAGGGCTGGATGGAAGTTAAACCCCACTCAGTGTCTCCCCTCCCACCAACTGGGGAGCAGAGCCCACAGGACACGCTCCACAGGGACACGGGAGTCAGCACAGCTTCACTGGAATCATCAACTCGAGCATCCTATTTAAATGTACACAAATCTAAACAGACCTACTTATTAATATAGAAACTGATCTCATTTACCAGCAAAGCAATTACGTAGAGAAGCACGGAGATTTGTTAAACCTAAGCAGAAGGCTCCAGCAAGTTGGGTTTATTAACTCAAAGACCAATTTCACTGATGAAATACTTCCCAAATATTTACAGACAGTCTCTGAACTAATTTATTATGTATTTGTCTAGAGCTTTTTTCCTTTCAAAATGACCCTCCTTAAAACAAAGCTATTAACTTAATTGTTCCGATTTGTGTCTTTTGCACTTAGACTGAGAAATCCTCTAGAAACACATCTATGCTAGATGGCCAAAATGACAAAGACAAAAATATCCCTGTGCCCTGCCCAAAAAAACAAATCACCAGAGACTGTAATGAAAACGTCTCTGAAACAGAGAGGACTGGAAAAGGCTGAAGAATTTCAGGAGCTAGGTAAGGACCGAGGGTCTTGCCTGCTCAGCACTACATCACCTCTTCCAGAAAAGAATCCCTAGCTCTGAACTGTATAACTACACCCCGAATCAGAGTGTACAACTGCCCAACTACACCGAGTCAGACTCAGAGCTGTCAGTACACTGAGCTGGATTTTTCCAAGGCAGAGCCTACAGCGCATCAGGAGGCTTCTTACATGTTGTTTGAAGTAAAACACGTAACACTGCACAGCACTAACTCACGTCTCAGCAATGAGATATGACAGCGAAAGGAAAAGCTGGTGAAAGGAATGTGTTAAACCAGAGCTTCTTTCAGACTTGGGTGCCTCCCTGAACGTCAAAAATAGCTGCCTGTGTCAGCTCAGGATCGCCGTTGCAATCCTCCCTTGGCAATAGGTGCTTACGTTATCTATTTTGAAAGCAGGACCAGTTCCCCTTTGAGAGGGAACTGCGGGTGCAGAAGGGAAGGAGAAGAAAGTCCTGTCCCTTCTTTGGATGCAGTAGCCTGACAGAGCATGAGAAATTCCCAGGCGATGTGACCATCAGCCAGAGGAGACTTGAGCCTCCATCCCTCATCTCCCAGAAGGGTGCACGTCACATCAGCCACAAGCACCCTCTCTCTTGCTCTCCCAGAGCTGTGTGACGTGCCAAGGTGAAGAAAAGACTCGTGGGCCCACAGCAAGAGCGAGCGTGAAGACGAGCGGGAGTAAGAGCCCAAGTCAAATACTACAGCATTTAGGCACAACATACTACATGCACTAATATATATTCACACACACACACAAAGAATGACGTAGCTTTGCAGGACTGCGGAACTGTGGAACAAAAAACCAGATTCATTATGGACAGAGAAATTTATCAACTCATACATAGAAAACCAAGCCCAGCCTCACATACAAAACCATGGGCTCTGGCCTGATCGTTGCCGCTTGGGAAGATGATCTCAGGGTTACAACTGATTGGTTTTGCTAAATAAAACATCCGCTTGAAGCTGGATGGCAGTCAGAAGAGTAAACCTTATGTTACAAATCATTAGCAAAGGAATTGGGAAGAGAGCAGCAGCGCTGGAAAAGCCAGAAAGATCATCACACCACTGCATGAATCCATGGTTTCCCCACACTCCAAATTCAGTGTGCAGTTCGGGGCTCCTTATCGCTCTCTCTTCCAGAGGGGCTCACTTGCTTACCACATAGAGTGGCCACAGGCTCAGGAAATCCTACGTGCAGCAAATTGCTGAAGACAGAGTTTTAGATGAGCACAGCTCAAACACTCACCCTGTTCTTGCCTTCCCTTACGTATCCATTTATAACCTCCACGGGATAAAGGAGGTTGAGCTGGATCAATTTTGAAGTCTGAATCAGCGTGGCCACTTTTACCTTCTTATTCACTCCAACTTAGTGGTCATGGAAAGCAGAATATCACAATGACATATTGTTTACAACTGCTCTGGAAACAGAAGCATTTCCTCATCGATAACTCAGCTGTCAACTTTCAGACAGGGCTCCCAGCCATTCTGCTGCTCTTGCAGACAGAGATACTGCATTTCACAAATGCCACAGCACTCGCGCCTGTTCCCATACACACTTTTGAATTTTTCCGCTGAAAAAAAATATCCCTAAACCGAATTTCTAGAGTGTTTTAACTGAGTTTGTGATGCTATGCAACTTTAAAAGAAAAAAACAAACTCGGAGTAGCTTTAGTACACATTTTAATTATTTTAGTAGTGTTAGACAAAAGCGGTACTTCAAGACAGTGAAAATTACAGATCATCTACACATTGAAAGCTCTTCTATGAAGAAGAAAGTTGTGTACTAGAAACACAAGACAGATTATGTACTGAAAATCCTGTAAAGCCTTTGGGAGATTTTTTTTTTTGCCTGTTTGCAGCAAGGATGATGAAAGCTTTCAAAACATTTGGAGTAACTCAACACCAACAATCTTTCCTTTCCCAAATTGCTACGCTGCTTCTGAATTCTCAACACTTGCCACAGAACAAGTCTACAACATTCTCTTGATACCAGACAACACCAACAAAGAGAAAGAAAAAGCCCTGCAAATGTGCTTTTAGTTACATTAAATACACTAATCCTAACCCAGATATATAAATGAAGTGGTGACTATTAGCATGTATTTCCACATGTAAACTATTTGCTTTTTCGTATTTAGTACATATATTACCATACTACTACTTTGTGACCAGAATTAAAACCTAATCCAGTATTTATTAATATTTCTTCTCTTCATGGCAGAAGCTTTATCTATCTTAATGTTTGCCTTCTCCTGCAAGTCATTCATTGAAAGTCTCCTGCTTGAAAAGCATGAAGTATTCTGAAACGATACGAATTTCATTTCCAAAAATAGGAGCCAGGAGCACCCCTCAGACAAAGTGCCACCAGCACACACACTTACTGCCTCATGACACTTGCAGCCACCAGCTTTTTTGTCGCCCAGCTAAGGCAGAGAGTGGTGTCCCCCCACCCCAGCTCCTGCGCTGCGAGAGCAGCCCTTCCCCAGGCTGTGCGGGCTCCGCTGTTTGAGGAGCAGCACATTCATTGCCGAGCAGCTGGAGCTTTGCCCAGGAAAACAAACTATATTCTACACTGAAGAGAGGGACATGGTGATTAGGCCTTTCATATCCCTCTCATGCTGAAAATTATGGAATTATCAGAAAACTGTAATCATGGAAATGTTAAACTAAGGAGAATGTATTTTTACAGCAAATGAAGATAATTATGTTTACCATATTTGGACCTGAAGTTGGCTGGCAATTCAGTCTGTATATAGACAGCAATATCTGATTCACTGTCACAGGATATGAATAAACCAGAGCAATCCAGCGTGAATAACAGCCTCCCTCCTAGAACAAAACCAAATATTAGTGTGTACACAATGCTCCAAAAGCATCATATAATACTGTAAATAGTGATTTCATAAATAGCGGTAGTTGAATAGTTTTAACCTTAATTCTAAGAATTATTCTTGAGCTAGATCTTTCTAACAGAAGTCTCTGGAACAGCCAAAATGCTTTATTTCTAAAAAAATCTATGGTTTTAATATAGCGGATTATGTAGAACTAATTTCTGTAGCTGATGAAGGAACAGTGGGGACAAGTAATTTGGGGTGATAAAGATTAAAGAAGTAGAAACGATAACATGCATACTTCATAACCTTTCCTCATTTTTTTCTAATCAAAAAAGCTGCTTGTGCGTCGTCAGCACAGCATTCCCCTCCTCATTAGGACCAGAATTTATAAGTCTTAATTAAATATAGATGAGATTTTTAAAATAGCACTAACTCATCCTGCATAGCTGGGGTCAAAACATGATTAGTTATAAGATCAAAAGTCGCACCTTTCCAGTTTATAAATCTCTAATGCAAATCAAAAGGGAAAAATACAGCCCAATTTTGCCACCTCTCCCCCTCCAAGAGCACCCACAGCTTAGTGCTTCTCTCGTGGTTCTGCCTGTTTTACACAGCAGACAACGACAAAAATCCTTCCCAAGTTGCTCAATCTTCTGCAAATGCCATTAAGAACCGGTTCAAACACACGTTAAGCACCAGAGAGTCTCCTCTTGCCCTTCTTCTGCCAGCCCTGGGTCCCAGCAAACACCCCCCCACCTTCCCCGCGACCGCACAGCTCCAGCTCCGAGACCCCAGCACCCAGTGCCATCCCCGAGCCGCGCCAGTAATCCCCCTGCTATTTCAGGCCACAGAATCATTTGTTGCCTTTTATCCACACAACGTAAATGCCAAAACAGGCCATGGGGCAACTTAAAATCAAAAAGCTGGGGAGTGAAGGCTGAGGAACACTAGAGCAAGCTTAAGTCTTCTCTGTCCACACCTTACGCTGACACGGCTGCAAGGAATTTCTGAGTTTAAAAGCAAGTAGTTCCTTAGGGTTTGCATTCACTATGTTCAGCCCAGGAAGACCAGCTTGATTATTTTCCTTTTATTAAGAAAAGCAAAGAATTTTAATGTTAAAAGACTACTGTTTCCCTGCTTCTTTAAAAAGGTTAACACTCTTAAGAACGAAGTTTAATTTCTTTCCATATAAATTTACAGGTCTGGAAAATAAATCTCATGTTTTATACCTAGTGTAGATGCTACCAAGGAATATAAATAACTTCACACAAGAGCTAGTTGCTAACAGATGCATACATGGAATTCTGCCGGCACGGCTCCGCAGCGGAGTCTTTTAGCTTCCGGCTTTAAGCTGCTACATCAAGTCTATGGCATGGAAAGGCAGAGTCAAACTGATGTTCAGAGAAATACTGATGGGATTTGACTTATGTAATGGGACTTTTCCTTTACAAAAATCATCTTTCTCAGGTTAAAAATTATTCCCTCAAGAACTCTCCAAATATTTCCCAACAAAATTACCACTTGTTAAATAATTATCAATCCTAATTTACAACACAGAAAGCACAGTCAGACCCCCAGCCCATGTCCTGAAAGCAGAAGTACTGATAGTTTTGTATACAAAACTAAGCCCTCAATCATGTGCCTGATTTGTCACCAGGTTGTGTGCCAAAATTTCTGCACTGGGTTGTGCAAGAACTTTTTTGCCCAGCAGAGGATACAATGGGATATTTATGTTGGTGTAATATGTACTGAAAAAGAACCAGATGTAATGTTTTAACCCATCGAACAAATCAACATGATGTGGTTGAGCTGCTCAGTAGAAATCACACATCCATACGCAAACCTGAAGACTTAAGATTAAACTTTTATTATTTGTTAGAACTTTCTGAAAACTCCCATGTGCGTTCCCCCGCCAGCTCCAAGTACCAACAGTGCATCAGGGGAAGATCCTAACTTCATACCCAATTAAGTCCATCCAATGGTATCTCTCAAAAATCTCTGGATTTTGTTCACAAATGAAGCCTGGAAAGAAGCATTTAAAATTTTAAGTGTTATCTTCTGATGTGCCAATTATACTTAGAAACTATTACCAAGAAGAAAGCCTACGTTACAGGCTGTTTAGGTGACATGCAGCCACTCCTTCCCAGTAGGACGTGTTGACAAAGGGCTCTCTGCGGCAGGAATTGCGCCACAGCACAGCTCCGCCGGCCTAAGACACCGTGAAGATGCCAAATACGTTTAAGCAACGATTCAATACCAGCTGATGCATCTATTGCAGCTCTGGCCAGCCCCCTTTCGAATACATTTCCTAAGTACCAGCTTTAGAAAAAGCGACCTTTGGCCCCCAGGCCTGTTTGTGCAGAGGGCACGCGGCCGGCCAGAACCACCCCTCTGGTACCAAGCGCTGCCCATGACTAATCTGGCACCGCCAGCGATGGCCAGGAGCAGGTCACAATACACAGCGCTGAGCATCGGGGCGATGCCCGCCCATTCCGACTTTATATATTCCTACAACACACACACACACACCCCCGGCACCATTTTTAGCCACTGTTGGATTTCCTCCCTTCTCCCCATCCCCCAGCCAGGCTCCAAACCTTGAAGTAACCTTGTTCTGTTCCCCCCCCAGAGACGGCTCCATGCCTGAAACATAACCTCTAATCTTATTTTCTATTTCTAGCATACAATTCACGACCCTTATCCCAATTTTTTAAATTAAATATTCTCCATGTTGCACACTCTGCTTCCTATAGCCAGGCTAGCTCACAGAGTATGTCAGGATTTATAACCGTATGTTTCTCGTTGAGGATAATTTTACATTACTTTTAAGAGCATCAGAAACATATAGTATTTACCCAATATAGATTTAAAAGCCTCCTCTGAAAAGAGGTTTTCAGTACTACTGTCAGTGCTCCACTGCAATGAAACAGCTTTATTTGTTAGAAGATTTAGATAAAGACCTTAAAATACAACAGATCTGCACTTCAGGGCAGTTTGCAAAGCCAAGCATTAACCCCCAGCAATTATTGATACTTGGAGAGTATGTGTGGACATTATGCTAAAATCTTACAAATGACAGGGGTTTATTACACAGGAAGCCTTCTCATCTGACACCATCTATTTACCAGAAGGACTTTGCTAAAATTTCTTTGGTTTTTTGCAACAACAAAATATGTCATTTGTTTGCCATCAATTCTGCAACATTTCTTACACAGCACAAATCACAATAAGAATGCCCTGCTGGATCAGTTGTCCATCTAGGCCACCGTGGCAGTGGTCAAAATGTGTACTTTTAATTAATGAGCTCTCTCCATAACCCTCTTTCATAGTTCTATCAATTATACCCAGTGTGTGCAGTTGCTAAGGTAAAATGTTGCTCCATGCACAAATTCCCCCACAAAAGCACTTTGATACAGAACAGCTCCCTGAAGGATGAAAAAATATTTTTCTGTCTCCAAAGTGCTGAAAAACAAGGAGTTTCCAGGATGTGTCCCAAGCCCAGGGGGTGCAGCCTGACACAGCCACGGCCGCTCAGGGCCACAGTCACACATACACGTCTGCGTTTTTATCAGCCACGTGCTAACATCCTTCTGCCTACCCCAAAATAAGCTATTTGAGCCCCAAAAAACACATCCCCAGGGAGCGTGGTGGGAACGTCTGTCACTGTTCAGCTGGCTGTGTGAAAACCCTGCAGAGAGGAACTCCTTTGGTCACTGGGCATTAGGGAATACCTTCACTTACACACGGGGAAAAGCTAAAAAAACCACCACCAAAACAACCAAAAAAACCCCAAGTGAATTCTAATGTACCCACATGTCAAAATATTTATAATGCTTACACCAAGCTCCGGGGTAGCCTTTCAAAACAAGGCCAGCTATACTGATATGACTTTGTTGATTAATCAGAAAATTAGTCAGCCTAGGATGCTAACAGCACCCTAACCCTAGTACTTCACAAAATTACTTTCTGAATTGTATTTTAGACATAATCAGTTGTGGGACAACTTGGCCACACAAGTAAAATTAGGAAAGGAGGAATACTACTTGGACTAAGACATGAAGCATTAATGACATGTTTTGTTAACTTTATATGTTCATTATCAACATGTTTTGCAATAAATAGGGTTTGTTTCACACTGGTCTGCACAGGCAGTTCTAGGAAATACCATTAGTTTGTTCTGCTTTCTCTCTCCCACTCCTTCAGCTCCCGTCCCATTCTCAGCAGGGCATCGCTTCAATTTATTGGTAGCTCCACAGAAACTGAACAGCACAAGTGGGAGGACAGCCTCTAGCAATTAAGAATAAAAGCAGATAAGTGAACATAAATCAGACTAGAGAAAAACAAGTGTGAGAAGTTTTTAAGGTAGCAGAGCTGGATTTTGAAATGGACTGGAAAACAATAAGTATAGAAATTGTGAAGTCAAGAGGCATCTCATCAACATACTTACAAGAGCAATTTATACTGTGACACAGAAGTTCACCCAGTAACAGGAGCAGCAATCAGAAGTAGCCCAACACAAGATTTCCTCCCAGGTGGCTGCCAGGGCAGTAACAATACTTCCTTTCCTTACTTTAAAATAAAATTACATTGTCAACATAAATGATAATCACAAGTCAAGGCTGCCTTTCGCTCAGCAAAAAAAGGACGGTATGAAAACATGTTTTGAATGGTAACTTCACTGAGTCTTAATGGTCAACATTTGAAAGCTTTTCCACCCCACCCCAAAATAAGGGAGAGAAACATCTCAGAAAACCTCACCGAGATTCTTATGTCAATGAATGACAGCCACAAGAATTCATCATAGCACTAGGAAAATATTTTCAAGTATGTTTTCAAAAGGATACTGTTATTCAAATGGAAAAAGAGTATCACACCACCACTGTCCAACAACCCAACTATTTCAAAATATTAAATTCATTAAGTATTTTATTACTGTGGTCTCCATAAAATACATAATTAAAGAACTAATAGAATATTGCTTGTCGATGTAAATATAATTTTCAAAATGTTTTCGCACAGTCTCTGCTTTTAGTACGAAAATGACAGGAGCAGCTCTACCCTCCTCCCCCAGCACAGCATCAGGAAGGTCTTTGCTTTTTCAAAACTGTTTCCACTCCCGTCTTTCATAACCTTGCGGGAACACAGAAGAGGTGGTTTTAGTCAGGCAGGAATAGTCTTCATTAGTCATAAGAACGAAAACCAAGTACCAAAGTAAATCCACACTCTGCACCATTTTAAAATCCCTACTTCATGGGGAAAGGGCTCCTGGAGCACAATCACTGATGTAGGCTGGAGATGCGGGACAATTTGTGCCTTAATTTTGGATAAAGCTCTCAAACATTCCAATAAGTCAAAACAACCCTTTTAACATGCAATAATTTATATGAAACATTCAATCACTCAATAAGCACCTGAAAAAACATTTAAGCACACTGAAAACGTAGGAATTTTTTTTAAGTTTCTGCAAGGAAATCCGAGAAGGATTTCTGAAAAATAAACGCCTTCCACTTATAGCCCAGCAGCATCACCAGGGGAAGCCATGGCAGAGCAAGCAGCAACGCTGGCACTACTGCTGGTACTGGAGCTTAATGGGATCACCGCTGATCACCAGCACAATGCCAGCCCCAGAGGAACCATCACACGGTGCCTACAGCTCAGCCAGGCTGGTTCTGGAGAAAGCTCGCTGCCCACTACTACTCCATAATCAGTATTATGGAAACAACTCCTTCCACACCTCCCAGGAGAAGGTAAGCAAAATTATCATTTAGACAAACTGTTCACCTTCCATCTGCTTTAAGAGGAACAACTCAGTAACAGACCCCCACAGAACAATTAACTGTGTGGAAAGACCCCTGCTGCTAGACCCCAGGATCCAAGGCTCAAGCTTCCACTGTAGTTCTTTACTCTGCTCTCCATTTACAGATAGTACATCATCTGCCACATTTTTTCCCCATTAGGCAAGCTCTGACAAAAACCTGAGCTCGTGTATGCTCTGCTCCCGAATTACTGATGGCAGCAGAAAGCACAAATCACTCCTGCACCATCAAACAAAGCAGCCAACACGCTGTTGCAGGAAGGATTTCCATCCATTCCTGCTCTCCAAAGCATTGCACGGAAAAAAGCCCTAGAAACCTGTCTTCCTACTGCTACTAACACCGCTTCCTCCCAAGGCTCTGTAAGGATCTTCCTCTGTTCCTAGAGTTATTCTGTGAGGCAATCACAATTTCTATATAGTGCCTAAGCCTACAGGATGTATCTGAAGAACTCTCTCAGGGAACACTACAATGAACACACACAGGCATGCTACGTCTACTTTTTGCATCTTCTTTTCAAAAGAATGGTATTATACTATCAGGTCTGTAGTTACCTGCAATTTTTGAACACCAAAAATACACCTTACTTTCTTGCTTTCAATTCAACAACTTCAATCCTCTTATCAATGCTTTTTTCCTACTTTTAGATTCACTCCAGCAAGCTTAAAAAACACAGTATTAGAGATGCATACTTACTACACACTAAGGTATTTAGGTATTTTGCCTTGTGGATAAAAATATATATCTCCTACACACACATAAGAATACCAGTTATGTGCATATTACATGATGCATGTTCTCCTTTATTAAAGGATTTGAATTTCAATGAGTCACTTTCTCAAAATCTCCATTCTAGAAATAAATAAGTACCTTCCTTCAGGGTACCCAGTGGCATCATGCAGCTGGGGCAGACCATCCCACCTTTTGCATTTATTATTTCATTAGGATCAATGTGTTCTACAGTCAGAACTAGGACTAACCCCAATTAGAATGGGATTTGGTACATCTCAGGTTTTTCCCCCTCTGCTACCACTCTGTATTGCTGTGCAGGGGGAGTTTCAGCAGAGCTTGGGCTGCAGGGACACCGCGGCTCATACCAAACAGAGTTTAGAACAACAGGAAATCTTTCACATTTTCAGCACAGCAGATCCCTCTTCCAACCTTTCAGCTAACATTCCAATCCTCACTGTGGAATACACACAACCAGGAGAGTTTTAAATGTGAACTCAAGTGTAGAGTGGGAAAAAAGCAGCAAAAATAGGAAAAAAAAATAATCACAGGGAGAAAAAAGAGAGAGTGCCTGGACTCAGCAGCATAACAAGATTAGATGATTGGGGGCTTGGTAATGAAACTGATGGCTTTCTTTACAGTGTATCAATATGATGATGTTCAACATTGAGACCAAATGTATTTCAGGGCTCCCAAATGGTAAGTAAGGTATTCTGCTGCTTTTTGAGTTGCATACCAGCAAATCATTTTAAACAGTAGAGCCACTTGTAAAATGGAGTCTTATCTCCTCCTACAGCCAACATATTATTCTCTGTCTGTAATAGAAAATTCTTCCACGGATTGCTTTTCCTATCTTTCAGGTGATTATGCTGGTGTTTCAGCTTTAGAGGCGAGGAAATACATAGATTCCATTTATGCAGACATTTCTCTGTCTAGATTTTGGACAAAACAGTGGATTTTTATTGGTCAGAAGTGAACTATTAATAAAAACAATTTCAACGTTATATTAAGCAGTCTATACTAGTAAGTTCCTAGAAGGTAACTACTCAAGACAAACTGTCAGTGAAAAAATCTTGCAGCGTCTAGGTTTTTACCACACACCAATGCTGTAAAAATCTTAAGTATCTTATCCTCATCTGCGTCAGATTTAAGCTTATTATTCTTAAGTGAATGGAAATTTTTTTACCTAATTATTTGTTAATTCTAAAAGATTACATTAAGTTTATGACTATGAGTAGTTGCTTTGCTATGTTTCTTACCATATTCTTCAACATGAAAGTACTTAAGAAGAAACCAAAAGCTTTGAACAGAGAAAAGAAAACAAACATGAAGAGAAGGAAGCAGGAGGAGAGGCATTGTGGTGTGAGGGTGAGTAAGCCACCAGTACCTGCCACACAACCTACAGCTCGTCACCAGGCCATGCTGAGGCAGTATCTTCTGGGTGGAAGAATATGAGTAGCAGTTCCAGAAAATAAAAAAAAAAATATTATTTTTTTCACATCAACTACGAAGCATCAATTTCAAAGTATTACTTATAATGCTGGTTCTTACCTAAAAGATACAGAAGGTCTTGTCAGTGCTGGAATAGCCAGCAGTTCTAAGACAAGGGTTTGAGGGCACACATTGATATATATAAGTCAACTTGTCAAATGCTTCCCCTCTCAGGGATATTCTCAGCTGTAATTACTATTCTCTGCTTTTTTTCAGGATATACTAAGTGGGTCTTCTGAGCTGGAATCCTGTCCCTCACACCACCGTCTGTTGGCCAAGAAGCTATCTGCCCAGGACAGGGTAAGGTAAGGGAAAGCCAACGAACTACAGGGCTTAAGTCAATGGTGCGATGTAAAAAGAAAACAATCCCTCACGACATAGACCTTTAGAGACAGCTAAAGAAGGGACACGAAGCCCACTAAGTCAACGGGGCTTTGAGGCATGATCAGACTTTTCACACGCCACCAAGCACTATAATCAATATTCACACATATCTAATTGCATAATACTTGCTTCAAGTCTGCTGTTCCAAATGACGCCAGTTTAACTTTGCTCGCATTAGGATTCATTCTAGAGAAAAACATTTAGCATGCAAGATGCCCTGCATTCATCTTGTAATTTATTCCTTGACACACTGAACAACTGCATCAAAATACAGCACACCTTCCTATCTGCACTTGTAATTATGAGGACTGTATCACTTACAAAACCTTAAGTTAAAAGGAAAAGGAGCATAATTATGTGGTGTAGAAAATTTCATAAACTATACTTACCCTTGCTTTTCCTGATATATGATTTAATGTGCAGTGAAAAAAAAACAACACAGCCGAGATGAGCAACTTACGCTCCAGAACAGAATATATCAAATAGCATATGTAAGGAAGACACAATATATCATTTCCCTGAAACCACAAGAATTTTTGAAAAGAAACTGCCTCATCCATGCTAAAACAATTTCAGAACAAAATACAGAAACAACTTTTTAGCAGAAAGTCACTGACTGAAATACATAATTTTCTCCTGTTTCGGGAGAAACAACTTAAAATACCAGTAACAACGTACTAGAGCAGACAGAGAAAAGCCTCCACGAGCTGCTTGGTGAAGCTGAAAAAGCCCATAAAAATGTGAATGTCTCAGGAAAAAGAACAAACAAACCACAACTTAACATCAAGCCAAATTTTATCAGTCATATTAGCAGTAGTCATCTTCAGCTGTCACAACACACAAAGCTGAGGGCCATGAAGGCCTTTCAAGTGGAATAAACACACAGCAAAAGGTGTTGAAACACAAGGGAGGTCAGAGTCTAGAGAGACATTTTCCATCAATAATGCCCAAAGTGCAGGGATGGAGAAGCACAAAACAATACATAACAAGGTAAGGACAGGCAACTCTGAAGAAACTGACAGCAACTTGCTAATCTATAGATATTTCCTCCGAAACTGACTCGAGAAGTTTGGGTTAAAAACCCACTAAATTGTCACAAAAGCCCCACACATCAAAGCACTGTACAAGCAACAAACTCTGTACAGCTGTTTAAGAACAAATTAAACTTACTATCTTATACCTTTAAAGCCAGAGGAGCTACTCAGCCAGAACTCTGGTACCTGTAAGGCACAGCAATTCACACCCCCAGTATTCAGTCCAACAACAGGTCTCATTGAAGCATCAAAGACACCAGTAAAGGCTTTGGAGGAGTAAGTCTCTGACATCTGACCAGCAACAACTCGAATAGTGTTAGGGATTCGGTGATAAAATCACCCCTTCTGATGCTTGAAGGACAGCATCTATGGTCTGAACCAGACCTCTCCAGCCCCCATGGCCACTGAGATACAGAAAGAGAAGGCAGGGTGAGAGAAGAGCTAGAACGTTTTAACACACGTTCAGTGGAAACATAATTAACAGGCAAATCACGGTCTGTTATTCATTTGTCTGACTGTATCAGACAATCCTAATCAAACCTCCTAAAACCCAACTGTTCCAGAAACTAAAATGGAAAAAAGAAAAAAAAAAACAACCAACAACCTCTTTTCCTGCTGTGTCTTCAAAGGAACAAAATGCATTTTTCTCAAAAAACATTTCCCTAAATCTTGTGTGTCAACTGCAGATTTACTCTATCATACCAATCCATCACCACAAAAATGTAACATTCCTATATAAAAACAAAAAATGTATCATTAGTGGTTTTCAACAGATTTCATGTCCAGCAACATCTGCAGAGCAATAGATTTCACTAAAACAGACCAGGATCTTTTCTAACCACAAAACCAAGGAACAGATTAATTTCAAAATAGCACAGGTCAGATGTCCCGCTTTTCCAGCCGGATAAAGCACCAAGTGCACTTGACCAAAGTCTCCCAAACTAGAGCATATGCTGTCTGCCAACCAAGTGACTATTTCAGACTTACGACCAAATATTTTATGAAAGACAATGTTTAAATTAGGGTTGGTAACTTGGACCTGTAGAATACCTTTGCTAAGATGAACGTGTGAACAAGCCCATGTTAAATTCATGGCCAAATTTTATACGCAGTTTGCTACTTACCAAAGTTATTTTGTAATAACTTGTCTAAAACTTTAGGATACTCATTCCTCTTTGGATCCGAAATGAGGTCAAAGTGCTGATTTTGACATCACAATCTGTTGCTCTGGAAATTATGGCAATGTTTAGACAAAGAAGTTTATTATGAGATCTAATAGGATTGCTTGAGAAAAAAATCTTTTCATTCACTTCCCGAAAGCAACACAAGACAAAAAGACTGGAAACTCTTTGAGTAAGGACTCTTCTAACATTTTAATACAGACCCAAGCATATTCCCAGTAACAGTATACATGGGGTTTTTTCCATTTTTTCTTTAATAATTAGCATTTCCTTCCAGCAGCCCATACAATTTTAATCGGCATAGAATTACATTTACCCAGAGTGATCTTTCCCCTGTGATACTCAGTCTTTTACTCCATCTGTGAGGATGCAGACACAAAGAAAACTCTTTCAACAAGAAGAAGAGTGTTTCTGTGTCTGTCCTTTCCAGTCACTACAGCCTGCACTGGTTTTCAGCATTTCTGTTATATGCTGGGCCACATAAAGAACATCTAGCTTCTTCAGGATGAGATTGCCAGCTTCAAGTATTTTTAAGGAACTTTTTAAAATATTACCTTGTACTTAGACTCTTAGGAAGTGACACTTAAAACATCTCCAGATTTTTCTGGAATGTGAGCTGTAGACATTCAGGTGCTTTATCTTTCTCCAGGGAAGCTCTTGTGCTTGAACTCAAACTGTTCTTCTGAGGCACAATCAGCCAAGTTCTGTAATCTGTACAGAAGAGCAGGAAGTTCAACTTTCACAAACAAAGAAATAATACCTAGGAACATTGCTCTGAGTATCCTCGTATCAGACAGACCATGTAGACATGCTTCAAAGGATCTAATTTCACCCCAGTAAATCCAGAGGAATTCCCAATACCATCCAGAAACTCACAAACATACCAAGTTATTACAGTGAGGTAACCTACTTGGGAAACTAAAAACACCCAGCTACTGACAAGATTAAAGATATATTTCATTGCTAGATAACTCTCACACAAATGGATGTCACTAGGGATGCCCGTGGAGAAGCAAGTGGAGAAAAGGTCCATCACAGTCCTCTCCTCCTACTCTTCTCCTGCCCTCTACTCTACAATGCATTCTATATACTGCTTTAAAGCTCCCAAAATAGAATAAAGCATTAAAGAATCAAAGTTAAACATTATTATTTCTATTAAGGTAAAAAAAAAAAACTAACAACTTTCCATTGTGTTCAGAAACTGTTTAAGGTGAAGAATTGTGTTCAATTCCCAGATTGTAGAGTATGCTGCCCAGAGCCTGTGAGGCATTTTCTGTAATTGGGCAGTACCATTTAAATGTCACCTTTGAGTGCACAACTAAACAAGAATCACATCTAAAAACACTGTTATTAAACAACCAGTTGACATTTCCCCTTTTAACTTTGTAACCAACACACATGTAGCGTCAGGAAAGAACAAAACCAAAATACCCAAGCCTGAGAAGGGGTGGCTGAGAAGGTGGCAGGGGGATCTCCCTCTCGAAATTTTCCAAATAATCAATCTTTTGCAATGCTCTCATACAGAAATGCTTACCAGAAAACACTAGCATCTGACAAGTACCCCACCTAAACCCAACTAGATAAAACACAGGCACATTGACCAAAAACCCCTAACTACTTGAAAAGCAGAAAACTGTTAGAAAAGCAAGAAACAAAGGATCACAAAGGAAGGATACAGCTATGTTGCAAAACAATGAAAATCTAGCTTGCCTAAAACAGAAAATATGCACCAGTCATTTCAAGAAGAAAATTTTACTAAAAAAAAAGGCAGGAATTGGTCGCAATTTAGGGAGGTATCGTAAAGATGTTTCCTAAGGAATTATTTTCTCTGATGTGACCCTGACAGTAAGAACACACAGGGCAAAAATTTCTTTTAAAACATACAGACAGCTACTTTATAGCAAAAACTTTCTTAAGGTTTTGCTTTGCTTTTTACCTAATACAGCAAAAAAATTCTACCTACTAGTGGTAGTGTTGCCACGCTCTCCTACGAGGGCTTTCCTTAGGAGGGAGAGTATTTATTTCCTTCATGAAAATAATTCTTCAAAGCAAAGCCCTAGAATATCCCACTTCAAACTAGAATTGTTTTAATAAAAAGTTGTCACAGGTGCTCACCCTGATAAGCTGCCGTACGTTATCGTCAGACTGAAGCCCACGTACCAGGGATGGTATGCAGTCCCACAGCTGGAAAAATGCCTGCCTTGCTCTGAAGGCTCTGGAAAATGCCTGAAAGCCTGACGGAGCCTCGGTGACTCCCCCCTCGGATACACCCCCACCTACCTTCACCCACAAACAGCTCAGGATTCCCCAGCCACACCTGGAGAACTTCCCATTCCCCTGCTCAGCACTTTTCTTTCATTCCTCAAAGCTCAACCAGCACTTCTAGACCCTCTGTTCTGCCATTTCCCACCCCACTCTCTCTTGTACTCCAAGAGAAAGCCCCACTCCTGCTCCAGCCCAGGTCCCCGGACAGTCAGTTTGCCTCATGCAAAGTTTATGACCTTAATAGAACCATACAGATCAATCCCCCCAAAATTTCTTATCAACATGCTCATCTTCATTAACTACAGCAAAGTTAAGACAAGATTGATGTTTCAAGACTACAGTTCTCATAATAATTTGTCTTGTCACATTAGAGCACTTCAAAGTGAAACACACCTCATTAACACCAACGTCATCTTTTTGAAGTTTCATAGAAAGAAAATAATCTTTTTTTTTTCTTTTTTTTAATTACCGTTTTGGCAAAATTCAAGGACTGGACCAAAATGGTTTATTCACAGAACACTAGAACTGGGATCATATCAGACCAAATTGGCAACTAATCTGCAAAGCAATATTTGTGAAACTCCTCCCCCCCAAAACACACACCTTACTAGTTTCTCTGGGGGCAGCAGGGATGAACTCCGCTGCCATAAACCCCTCCTGCCATAAAATTATCTTGAGGTACACAAACAGCAGAAGAAATGCACACAAAGCCAGAGGCACAGCAAAACACAACGGCTACTAGCTTCTTCTCAGTGAGTTTGGAACCCGTCTTTAACAAATTCTACTTAACTTTCAAAATATTTTTTCATCCTACCAGGCAGAACCTCAGATTTTACAGATATCAAGAAGCAGCACTTCTATGGTTTAGATCTGCAGCCCCCATATAAGCCTCCAGCATTGCTTTCAGCCACAACACACACAAAATCTAAGCAGAACTGGGAATACGATATTGCCTGGAGAGCACAAGATTGCCCACGGCATGTTACTAATAAATTGTTGTTACCCAAAGGCCAATGAAGGTTAAGAAACACTAATCCAGACATATCACCGAGCTCGAGGAGGACCGGTGCGATTATACCGTAGATTCTGTCAAGCCCAGCAGAGCCAGTTGCCCTCTGAGCCAGCCCCAGCACAATGTTTTGTGATGAGGTTACCCATGCTGCTGGAAATGTCATCTTTCATGTGTGATATAAAACCCCTTCTATAGCTACTAACAATACCCCGGCATTGTTTGCAACATGTAGGGTGTTGCTCTGGCTAACGTCCAATTCCAGTAATAATATTCTATCTACCTACAGTAACCACAAGAAGATATTCTTCATTTTCAGCCCCAAGTGGTTTTGCAGCGCAGCAGCAAGCTCTTAAAGAATTGCCACACTTCACTGCAAGTTCTGCATTTCACCATGCATTTATCTGCCTGCACAGATCAGGCATTTCTCTAAAACTGTAGAAACACCTTGAGATTACTGCGAATAAAGGAGCTCTTTTCATACGGCACAATTAGTCATATCAGCAGTGATACCTATTTTGAGCAGCACCCATTAATCACTATCATTAGCAGGATTTCTGGTGTACCAGCAGTCATTGTACCAAGAACAAGTCTCTTCCTATTACAGTACTACTATATAAACAAAAGCAGCAGCACAATTTCTCTTGACACAATCCTGTTTTGAGTAACGAGAGGCAAGCGGCAGGACTTAAAACTCGTCAATTCAGAATATGAAGGGAAGCTTTCTTATACCTTATTGGACAGCAAAAATACAGTTGTTTTGCTGCAAAGGAAAACTGGCCGCCATTAGTACGTTTGGGAAGAAGAGGTGTTGAGAAGTGGAAAATAGTGGGAAGAAGGGGGGATAAAAAGCTCTCAGGTTGGAGACAGACAGAAAAAAACCCACAGCAAAATAAGATGCAAGTGGAAAAAGATTCAACTAATCAAGTACAAGTTGATACCCAAGAAGTGGAAGAAAGCTAGACTTCTCTTTGAAACACTCGTAGCACGTATTTCATATTACTTTGTATGAAAGATTATTTACCTGTTAATCGATCTTTAGAGTTTCAGAAGAGACTTTGACTAGAAAAATATTCCCAGTACGCAATATTTCTAGTTTCCTAACTACAATAACTCTTGATTCAAAATGAAAGACACCAACAGAAGGATTTACACCTTATGCTGACCTCGGAAGCAGCAGCACAAGGCACATAGGAAGCAGTGGCTCCGTGCTGCTTCCAGCCTGGTTCCTCGCACCCCAAAGGTTCCACGAAGCACCACAGTGCTTGGCCTGAAACACACCTTCTTCACAACCACAGATTAAATACTTAAAGTCCTTCCTTCTAGAAGGGAAAGTACAGGACAGAAAATAAAGGAAGGAAATAAAACCTCATGGAAGTCCTGAACTTAGAAAAATAGCAATTCTTTACAGAAGAAGAGTCCATCTTATTTTCTGTAGAGATGTTGCCTAGTAGAATGAACACCACCTAGTAGATGACTCCAGCCAAGTGCAAAATCGCATCGATACCCACGATACACAAATAGCACCTGTGCACATACCGAGATCAGCCGACACTCCTGATCCCGTGAGCTGCATACCAAAACCTTCATGTGGCTGGGAGCTACGCGGCAGACACCACATACCTCAGAGAGGTGAGGGACGGGGAGCATACCGCTGGAGCTACAGCCGCCCGTCGCCCACAGACAACAAGAGTTCCTCAAGAGCACCACCACCCCTCTGCAAGAGGGCACGGGGCTGAGGAAATAGGCACATCGAGCAACAGCGGCCTGTAAATCCACAGCGACCTTCTCCCCAGCCTCTGGATTTGAGGTTATCCAACAGCCACGCTGGCGGTTACAAGACGCAGAGCCGTTTTGGGAACCAAACCTCAACCTTCTGCCGGTGCCTCCAGAGCCACAGCCTGACCGACTTTGGAAAAAACCAAGCCGTTTATGGAAGCTACACACCACTGATGTGCGCCGCGCTGCAAGGCACTGTTCCTCTATAAAAACAAGAAATAATGGCAGCTTTCTACTAGGTAACTAGGTTTATCATCTCACACAAAGGAAACAAACCCGGTCTTTTGACTTCTTCCAAATCTCTAAGCTACGTCCACCTGACGAATACATACCTGCACCATTTCATAGAATCATAGAATGGTTAGAGTTGGAAAGGACCTTAAAGATCATCCAGTTCCAACCCCTCTGCCACGGGCAGGGACACCTCCCACCAGTCCAGGTTGCTCCAAGCCCCCTCCAACCTGGCCTTGAACCCCTCCAGGGATGGGGCAGCCACAGCTTCTCTGGGCAACCTGGGCCAGGATCTCACCACCCTCACAGCAAAGATTCAAGTAAAAATTTCCCCTCCGTTCACCCAAAAAAACCCCTCCAGCAAAGAGAAGCGAAGGTGTCCTCCTAAAAGTTTCAAGCTACGGCCTCAAACGAGAGTTACCCTCCGCTGCGGGCACCGCCGCAACAAACACCCCGGCCGGAGACACCACCACAACAAGCACTTTTTTATTCCAGTCAGCATCAGGTGAATAAAAAAACCCGTCGAGATGGATGGAGACACCCCTGCCCGCAGGCCTTGGGGCCCGGAACGGCGAAGGAAACACAGGGTGAGCCGGTGTTCCCCGGGGAGACCGGTATGAAACACCCCCCCTCCTCAAAGGCCGCCTCAGCGCCCGGCCGGGCCCGGGGCAGCGACGCGCCGCCCTGAGGCGAGGCCCCGGAGGGGGCCTCGCCTCAGGGCGGCGCGTCGCTGCCCCGGGCCCGGCCGGGACGGTGTTCCCCGGGGAGACCGGTATGAACCCCCCCCCAAAGGCCGCCTCAGCGCCCGGCCGGGCC
>NW_015090842.1:1081971-1098833 GCF_001431845.1 Calidris pugnax
CCCCTGGGATGGGGGGACACCCGGATGTGAGGTGAGGGGGCACCGGGGATCCCGTGAAGCGGGGGGGCACCCGGAGGTGACGTGAGGGGGCACCGGGGGACCCCTGGGATGGGGGGACACCCGGATGTGAGGTGAGGGGGCACCGGGGATCCCGTGAAGCGGGGGGGCACCCGGAGGTGACGTGAGGGGGCACCGGGGGACCCCTGGGATGGGGGGACACCCGGATGTGAGGTGAGGGGGCACCGGGGATCCCGTGAAGCGGGGGGGCACCCGGAGGTGACGTGAGGGGGCACCGGGGGACCCCTGGGATGGGGGGACACCCGGAGGTGAGGTGAGGGGGCACCGGGGGTGACCTGGGACAGGGGGGCGCCAGGGCCTGAGGGGACATGAGGAGGGGGGTGGCAGAGCTGCCTCAGTGAGGGGTGACAGGGATGGGCCCCGGGGTGCAGGGGAAGGAGTGTGAGGGACAGCCAGGCAGAAGAGAAGGGGACAACAATTAATCAATGAATATTTTATACAAATATGGATATAAAATAATGATTTTCCCCATTCTGTTGCTTTGTGGTCAGATGCAGTGTCCTTCCTCACTGATGGAGATGGCCAGTGGCACCTGCAAAGTTCCTCTCCTGGCCAAAATCACCAGCTGCAGAATTCAACACTGCTGGTCAATGGATTTACTTGGGAATTAGGTAAAATACACCAAAAATTACCTTAAATCGATCCCTTGGACATAATTGCCGTGATGTTACCAGCTTTAGGAATTGTTCAGGAACAGGCCTGGTCTATGATGGTTTTGCTGTGTGAGTTTGAACTGGTTTGTTATTATTTCTCAGGCTTAACGCTGGCTTTATACAGAAAAGTTTGCTGTGCATACCGTGTATTTTCCAATCCTATTTCCATAGAAATAGTCTCCTGTTAATCCTGTCTTTCTTAGTAGAAAGTGATTATTTTTTATTTCCAGGACATATTTAGAATGTTACTTTTCAAATGGAACAAGTGTTTAATAACATACAGGAAGGTTTGGTAGAACTTAGAAAATAAGGTAATGTGTAATAGGAGGAGAGTAGTTAAAAATTGTTGGAATATATGTAAGCAAAAGAATTTGTCTACAAGGCTAAGCATCTGATCATCTGGCTCTAATTCTCCGCCCCCCCCCCCCCAAAAAAACTAACCCAAACCCACACACTTGGATATGATACTAATAAAGTGAAAATAACAGTAATTTCCACTAGTTTCAGTGCTGCTAATCAGAAAACTCTGTGGGAAGAAGTGAAATTGTCAATTTATTGGACACCTTCTGGCCACAAGCTAGAAATAGTCCTCAAGTAGTATCTGTGGGGAGCTGCCTAGGAGCAATCTGTGGCTTTGTTTCCTTCTCGGTAACAGATGGTTGCTGGCAGACTGGGCTCCTCATCAGCGCCTTCCCTCCCAACTTCCCTGGTTCTTGCATGTCTAGTAAGCGTGTCTCCTCCTAGTAAATTTAGTCTTCAAATTAAGAAGTACCTGGGAAATACTTGGAAAGCACGCAAGGGAACAGAAGGCTGTCATGTTGTTGGCTCCTTCAAGAGAGAGGGGTGTCGGAGTATCCTTTCTACTGGAAGAGTGCAATAAAGGGTTGGAGAAGATACCTTTTTTCTTTCTTTCCACCCCCCCCACCACCCCCCCCCCCCCCTCTCTCCTCCCTTATAAACCCCTCCAGGGATGAAACATTGATTTCTAAAAAATAAAAAAGACTGTGATGGGGTTTCAAGAAGTTTTTGTTTGGAAGGAAGTGGAAAACTGAGCATAAAGGAAGTTGGAAGGAGCTGAAGAGGAAGGGAAAGGGGAAAGAAAACACTGGGATGGATTTTCCTTCCTCCCAGGCCAGATACCAAGGATCCAAAAAGAACCCCTGCTGAGCTATTGCTGTTTCCCACCCAAACAGTGCACACAGGTTCACAACAACCTCCTGCCCTGATGAAGAGCTGGCAGATTCTGCTGCACCATCCACCAGAACTTTTTCTGACAGCGCAATTTATTTTACCACCGTGCAGTTTTGCCACCAGACCCCCACACTGCCTAAGCCACGCTGACTAAAGCGTACTGTATCGACAGGCAGACATTTGTTTCACAGACCTAGACTTACAGCTCAGTACCAGGCACCAACGTGTTCTCTCACACTGTCAGGAGGTGGCCAAATCTGCTCCCTATTTTCTTATCCTGGTGATTTAATTGTATTCAGTGGATCTGTGCAGAATTCGGTTCTGTCAACACTAACAGTGGAGTCACACACAATAAGTGTATTTTTTATTTTGATTTGCTGGATTTATTTACGTGTTATCATTTTTTTACAGTGCTGTATAACAACTTTTAAGACATAACTGTCTCTAAAGATCAGCATTTCATTTGAAATTTATTACAGTTTAAGTTTATAGATTAAGAGCATAGACTGGTAATAATCCTAGCCCTAAAGCCAATATGCCTTAACCAGATGGCAGGAATTCAAGACAGACTGAGAAATAAATACGAAGTTCACACTTCTTAATACGCACAGAGTATGAAAACATTCAATTCAGCAGAAGTGCATAATAACCAAAGCAGAATAAAGAGGAAACTCTTAAGGACTAGAAGATATGTGGAGTAGATATTCGTTGTGACATTGAACATTAAAATTATTTTCCCAAATGCTTACAATGCTATATTTATATGGAATATTCTATTTTGTTTATTTTGTGAATTCTAAGTATTTTGAAAGATAGTAGCATGTTTAACTATTTAGTAAAGTCATATGTAAATCAGCATAGATTAGATGTATTGGGTTATATTTCTGGTTTTCCAATTGCCATTACGTATATGTGAAAAGTGCCTTGCGAGACCTACATTGAATGGGAAGGGAAGGAAACCGGTGCACTGTTTAAACAAAAACTGTAACAATGTTGTTTAGAGAGAGAGGAAACCAGCTTTGAAATGTATTACGAGTGCAACTTGATGTCTGGGACTGGGGGAGGAAGAAATCATTAGCTCAGGGGAAAAAAAAGCAGCCCTGGCACAATAGCCATGTGCAAATGTTAATGAGGATGTGCGTATCAGCAAGGTGTGGGATAAGATTAGGAGGATGAATGTTACTAATAAAATCCCTCAAGAGCGGGTTGTCTTGTTAAAGGAAGAAGCTAATTTACAGGAGGTTGTTGTTCCTGTTAATCAGACAGAGGGATGTTGAGGAAAAGGAAATGTTGGGAAAACTGGGGTGGTTTTGAAAAACAGACTTGATCACTAATGTCCTGTTGTATCCGCAGTGATTTTCCCTTTGTGGTTACCAAGGACTGAATGCTGTAGTGATGGTATGTTTAAGCACAGGAAGAGCAGCAGTCGTGGTGCGTTAGTATTTGGGAGGTATATTTGCAGTTGGGGGGTGAGGAATGATGAAAAGGCAGGTTTAGATCTGGTGTGTTATACAGTCTGTACAGTATGTCACAGGCCTCGTGGCTCATAGCCTGACTCGCTCTTGCTGTCTGAATGTTTGACAATGCAGGCATACGCGTAGGCAAATGAGACTTCTAAAAATACATTTCACAAATCACCCATTCCAGCTGTCAGGGTGAGAACAGTCCTTTTGTCCTGCAGCCCCGGACAACTCAAATCCTATTTCAGACAAGTGAAATTTAGTTATTTGCTGCCTGACAGGAAAGCTGCTGACCTCTGCTTTATACCCCTCAGTCCATTGACCGACCATTGTGTCCAACCTGAGGCTTAAAATGGGAATTGGCCTCTTGCCCAGTCCTTTGTAAACTCTACCAAACGGCGAAAGAAATGCGTGGCTGGAGCCCCCAGCCTGCTGGTTGGAAAAATTCCTGCCCGTTACCTCCACAGGGCAAGTCCCACTTTGGAAAGAGTGAACATGACTGACTATATATGGCCACCTAAAAATAAAAACAGGGACAATCACCTTTTCTTGTCAGACAAATCAAAGATCCAGGTCACCTTAAAAAATCCCAGGCTGCAAGGCAATGATACTGGCTACAGGGGAAATAAATACATATATAAATCTCTTCATCCTACATGGATCAGTCCAGTTTTGATCGAAGTGAATGGAGGCCATTAACTTCAACTGATGTTGGATGTGTCCCATGACCTTCTAGTTTATATATTTAGACTCCCCATACTAATCTTCTCTTCTACAGGTCTGATGTCATCACCATTATTATAAGCAGAACTCGTCACTTGATTGACAGCAAATAACCTTTCCAAAAAGTAGCCAACGAGTAAGAATGTTTTGTAAGAGCGACATATGATCGTGACGGCCTGCAGTCCATTTTGGTTTACAGGCAGTGGAAGAATTTCAGATATTCTTAAGGTCAGTGTCCCCCGTTCAGAGATGAAGCAGAAGATGTATTTGTTTTTAAATTGCCGTTCTGCTTAAAAAACTGTCTTCCAGTTGTGCTGAAATGGAGAACTCGACTCTGAAATAAATTCTTTGCCTGTTGGGACCAGCCAGAGGGGCACAGAAGTGGAGTACTCCCCACTGCCTGCACTAAATGGCCATTGGCATTTCATGTTTTTGCTTCAGGAAGTCAACTGCTTAAACATATGTACAATTTTTTTTTTAGTGTCTGGTGATTCAGATGTCTGGGATCTCATTTTGCTTGTTTTCTTGAAAACTTTCACGAAAAGGAATCAGCTTGCAAAACCACAAAAATGCACTTCTCAGCCAGCTGGGGTAAAATAGTTTGCAGGGCCATCTAAATCCTGGAGAAGTTTTTATATTTAAGAAATTTATTCTGTCGAGTAGCAAATGGTTATGAATTCATCATTAGTTAGCCATTAGCAGTTGGCTTAGAACTGGTCAAAGTATGCAGCAAATATGGAGGTGCTGAGAGAATATTTGTGAGACACAAAGAACTGTTGACATTTTGTAATACTAGATCCTAGAAGATTGTTATAAACCAGATATGCTGTAAATTTGTGAATGAGAACTAGGCTGGGTTTGGTTGTTTGGTGTTTATTTATTCCTTAGAAATGAATATGGCATTTAAGTAAGGTTGTGACTAAGAGAAAACTGTAATTCTATGTTATTGATCCCACTTATTAATAGGGTATTTAGGGCTTCTAGTAAAATAGAGTCTAAACACTATTTAAGAAGAACTGAAACAGAAGTTAGAATTAATTCTAGACTATTTATAAACAGGTGTCTGTCGTGGTTTAGGTCCCACTGGCTTCTACTAAATGTTTGAAGTTAGAGGCTACCTGCCAAATTACGTTTTGTTTGTTTGACCTTGTACAACTGATTGCAAGAAGGTGTTATGTATGTTTCAGATAACAGAATTTGGCTTTTTAAGTGTCTTATATTGAACATATCATTCTTATTTTAATAGTTGTCGTGGTAAACATGTTACCATACGAATGGTGAGTTTTAGATTATTTATTTTAACTTATGTTTAGATATGTACACAAGAAATTATATATGTTTATAGATCTTTAAAGTGATCTAGAAAGAAGCCTAAATGGTGGTTTTAAAGAATTTCCATGTGGTAGCTCCTGCAACACAGGATCGTTGCAGGGGAGCGAGCAGGGCATCGATGCTACTGCATTGCCCAAGTTTCTCTTAGGGCACTGTAACAAAGGCAACCTAATTTCAACTGCCTTAGTGATACTGTTATTACCTTTCGCCTATACAGACTATTTTGTGTTGTGGAAAACTGCCAAATAAGGAGTAATTTTGTAATGGAGAACATGGAATTATGAAAGTGGGCTGAGCAGAAGGATAGCAGAGAAAGACGTACACCAGTAACTCATGGCTGAAACTTTGCTAAATTACTTGATAACATACAGAAAAGTGTCACAGATAAAGCTGTGAGCTGATGACACATGAATGAACTAGTCTTTTTTTTAGAGTTTCTTCATTAATTGCAGAAACACTCAAAGGCCCAACTGAGATTGGGATTTAAGTAATCCACTTACAGGAAAGTGTTTCTCAGAAACAACAAAATAGAAGACTGACAAAGCTTCCTTCATAAACGGCTCTTGCTCTCAATACAGAGCCTCTTTTGAGTGTCCTGTCCAAACCACCCTGGGTCTCCTGGTGACATCATGAAATGTGAGATGCCCATGAGCTAGTCTTTGGCCAGGATGGAGTGTTGGCCACCTGTCTGTCCTGTGCTTGAGAAGATATGCAGGATGTTGACAGAGGATAGTGGGACTTATCTACTAAAACTTGGCACCCCAATCCCGTCTGTTTTCCAAGGGGCCAGTGCAGCCAGCAGTGCCTGGCTGGCTGAATACCATTTTCCTCTGGCTCCGAGAGGAAGGCCAGCGGAGCCGACCTCAGCAGCTGGTTTCAGGTTCTTGCTTTGTTTAGTCGGCTCCTGGTGCTTTCATACTTTCTCTGGAACTGCGGCCAAGAGTGTATTTGGTTCACTCGCATCATGGTCCACCATCTGGGCCTGGTTCTCCTTAATAAATCTGACACCAGCTTTGAGGAGCTCACTCTGCTCATCACCAAGCTGAAGTTGATTATTCAGTGCCTGGTGATTTTTTGTTTGTTTGCTTGCTTTTTAAACTTCCTGGGCCAAAATGGCACACAACTGGCTGTTAGTAGATGTGAATACCCTGGACACACACCAGGGATGCAGGAGCATCCAGGGATGCAGGAGCAGGTCTCACGGTGTTTATGGTTCACTCTACTGTTGCCTTTTTCATAGCCTGGAAATTCCTTGGTTGGGTATTCATTTGCTTGAAGTTTAAGGGTTACCAGAAGTTATTTCTCTGGCATCTCACAATAATTTCAGGTCTTTCACCATCTTCCAAATATGCCATCTAAGGCAGAGAGATGCCCTTTATGTCTGTGTGGGGTAGTCAAAGGTGCTCTCTGCATCCCCTGGCTCCATTTCTTACATCCTCCTTGCTTTAAGAGGCACGTGCATCTGGTTCCAAAGGTCCCAGTACATCTGTCATCAATATAAATTGTGTGTAGCTTTGTTGAAATTGATAGTTGTGGTTCCCAGCTCTTTTGCATGACATCTAATCAATTGCAGTACTGTAAAAGGAGGTATAAAAAGCTCCCAGGTCTGTATCAGACTATCAGATCCCAGTTCTTGCTGCTGTGAGGGGCAGGACCAGAACTCAGTCCCCCCAAGAGCTGCAGACACACAGGAGGAAACTCCCATATGAGCTGTCCTGTGTGTCAGCTGGAGGGACCAGGAGACACCAGCCCTGTGTCTGACACAGGGGTGTGAGGGAAGAAAGAATTTCAGCTTTGTGTGTGCACTGCTAAGTAATTCAAAGCAGCAGATAAACAGTACCTACAGGTGCATTTCCTTTTTTAATTTCACACTGATGAATCAAGATACTATAACCCAAATATATACACTTCAGATCCTTTTTGGCACACAGCATCAAGCCAACAGTTACTAAAAGAGAAAGGAATAGTAAAACAATCTGTAGGCTGTGCAAATTCCATACCTCAGTTGTTTTCTGTTGTTGGATTTTGCATATGCTAGCTTTCTTTTGGAATTCCGAGAGTTAGAGTGAGGAACTGATGTGATACAGATCTTTCAAAGTTAAGCTTTGATAGTGGTATTGAGTGTCAACACACTGTATGTGCATCTCAAGGATGTTTGTAATTCCAAGAGTGGGAAGATGAGAAGGCGATAAATAAAAGGATACAGAGTATACTTTTTCCTTCTTTTTAATGGGAGAATATTTCAGACATGAAATGTTATCTGGTGTAGCTGACAGATGTTCAGTTTAGCATAAAAGAAAAAGGAGAAGAAAAGAGATTGAAATGCATAGTCATATAGGAAATAAAAATGCCTAATGAGTAAGGGAACTAATTAGTAAGGGAACCTATTGTGAAATTCTCACAATAAAGTAGCTTATGCTTAGCTTCCTCTAAGTAACCTAAATACATGCTGCCTCAATATGAAATGAAGGTAATATAGAATGAAAAGCCCATCATTTTTGATATTTCACTAATGCTCGCTGTCATCAGTTTTATCTAGCTCACGGACAATCTTAAAACATGCCAAGAAATGCATGGCACAGACACGTATGTCTTACCTTGTTACCACAGATGTTGTGAGAAATAAATTAATTGCCTGTTTTTGCAAAGATTGATATGATAAAAATATACAGAGTTGATTTGTCATATTTCTCTTTGTTTTTCACCATACCAGAGGCTACAAATAGAAGAAGATGGTAAATAAACTGCAGTAGCATCGGGGCTTATAAGTAGCATTCTGAGTTGGAGGCACGATGCAGATGTAAAAATTGGCTCTTCTGTACAAATTTGGAGACAATTCTGTCCTGCCATAGAGGCTGTATCAGATAATCATCACAAAAGCAATGAAAAACTTCTGTTATTGTGCTCTTAAGTTAAAATGTATGACGTGCACATCTGTCCCCCAATCCAGAGAACAAATAATCTGTAGAGCTGTTGAGGTATTTTCTGGATTTGCTGTTTTCTGCAATAATTGCCCACAAACACGTGAACTTGACCCCTGTGCCAACCAACAGCCTCTTGTCTGTGTACATGGGTTGACCCCAGTGATGGTTTCAGAAAAGCAGGATTTGGGGGTTAGACACATTTGTCCCTGATGGGAGTCGTGTTTTCTCCTCATATGGATTAAATAACATACTGACAATCTTCAGAGTTGCTAATTTTGGCCTCCTGATTGCAAGTTTCATGCAGCTTCATGGTTTGCTTTGCCTCACAATTCTAGGAATGGTGGTTTCCTGAGAAAATCAAGCTCGTGATACTTGAGACGCTCTGTCATGGGTTTTGTTCCTGTAGAATTGGCAAACCAGCACAGCACATAATTAGAACGAAGTTCAATCCGTAGTGGTTTAAAAGCCTATGTTTTTAAGAGTGTGCAATCATTTTTCTGAAAATATACAAACAGAAATCTTTGTAACGCTCATTTCTCCAGCTGTACAATGGCATACGTGTAATTTGGGGATTTCCAGCCATAACTATAGTAGCAGTATCAAAAGACATTTAAAGCCTGTTTGCTTTGGTCATGTTTTCACTTAATGATTTTTGAAAGCGTGGTGCTGATCTTGCAGTGAGATCCATTTACTCACAGATCTCATCGAAGGCCCAGGATCCGCAGTTACTAATTTTCCATTCTGTGTCTACACACCGGGTGAAGTTTATATGTAATGTCTAAAAATACTTCAGAAGGAATTTACCTGTCAGTATTGATTACACACACAAAAAGCAGAAAAAGCTTTCTGCATACTGTTGGCTTCCCAGAGCAGGGGGAAAGACTAGGTGTGCTCAGAGCTGCTTCTGTGTGGCCACTGGAACCCGGATAATCGCGGGCCATCACGAGAGAGTCTTTCGGACCGCGCAGAAACCTGGGCTGCTTTTGAAGAGGGCAGTCCCCCTGTGCCCTCAGCCTGTGCTGCCACTCGTGCTGGAGTGTTCTGGATGCTGTGCACGAAGGCTTCAATAACACCCTTCTTCTGTGTATTATCTTTTTTTCCACAGGTCTTCTGGAAAAGAGAAAGATTTCTGCTTGAGCACTACGCCGGAGCCCAGGTGAGCAGCCTCATGCTCCATAGTGTCACCTGCAGCTTGACTATTGCACGGGGCTTAATTGCATTGCCATTGAAATCACTGGTGTCTCAGCATTTTCAGTGTGCCTGTACTAATGCTTATGGCACAATTGCCAACCGACCATGACATTTTAGCCTCAAGTCACACGTAAATATCTGAAGTGACTCTGCACTGTTCAAGTGAGTGTTCTTGACCACCATTAAGAGCTCTGATTTCTGTAGCAGTGGACAGGACTGAAAATTCATAGTTCTTTGCTCGTTATTCAGAAGAATACCCTTGCTTTCTGTAGTATTTCATATAACATAATGGTAAATTATAAATTAATTTCCTGCCTCATTAAGATCCATGGTGTATAGAGGAATTGTACCCAAGATGAATGTATTCCTACGCTACCAGAACAGATTTAAATCTGGTAGTCAGTAATTGTTTCATGTAATGAAAAATAGTGGTCTTTGTTAGACCCAAGACATTTTAGAGACACTGTGACATGGCAGCTTTTGCAAAACAATAGTTAACTGAAAGGGAGATACTTTTTTTCTGTGCTAATGGAAGTGATACTATAGTGTCACAGTGTATAAATTCAGGAAACACATCTTCTAAAAATAGTTCTTAAAAGAGCTATACCCCTCTGTGAAGTGCAGGGTTCTGCTGTTGGGTTTGCTTTCCATGATCAGCAGTACCTGTGCTCCTCTCAAAAGAAATACATGGTTTAACTACACATGCATCTTAACGGGGACAAGAGACCCAAATGTGACAAAAAGGAAATTGCTCTCATCTTACACAGTTTGATTAAAGCTTTAGGCATAGAGCTTTTTAAATGACAAATGCTCAATGGAATAATATTATGCCTTTATACTCCAGAGCACTATTAATCTGAGGTTTCAGGACTTTAAGAAATGTTAATTAACTAGTTACCATTCATGTAAAGTGTTAGCATTACAGTCATTTTGTGGGCTGATAACTGAAGCATGGAAATGTCAGGTTCTTTGGAAAGGATGAGCTTGGGGTTCTCTTCCCATCAGGTATTTACAGAGACGTTAACCGCTGATGCAGCACTGATCTCCACGGCTCTTCCACCAGGTGAGCCCCAAAGCAGCAGGAACAATTTGGGGAGAGACTGAGCAACTTCAGTCAAGCCCAAAGCAGGATGGTAATGCAGCCTGAAGCTTTGCGTTGGACACTTGGGAACCCAAATATGATGGAGAAGCAGCCAGGCAGTGTTCTGGAGGATCTCAAGCAGCTGCATATTCAAGGAGACGCTGTTCTGCAAGAAGGGAAAGGTTTGCATCACTTAAATATATATTTTTTTTTTCTTTCAGAAAGTTGACTGCTCTAACTAGGGTAAATACTGTGCAAATTAGGAAGCCACTGTTAGGTCTATCATAGCGCATCTCTGCTCTATTTTGACAATTTTTTTGTCTGAGAAAATTAGCCCATTTTCTTCCTGTGTTTTAAACTCTTATTGCCATTGTTCATTTTAGAATGCCAAGTAATTAAAATACGGTGGCTTAAGGCTGATTTATACTCTGGTTTTTCATAGATGAAAAGCTATCTGTAATAATAGAAACTTACAGAAAATACCTCTATTATGGACCATGCTTCTGACATAATTGGAAATTTTTTTCCCACCATAGTACAACCTGTGTTCCTAGCATGCCTGTGTTACAGGGGGGTTTGCCCACATAATTATTTCTTAAAAGTAGAGAGATGCCTTATTAAAAAAAAAAAGTAATTTAAAACTTTTGAAACTTGAGTTTTACATGTATAAAGAAAATAATTTGCTCCTTTGGTCAAATCTCTAGTATTTTAAGGGTGACATCTTTCCAAAATGTTGATTATTAACAGAATCCCCAGTGAAACTACTGAATTTCCCATTACCTTCAATGGGAGATGGGCCACCACTCCCAGTGCTTCAAAAGCACTGCCCCTGTGATGTTCATAATTAATTTTTTTAGATCGATTACGTTGGTGTGACATCACTGTGAAGGGGTTTAAGAGAAGGTGGTGCCCATTTTGCAGTTCCCTGGTGAGGAGAGGGTCAGTCCCCGGGAGGGCAGGCGGATACTCAGTGCAGTATTGCCATCTGTCGGTAACTGCTTGCTCCAAACCCTCCTGCGATGAATCCCACACTGACTTGCTGTCATAAAAGATTATGACTCTTTTCTGCTTTCGAGAGGCTGCGTTTCCCTGGCAGGGCTCTTGCCCAGTACTGCTGCATTGCCGGGGAACTGGCTGGGCTGGACAAGGGGGCCTCTGGCTCCCAGCTCTGGCTCAGCTTGTTCAGACTCTCTTCCACGTCTGAGGCCACTACGCAGGGCACAGTCTGTGAAAACCAGACAGGAGTATTTAAGAATCCTCCCCACCTCTCCGAGGGTGAAAGAGAAGGGTGTAGAATCTGCAAAATTGCTCTGCCTGAGTTTTAAAACCTGCAACAGACAAAAGCGTATTAAAACCACAGTTCTACTTTCTAGCCAAGAAGTGTTTGTGTCTCATTAATCTAATCAATGGCAATACCTTTTAGTATGAAAGATACGACGCAAGACCTGGAATCAGGAATGTGGAGTTCCAGTTCCAGCGATTCATTAGGAAACCCTCAGAGAACGACGTAGCTATTCCTTTTTTCAGCACTGCCAAAAATGCTCTGCAGCAAGGTCCAAGGGTGCCAAGCATCTGTACACTGGATTCAAGATCTGATACTTCTGCACAAGATCCATCAATATCCATCTTTCCTAAACATGCACATTCCAAATTTTTGTTTTATCTAACAAACCAAAAGTCCTTATGAAGAATATATGAACCATACAATTACTACCACCAAACAATTACTACGTACAGAAATTAATTCCAAAAGGCAAACAATAAAATATAGAAAGAATCAGCAGTGGGAGCCTTAAACAAAGTAATTGCCACCTGTGATTGCTGTGCTGAAGATTGCCGTCCATCAAGAAGGACTTGAAAAGTATTCTGAAAAGACAAGCCCAGGAATAAAAATGGCAGGACAGAAAAAACACAGATATAATGGAGACATTTGTTTTACCATACATTGACATTTTCCATGCACATACTACTCAATGGCCCAAAGGAAACGAGTAACTGCTGTTCTCTGTTCTGTATAAGCCCTGTATTCCTTCTCCCCTTGCAAGTTTTCTTCGCTGTTGCAGATTCCAGGTACCCTTTCTTCCCTCAAATTGTTTAACTGATTTACCCAGCAAAGTTAAATTCACAGCAATTTCTTCCTGTCTATCCTTAGCACAGTTTGCTCTCTGCATGCCAGGTCTGAAGAGTTTATATCTGTCACAGTCTGGGTAAAACTATTGCGTCTCTTTGCAAGCATCCCTTTCTTAAAAATTTAGGGCACTTGGAAGTAGTTAAAAATGTAGGTACAGACGATTAGCACAAATATTTCAGAATTAATACATTGTCACAGCCAGTCCTGACCTTGGATTGTTACATGCTGCTCCATCCCCAGACAAAGTATGAGTTCCTTTGCTGATCTGTGTGAGCCCTGTTCCACCCAACCCACTGGAGTGAGCCTGCCATCGGGTCTCTCCCACTGCTAAACCCAAAGGCTGGTGGCTGTGAAGCACCTGCAGATCTGGCTGCTGCTTTGTATTTGACACCCGGGGCTGGATTTGAAAGTCTGGGCCTATTTCTTATTACCAGTTCTCAGAAGAATCCATTCTACTGCTTTCTCTGCAGCCACTCAAGTATTTTGTTTAATTAGTGGAAAATGAAAGCGGGATTCAAGACTGTGGTTGTGTTTGCTTTCATGTAATAAAATAACTTAGTGCAATGGATTTAAATGGAAGTGGAACTGTAGATGATAAATTTTTATCATGCCAGAAAATTTCAATTAGGGGAAATTAGCCACTTGGTTCTTTCTGATAAATTAATCATAGAGATTATCTATTAAACGTGCCACTTAACCTTTCTGCCATAAGTGCCTGAGGCAGTAGTATTTAGGCTCCTCACATTCATTTGGAAATATTAATTTCTATGCAGCTGTCTTCCAAAATGGAATTTTCACTTGTCTTTTTTATAAGTAGGTCATTGTGCAGCTGTTGTTAATAGAGGCTGGCATTTGTAAAATGGTAAATCCACCATTGTACCCTATAGGTCACAAAATTGATCTCCATCAATTACAGAATATCCTTTGTTAAAATGCCCTTTCTCGGCCCCAAAGGGTCCCATCCCTCGCTGTGACAGCCTTTGGCCTGTTTGAAATGGGGATGTGTTTCAGCCAGTTATTTTGAAGCACCACTATGTTCATGCTATCTGTCTTCCATTAGGTTGAGGCTTTGCCTTGACTCTACCTTATCGCTTCCATCTACGTTAGAGCTGTTTTAAAATGACTCTTGAGGGACATTGGTGTGACAGTATCAGCTGTCCAAGAACAGCTGTCTCCACTGCTGCACCTCCCCGGCCCAAATCCTCCTCCACAATGAAATCAATTGGTCTTTTCACCATAGACAAGGCCTTACTGTCCTGGTCGTGGTCAGCTGTTGCACAGCTTATAGAGAGACAGGCAACTCCTGGGACTGCTACAGACCTCATCCTGTGCTCTTCAAAGATTAGAATTAGGACTTTGGCCTGGATATCTTTCTCATATCTTGTAAAATTTGTATGGGCTGCTGCAGAAGTAGTCTGAACTCTAGCAGTCTCTGAGGCCGGATCCCAGGGAAAGAAGGCCAGATACCCCAGATTCCAGGGAAAGAAGAGAGGAAGTAGGAAAGGAGGCGGTCCAAGAAGAGAAAATATGAATGGCAGATAATTTATAAACGTTACGGTTAGTGAAATGAGAGAGAATATCTCAAAATCTTAGAACAAAGTATTACAAAGAAAGTAAATGGAATTTACATTATATGAGCAGCAAGGACATTAGTTATGGGTGTGAAATGTTTCAGAAAGCAGAACTGGTAGCAAGACCAGTGCTGGCATGTTATGGCCACAGTTCGCCCATACTGTGAACTAGAATGAATACATTATTGATTACATTATTGATTACCTATACATTCTTGCACAGATACAATGAAGTATGAGAAGAATGCTTGTAGATTTGGGATGTGAAGCCAGCAACATCCTGCTGACTTTGGATTTGGCTCGGATAAACTTGAAGGACTTCAAGTTTAAGATCTGGAGGATTTGGAAACAATTCAAGTAGTGCAAGGACCATGATAAAAAAAGACAGAGAAAAGGAAACAAGATTGAGGAGAGCTGTGTTGAAACTTGAGGCTGGGCTGTAGAAACCTGGCTGAGGTACAGCCAGGCGGTCGTGCAAATTTCACATGAAAAGGAAAAGAACAATTCCAAGACTGATTGCTACGTGATCAGAGCAGGAAGAAGCTAAGGAGCTAGACTGTGGTTTGGCAGTTTGGAAAGGAAGTGGTAAAGCGAGGTAAAAAAAGAGAACTAGAGTAAGGAATGAGGATTTAAGAAATGAATTGTTGAGTACAAGGGGCAGTGAAATCCTGAATGTGAAGAGAATAACACCTAAGATACTGCCCAGGTTTTGCAGTCAGAGGCAGGACAGGGGAATTGTCAGTTTCGAATCATTAAAATTAGAAAAGCAGAAGCCAAATGGAGACATGATCACCATTTAAGAAAACAACAGGATAGCAGGGAGGACCTGCAAGAGAAGTGAGTGCAAATTCGTATAGAGGGCAGACCTTGGGCTTGAGGCTGGTCAGTAGAAAGAGGGGAACGTGCTCTGAGGGCAATGACTGCTGCTGACAGCAGGAAAGAAACTCGGGAAAAATGTATGTAAGGGATCCTTGGATTTGGTAGGGATGTGGTGAGACCACTTTAT
The DNA here is from genome assembly GCF_001431845.1 of Calidris pugnax. Classification (NCBI taxonomy): domain Eukaryota; kingdom Metazoa; phylum Chordata; class Aves; order Charadriiformes; family Scolopacidae; genus Calidris; species Calidris pugnax. The sequence continues at coordinate 1,097,313 of NW_015090842.1, forward strand.
TGAAATCCCATTTACCCTAATTTGAGAAAAATCAGACAGGTGAGTCAGGAGCGTTTCATGGCTGGCTATCAAATGCTATCAGTAAGGCTAACATTTTAAAAAGGATATTTGTTCTCTCCCTATGACTAATAGGCGATATTTATTAGGCCAAAGAACCTTACATCCTGAGTTACCGTGTGACTATGAGCAAGAGTCTAGGATTATTGAGGGGTTTATCTTGAAGGCCTTGGAAAGGAAGGAAAATGTGTAAAGTTTAACATGGCAGCGTGCACGGTGACCTAAGTGGCACTTGAGTGCTTCTTTGTGGGATCAAGTCCATAGTCCAGTTGCTGTTGTTTCCTTTTTCTTCCTCCCACAAAGGTACACAGGGAACCACACACACTGATGGATGGCTGGGCAGATTCAGGCATCGTGAGAGAAGCAGCTTTGCCTTGGGAAATTGCCTAAACCTATGATTGGCAGGGATAAGAATGGCCTCCAAAAATGTAAAAAGCCAAACAAAAAACGTGTAAAGTGATTTATTTTGCTGAACAAAAGGCTTTGGCCTGTTAAACAGGTATTTTGAGTCTGAAAAAGCAAACCTTAGAAACAGGCGAGCGTGAGGTAAGGAAGGAGGTTTTTTTAGACAGTCTATCGCTCTACCAGAGGTACACATTTGTTAATATAATTAAGGATCAATTAAGAATGTTTTTTGCTCAGCAGCAAGGAAAAAATGCTGATTCTGCTGCTTCAGACTTGGGCTGTGATTTTAGCAATCCAAGCCAAGTTCACGCTCTGTGACTCCGATTTAGGCCCGGATCCATAAAGGGGCTTAGGTGCTTAAGATACGACTTCACTGGGATTTATTCACCTAAGCCGCAGAGTCCAATCTCTGGAATTTGACATATTCCTGTACACGCCCCCGTTGAAACAACATTCTGCTTTTATGCCCAGAATGGCCTTTTTTTGCCCCGAAGAAGGGCACAGCTGCTGTCCGGCCTGCCTCAGCCTGCCATCCCTCCGGGCCGGCTCAGGCCCGTAAGCTCCTTACGCAATGGCCGGGGGAAGCCGGGACACTCGTGTTGTGTGGGGAACGTCTCAAGGAGCGGGGAGATGAGGGGTGGGCAGCCTTTGGGGGGTCCAGCACAGGTTTCGGGGTGCCGTTAATGCCGTGCGGGGGGGTTCGGCGCCACATCCCTTCCCTCGGGCCTGCTCAAGGCGCAGCGGAGCTCCCCTCGGCGCGCTCCGCCGGGCAGGGCCGGGCCCTGCGGCCCACACGGGTTAAAGATGGCCCCGGGGAAGCGACACTGGCTTTAACCAGGTCAGCTCCCTGATGCCGCGCCCGCGGGTGAGCAGGGCGGTCAGCGAGGCCGGGCCGGGCCGCCCTCTGCGAGGGGAACCGCTCGCCCGGGCCCCCCTGCGCAGCCCCGGGGGCCGGCCGCCCCTCCGCGGGGCCCTGCCCGCCCCTCCGCGCCGAGCCTCCCCCCTGCGCGGGACCGGCGGCGAGGGAATCCCGCCGAGGGGAGGGGGGCCGGGGCGGGG
>NW_015090842.1:1099695-1231756 GCF_001431845.1 Calidris pugnax
GGGCAGCCCCCGCTGAGGGCGGCCCTGCCCGCTCGTCCTTGACTCATCCTTGCAGCAGGGTACGTGCCGGGAAGCACAGCGCCGGGCTGCGGCTCGCACAGCGGCATTGTGGGTCCCGCGCCTCCCGCACCCGCCGTGCTTGCTTAGTCACGATAAGCCCCGCGATAAGATCGCCGGGAGCCGACCGTCCCCCGGCCCCTACCTGCGGGCAGCGCCGCCGTGCCTGCCCCTGCCCCGGTGGGGAATTTGGGGGGCGGGAGGGGGGGTTTGGCAGGTTTAGCCCTCCCTCGCCTCATAGAGTCCACGTTACAGAGCGAGCATTGCAGCCCCTTCGCCGGAGGAGGAAGCCGGAGGCGGTAGCAGTGTGGTGATGTGCGGCGCTTTCCTCCTGTGCGCTGGAGACCGTGCACAGAAATCGTGTGTGTGGTCACGGTGTTGGACTACACAGCAGTTGTAAAAGCCTGATACGATGTAGATGTGTCCCTGGGTTGAGTTACAAAGCGAGCCCGGGTAAGGCAGGTACAGCGAGCTGCTGCTCGCCCCTGCCGAGATGACTTGTTGCATGTAGGAAGCTTCCCATTAGTGTCCTAGGTAAAAGCGACTCTTCCTTCCTCTTGAGCTCATTAGCCACTTCCTAAGGGGTGATTAAACATCACGTATGAAATCCTGCATACCAGGATACAAGAGCTAAAATGTCCTTTGAATTGATGGAAAAGGTACGATAAATTTTTAGAGCGTTGACTTCATCTGGCTATTCTAGCTTCTTATACAGTTACAGATCTTTATTAATATTACCTCATGCAAATCTACCAGCTCTTCTCCCATAGAGAAGGTTGCAAATTTTCCTTATGTCCAGTATATCCCAAGAGACTGGATTTGGTAATATCCTTAGAACAAAAGAAAGGTGAAGCAAACCAGCTAAATAAAAGGTATAATCAAGAGGTTTCTTTCAAGGTTCCTTCCTCAATGGCTGAGCAGGTACTCTTATTGAGGGTAGCACTGCATCTTCATCTCATTGCTTGTGACATTCATATTATCTAGAGTACTTTAACCATAAAATACACTCTCAGTCTCAAATAGTTGGTATTTAATTGCTCTGTCACTGTGTACAGTTAACCAAGGAAAAGATATTTGACAACTGTCATTTTAGACACACATTTTCCCTATGCTGAAAGTAATCAGTGTGTCTCCTAGAATGTGTTTATCTTATTTTTTTTGTCAATCATTCTTTACCAAGGTCATCTATTTCAAATAGCTGCCTAACTTAATGTCCTTTTATGCTGCCCGTAAGGATAGAAAGAGTCAAAGTGTTTTAAATTTATTTAATCCATCTTAATCCTTTCTTTTCATGATCTCAGTCCTGTTTCCTAATAATCCTACACATTCTGGACCCTCAGGAGAAGTTTCTGATAGCAAAATATAGTTGCAGAACTGAGAGCCTGGGATAGTTTAACAGATCTTGTGTGGTTCTTGCTGGTTGCCACTTCGGGAGCCAGATCAGCAGATGATGGTAGTTAAAGTCTGTTAAAAGCCAAAGCAGCCTGGAGGCTTGGCCACAAGGTCCTCTGTAGTTTGTGACACTCATGTGAAATTAAGCTTTGTGAATACCTTTCACTTAGTTCTGTGAGGTATGATCATAGAACCACTTACTGTCTCCCTTCTCTTAGAAGGAAAAGAGAAACCTATACCTGTGGAAAAGTGCTTTCCAAGAGATTCTGGAGATATTTCAGACTGGTGTGAATAATTTGTAGTCTGAATATTTTATCTCTGAGCACAAGTATCTAGTTAATGTTATCATAACCTTACACTCACTGTGTCCCACAGAGTATAGATAAAACATCCTGTCTTCATTTTGTCCTCTTTTTCTTCCTCAAAGTGGTATATCCTGTTTTCCTGATGGGGATTGTAGTCAGATCTGTCGGGTGCACTTGGGTTTTCTTTGCCTCCCAAATATGGAACTGGTTGGAACAGCGGGTCTTAACAACATGGCTTGGTCACTGGAAACACTACTAGTTTTGAAGGGGTTAGAACTGGTATGATGCAGCCATCATTAAACTCAGCAGATAATTGATACCTGGGTGCTGATTAAGGTACTCTCGATGCAAATAGCTGGTGCGAGATGTAAAGCCCTAGTTACACTCCTGCTGGCTGGCTTGTGAAGGATCAGAAAGAGCTTCCAATCTAAATGGCAAACATACCACCAGGGAATCCATGCCTAATCCATGTTGGGGTTGCATACAGCTGCTTTAGTTCATGTTTAGGTGGGAGATGAAATCATTGTGAGATGCTGCAGGTGACCTTCTGCCAAAGGGCTGCATCGTGTCAGTGTGGATGTGGGTTACGTGCCGAGGCTCCTGTCCCACCTGGGCAGCGCTGCCACGAGCTGCTGCATTGCAGAACGCCACTGCGCTGCAGGGGCTCGGGGTTCTGCTCAAATAAAGGGTGGGTCCCTGGGTGTGAGGGCTTAAAATGAGATTACATTGCATGTTCCGCCTTGTGTGGGGAGAAGTGAGATCTGGGAGCCATTGCGGGCTTTTTTTGCATGAAATATCTCAGGATGCCATGTTCTCAGGAGGCCGTTGTCCTGCAGTCTCCTCAAATGAGCAGTGCTTTGAATCCACCCAGAATTTCATGGGATACTTTGTTTTCCAGGTCTAGTGAGATAGACGTGTATTCATACAATTAAAATAACAATGAATTGTAGAAGTAAGGCTTGTGTCAGGTAAACATAAGGGGAAGATTGTAAGGATTTCATGTTCATGGAGTAGAACACTGGGAAAGACTATCTTTCTGTATTAAACTGGAGTATGAGACTTAGGAGTTCTGCTGCTCTAAACGGCTGGAGCATTAGTGTACTATTGCCTTGCTGTGTCATTAGTCAAATGTGTTTATATTTGAGGTATCTTTGCACTTGGATGGTCAGGGTTTCAGGGCTGTTATTTGCAGCCCACTGAAGAGCAGGGTGATTAACAGCATTGATACTGGTTTTCCTTACTTCCCTTGGGTTCTCACCTATAAAAGAAACACTCTTCTGAGATTGTGCTTGAAGACCCCTTCCTTTCCTTATTTACTGTCTCTTGTATTTAGCAGAGGAGTTGGACTAGATGATCTCTATGGTCCCTTCCAACTCTAAAAATTCAATGAAATTCAGTATTTTAAGACCAGAAAAAGGACGGGTTCCTGTGTTTTTCCTCGGTTTAATGAAGCCACCCAAATGTCTAGGCCTTGGTGATTATTTCTGTTACTGCAAGTTCAGCTCCATTCTTCCTTTGCCGAGTCTTGCCTGCTCTGTCCTGTCATGTCTGTTCGGATTAGCAGTTATGCCACGGTTTGTCCCTGCGAGGTCTCTGGCGTTACGTGCTCACTAAAATAACAGTGCATATTTCTGTGCTCAAATACTGGGCAAGGAAAAGCAGGGGGCATAGAGCAACACGGAAACACTGAGAATTTAGGTGCATGCAATTTCCTGTGGCTTGTGTGTGTGGCGCAAGAGTGAGACATAAAGGGCTGGCTGTGCTTTTACAGAAGGCCTGCTGAGTTACTTACAGGACTTCGGCTCTTCAGTTTTAGAGTAAATGTGTATATTTGGCTGTAAATTAGTACAAAGAAGAAATGGAAAGAAAACTGTACTGTAAAAGGACTAGAGGGACTGTAGAACTTCTCACGTAGATACAAGGCTGGTAAATACAATACAATACTTGATTTCTCTTGGACTACCATTTCTGTGTTTCATCTCACATGTAAACCCAAAAGTGCTTGTATTTTAAAGTGATGGGCTACAGCTTACACATGAGGATTAGTTAAATAATTTGGAGACTTCTACTGAGTTGGTGACGGCAGTGAGACTACAGCGTGCACAGATGGGGTTTAATTCTGCAGGGTAGTTGACAGAATGTTTCTGTACATGAAGTTGCACAGATTTTTAAATCAGGCTTGTTCAAATCTCCATGTAAAAGGATTGCTGTATTTGTTGAGAGGGCCTGTAGGAAGACAGTTTTAATTTCTCAGCAGCAAAAGACTGTGGTAAGCTTTATACCTGTGCTACGTGAGGAAGCAGCTGGTGGTTGCTGGGGGACGATAGTGGCTCAGTGAAAACAGAATGTGATTGTCCAACTGTGCGTTAAATATACTTCATTGTATTTAGACTTTCACAAGCAGAAAGTGGAAACTATAATTTAGCTTGTTGAAAACCATGCTCTTCAATTGAAACAACACACTAGTAAGTCACTTTAGGAAACTTGTGGGGTAGATCAGTCCCTCGGGTCATCTTTACTAACTTAATATAATTAGGATTCCAGTTATTTTGTAATCTGTAGAGGAGTTATCACTGTCTTGCTTAAAACAGTCACTTCAGGAATGTGCAATTAAACAACCTGTTTACTTTGACAGTTTGACTCTGAACACCGATCATGGGGATATCTTACTGGATTATTCCAAGAACCTTGTGACAGAAGAAGTGATGAAAATGCTGATGGAACTGGTAACTCTTTAAAATGTTGAATTAATAAACCAGATGTGTTTGGGTTTTTTGAAAGTTAACTTTTACCTGCAACTGATTACTCTAGCATTGCTTGTATACCTTTAGCTCTGAATTTGAGAGACCATCAAAGTTAAAAGGCATCTGTTTACAAATCTGGGCACTGTTTGAAGGATTGCACTGTCCTCTAGCCACAAGGTACAGTTTTCAATGTGCAGATCTGTTTCTTGTGGTCACTGGAAAGATTTTTGTCAGTGTAACAGACCGGTCGGCGTATGGCACTGTTATTGAGTAAAATAAGAGAGATTCAGGTACAGTTGCAAGAGAAGGTGATATCTTCCATACCTAGCAGGTGAAACACTACTGGTGTCATGCAGTCTTAGTTTTGAGAGTCATTTGCAATTGGATGTATTTTAAGAAAGAAGTTTGTGTCATTAACTTCAATTTAGCATGGTGTCTGTGTTTACAGCCCTTCCTTAACTACCGGTTCAGCCAAAGGCTTAGCCCAGACAGCACACAGGTTTTTAGAAAGGGAAGAACTAGCAAAAATAGCTGTAGCAGAATCACTTTTGCTACTTTTCAGTTTAGAAAAGCTGTTACAAAGAATCATTAATGAATCCTGTAGCAGCTGACAAGATGAAACTGAGCAATTAAAATGGATTCATTGCATCTCGGTCATTCAGCATGTGTTACTGTGTAACTTTTTAAGGAAACAAACAACATGCATAAAAATACTTGCTTTAAAATAAGAGAATCAATTTTTAAGCTAGAATCCAGTGGGTTTTTTAATCTAAAATCATAATTATTGCTTCACTGTCTTACATGGTAAATGCTCACACTTTTATGTAGTGCTGGACCTTTGACTTCTTACTATTTTTAAGAGGAATCTATTTTTACATTTCTCAGGCGAAGTCAAGGGGTGTGGAGAGTGCCAGGGAGCGCATGTTCAGCGGGGAGAAGATCAACTTCACTGAGGTAAGGCTATTTCTGGCTGTGGCTCTTTCCCCTCAGTTGTGCCTATATATTATGGATGTTCATGCACCTGTGTAGCAGTCTTGAAAAAACTTACTTTAATTGCTACTCTGAGGTACTGAGTGGTTGTAATGCTTGCTTCACTACTTACGTGAGAAATTTTTACAGCTGTGACAAAAAGAAGAAAATGTGTGTGAATAAGCTATTCAGTCCTCCCTTCAACACACGTCTTAGGTTTGGGTGTTTTTTAGAGATTTGGTGCCGTGTTTTTTTTTTTTTTTTCTTTTCTTGTCTTCCCTCTTGTGTAGAGAGGAAGATGAGTTAGATCTTGCAAAGGGCATGGAACAGAGTATTGCATTCCAGGTATCCCTTACCTGCTTTTGCCTAATGTCAGTGGTGGTAAAGCCTAGTAAACTGCCCACAGTTTTAGTGAGGATTGTGTAAGACTTTCTGCTTTGAGTTGCTGATGCTACTTATTGTTGGGTACATTTACCAGTAGAGACCATAAGCAATCTTGGGAAATTAGCCATCCTTATCAGTAACAGGATGAGTATCTTCCTCTTTTTGTAAATCTGAAGGTTGTAATTGTGGCTAAATCTTCACTAAAACATACAGAAAACTAACTGTACCTTCTTTTTTGAAATTAAAAATAGGATGAAAACTGGAAACTCAACAGTATAGTGTGATATATTAGTCTGCCTTAAATACTGAAGGCTATTTAGCAAGTTTGAGGTAAATTCACAGGAATCGGCATTTCCTTTGGCTTGGTTATTGACTGATTTAGCTGTTGCACAAACCATTTGCTTAAAATAACTCAGCAGTTGGACATTGTATTGTTTGAGAATACTGCATGCTTGTGAAAATCCAGAGACAGAAACAGATAAAGCTCGACTGGAGAAATGTTTCCTCTTCCTTCTGTGTTAATGCCTTCTGTTCACAGAGGTGTTCCTGGTTAGTGAAAAAAGGAAGCAGGGGAAGAGGGTGGTAAGTCTTAAATCTGCCTGGAGGATTGGTTTCTCAGGTACTGCCTCTCAGTAGCCTCGGGTAACACAAATTATTACAGGGTTAGCCCAACTTAGCAGCTGAAGTCTTTTCAGAAGGATGGAATTTTCACAGAAAGCACTTAAACACAATATTAAACTGTGATGTGTTTGGCCCCTGTTGCTAGCTCCCGATTTTGCTACTGTCTCGATACGGCAATTTTATGTAGCAATTATCTGCACAATGAGTTTAGAAACATTGTTCTCATTATCAGACTGTTTCTCGTTTACAGTCAGAAGTTGACATGGAATTAGATTTGGTTTGTCTAGTTGGTTCTGTTTGTATATAATGTCAAATTAAGTTGGTTTGACTCTGGAATATGAACATGTGGACAATGATAAGTTGTCATGAGACCTAAAAACAGGATGCTGTCAACGGCATGACTGGATAAACCTAAAGCAATAGGACAGAAGGGAGCTGCTTAATAGCAAGAACTGACTTGTCTGCTACTCTTGTTCTGATTTAGAATGTTTTTAAGCTATTTGTCTAAAGTATTTAAGACTTGTCTGTATTTGGTGCTGCAGGCATTGGCTGCATGGTGCGTGCTCATGTGGAAATTCTTTATAGTGCGCCCAAGCATGTCATGGCCAGGTGTTTGTCCCAGATCAGTTAAAACTTGCAGCTTGACACAGCACAAAGACAGTGCATTACAAGGTAACTCATGTGTGACCACTCGTTGTGGAGACTCTTCACAGCCCACCCGATACTTACAAAATACTTCTATTTAACAGTGGACATCAGGTCCAATATTTGATCAAAACAAAGCTGCTTTCAAGTGTGATGGTGAGCAGTATTTACCAAATAATACCATTCCATGGCTGAGTGTTGCAAAAAAATTGCCCCCCTTCACCCCAAATTTAAGTGGGTTTGCTTTGATAATTAGTAACTGAAAGAGCTTTTTCGTATTCCAAGTCAGTAACCTCAAACTCAATGACTTATGATTGAAATACCAAATGCTAATTCAAAACTTGGCAGCTCACATTGTCTGTGTTGTCTCTGTCTCCCAACGCCTCTCACTGTAGTGAGGAACAATGAGGTAGAGCAGACTAAATTTTTTATTTGTTCGTTAGTATTGGCTAACTCCTTCATTGTAGATTGAAGCTGTTAAGCTCCTGAGCAGGAGAACCACAGGCCAGATTTCAGTGCTTTGACTTGAGTATAGCTGGAGAATTAATACAATTTGGTGTACCCTAACAGATTTTTGTCGTAACACTTACCACCTACATATCTGCTGTGCAAGTATTCAGGGAACGTTTAACTGTGGGCAGTGGATAGAATAATGTGGATATTGTATTTCTTTTTGTCAGATGTTTAAATGCATATTTATCTCTTCCTATATGAAATGGACTACTCAGGGTAATTGAGAAAATGCCAGAGAAAATAACTTTGGCTGCTTGTTATAATTGATTTTTCCAGTATCAACATTAATACAAAACAACTTCACCTTTGTATACCTGAAGCATGCCAAAATAATTCAGATCACTGAGGACTGAATATTGCTGAATTCTGAACCTTAATAATTAAATGCTTTTCAAGGGATTTTGAGCTTTCTTTTCAGAGTAATAACAAATAAGCTATTTGTTTACTTTGCATAGTATATGCTTTTATGAGCCCTGTGCACTGGTTCTGTGAAGTGCGAGGGTGATTTAGGCAGCTGGTGATGAGTGTGTGTATATGTACAGTACTGCTCTGCTAATTCCAGTGAATCTGAAGGATTTTAAAGTCCTGAAGATTGTACAACCTTCTGGATGCAGCACCTGAGGCCGCTGGGTATAGTTTGGAAATAGCTTCCTCAGTTTTCCCCTTCTTGTTTCAGAACCGAGCTGTGCTTCATATTGCGCTGAGAAACCGTTCCAATGCGCCAATACTTGTCGATGGGAAGGATGTTGTTCCAGAAGTAAACAAAGTGTTGGACAAAATGAAACACTTCTGCCAGGTATAAAGTACCACCTTAACTTGTATTTCATGCATTTGCTCTACACCCATCCAGGTTCTTGCATGTGTATTGGGCAACATTGATTGTAGCCTGGTTGACATGAGTTATTGTGCCCTGTTTTGAGGTTTAGAGTATTTCTGGCTCAAGAGTGTAGTTGGAGCTGGTTTTAGCATGATTTGCTTTTCTTTCTGCTCCTGGTTGGATTTTTCTTTAATGGGCTCTCTCTCCTTTAGCAGTTAATCTTGCATTTACTTCAGAAACCTCATAAATCATTAAGTACCATTGAAATGTTGCCTTATTTCTTCTTACTAATTTTTCAACAACTTGACTCTATCAAGTAGAAAAAGCCTCTTAAAATTTGTGTAAAATCAGGAGAGAGGTAGAACATCCCAGCTCACTTGCAATTTTATTACACTCTACTTAAATAGTTTCTAAAAGGTCTTCTAGTTTTAGGTCAGATTCCTTCATGATTCTATGCTGTTTGCAGCTTTAGCAGCATGAAAGTTTTTTTTGTTCCATAGTTAATAGAGTAGTTAACCATTATCTTCAAATATAATTCATTGTTCTTTTATTCTGGACATCTTTAAAATGTAGACATGTGTAGCTAAGGAGGTAGCTTTGGGTGTAGGTGTTAAACTCTAGAAGCTTGAAAGTTGTCTTTGGCACTTTCTACAGTGCCTGAAAACACAGCCTGTTCCCAGCGTTAGAATCGCACACTTCAGTGTAAGTATAAAATAGTCACTGTGATGTATTTTTTTTCTTTGCCACAGAGAGTCCGTAGCGGTGAATGGAAAGGCTACACTGGGAAGGCAATCACTGATGTGGTCAATATTGGGATTGGTGGCTCTGACTTGGTAAGTTTTTGACATACACGTGTATCATCTTCCACAGCTTTGTGAGTGTGTGTTTGCAATGAAGATAAAATCCAATTGTTGCTTCTGCCTAGGGCCCTCTGATGGTAACTGAAGCCCTGAAACCATATTCCAAGGGAGGCCCTCGTGTTTGGTTTGTGTCCAACATCGATGGTACTCACATAGCCAAAACCCTGGCTGAGCTCAAACCAGACACTACGCTCTTCATCATTGCATCAAAGGTATGTCTGATATGAGCACTGGGGGGTGACCTCAACTGTAAAGGGCTCAGTCAGAACAGAGATCTGTCTGCAGGAGAATCTAGATCAGGGACTTCTAGGGTGGACTCTTTCTAAATGCTGTGATTCATCCTAAACTTGCAGTGTGAGCTTGTGTTGTTACTGAAATACTTGGGGATCTAGAAGTGCTGAAAATGACTGGAAATTGCTTGTTTCAGGTGTATTTCACATTCAACACAAGTTTAAGCTTAATTCATAAAAGCTTGTTTCACTGCACTTCTCTGTGGGTGGAATGCAGGATTCTATGTGGTTATTGCGTTGAAATTCAAGATCTTGTTGCCTCATTCCTTACTTTTATCTAAGATTACTTTTCGTCCTTTATCTTAGGTACAGTGTTCTTTTTTTGCTTTTATGTTTTGCACAAACAAATTGCATGTAGTTGGGGGATTTTCCTTCTGTTTCAGGGTAGTATCAAAATGTCTTCACCTAAATAACTTAAAAGCTGAGTTCCTTGAGCACTTTAAATACTGAGCTTCTTTACTTACAAACAGGTAAAGATAGCCTGCTGGTAGTTTATAAGATTATTTCTGAATGCAGACTTAATAGCTGCCTTTTTTTTTAAGTTTTGCCTTGCTATTAGCTTATTCTGTAAGCATAATTGGTAGCTGCCACCTGCCTTTGAGGAATGCTTCTGTCTCAGCAGAGAAAGCTGATGAAGACAAGCTTCAGAATTATGTAACTTGGGTCGCCTTTGTTTGTAAATCACAGTAGAACCTTTTTGCTGTTGAAGACACTCTCCAACAAATGAACATGTGTGTAGTGCTGGCCACGCTCTACGGCGCTGCTCATTATCTTATCTTGGCAACCCTGCAGCCAGGCAGCAACCTATGGAATAATAAGGAAACTTCACAAAGTAAAACTAATGGTCACTTTGAATAATTGAGTTCAAGGATCACGGTTCAAAGGCTTAGAAGACTGCCAAATTGCAAGAGTAGCACTTCAGTTTCTGTTTGCCAGACTGTAGTTAAATAATTGGATATATTTGGAAGAGGATGAATGGCATTTTTCTGTTTTCCATCCCAGGCTTGTGTTTCATAATGAAATATTTTGGGAGATGGATGAGAGTAGGTTGAATCTAATGTTCACCCTTAAAGCTAAATTTTGATGGTTGAGTAAATCAGAATGGTTGTAGATACTTGCAAAACTGCATGACTGAACTTCTGTACACACTTCAGGAAGCAGGAAAATGTTTTCCTCTAATCAGCAAAATGAAATTATGGCAAGAGCCTTAGCAGAAATGCGTGTTCTTACATGAAAAGTGGGAATTAAAGAACAAGAGTTCTTTAAGTCCAGCTTAGGTTACACTGTTTTGATGCTCGGTGAGTTCCGTTTTAGTTGAATGGTAAAACTTCATATTTAGTGAAAAACTAAAGTAGAAAATTTTAGTCTCAAGGTTTTACATAACACTTTAGGGGAGGGAAGGTAGGCAATGGGGAATAATTACTCCAATTTCAGATATATGCTAGTTTAAGATGAATCCAGCAAGCCTACTTGTACAGTGTTTTACAAACTTCCTCTTTGTCCGATGTGCAGACTTTCACCACCCAAGAAACCATCACCAATGCAGAAACAGCCAAAGAGTGGTTCTTGCATGCTGCTAAAGATGTAAGTCTCATATGTTTCGGTTACTTAAGAGAAAGCAACAGCATTTCCTTGTGCAGCTTCTCCCCGGTTAGTCTGTGTGCTTTGGAGCAGAGCCAAGCGCTGCCAGACCTAAGCTGTACAGCTCAGCAAATGCTGTACAGATCTCAGATCTTCATGCTTAGTGACAGGCTGTTATGTCCAATCAAAGTGATAAAAACACCAGTTTTTCATTATAAAAGGTTGTCATGCGTTGTTACCCCAAATCCTGCCTCCAAAGTAATGCATTGGAGTATTTGCATTAGAGCTGGCTAATAATTTGGTGGAACCACTGATATGGAAATCCAAAGGTATTGTATCTATGTGGCATTACCTTCCAATTCTTGGCAAATCTTTAAAAACTAGAAATGAAGCCATGGTTGGAATGATATACTGATATTTCAATGACAGATGGCTGTGCTATGAATAGAGACCTTGTATTTGGCTCATTCTCTCCTGTTTCTAACCTTCAAAAGAAAAAAGCAGATGCTGCCTGCTCAGGTAATTAACCTGTTCCAGTCAGGGTAGTTGTACTTAGTTTGAAAGCTGGGCTTTGAAATTCCTCATTACACTGCTGTTGCAGGTGACTCATCATTCGTCACCAGAACATTTACTGAAAGACCAAAGTGTAAATCTTGAGCTTGAGATTTATCAGTAATTCCAGTTGTCTTGATCTTTTGACCCTTGCCGGTAGCACATATGCAACAAACTCCCTCCACTCCAAAGCACTGGTAGGGGTGTTCCACACTGGGAGCATCCTCTTAAGGAAATGGTGTGCTGCTCTGAGCAGTGACAGCTTCCACAGAGAATATTCCTGGAATGTTACCTTCAGACAGGCACGGTGCCCCATCCCACACTGAATGGGCATAAGATGATTGCAAGTTGATTATGCAGAAAGCACTGCTGATAGTCACTTGTTTAAATGTAAATGGAGCAGATCAGCTTTAAGACCAGAAATCAAAATAATTAACATTCTAGATCTAACAATGTGTTTATTTTTCATTAAGCCTTCAGCTGTGGCCAAGCATTTTGTTGCCTTGTCTACCAATGGTGTAAGTATAGCAAATTTATTTATCTTTCTCCTATGTACTTTTAAGATGTTCTAATTTTAAAATCCAGTAAGGAAGCCTGTCTTTTAAAACACTGTTACTGTTACTTGAATACCAATAGCTAACCTCCATCTTGAAAGGAGCCGTTATCTTTTTCTACTGAAAATAATCAATTCTAGAGTAATAAACTGTAGCAAGATTGGACCTTCGTTATAGATTTGTGCTTTTTCTGCTAGAGCTTTAAATCAGAAATCAAATCTCTTATACTCAAAATGACTGTCCTGTTGTTAGTGAGTGTTACCTGTAATTGTTTAAGTGGGCATGAATGCAGTTAGGTAAACAAATACTGCTCTCCTGGACTCAAGTACGTGCTGAAGTGATGCAGGCAGTTTGTGTGAATAATCATATGATGAGCATAATGGACCCTAATGTGGTGTTTGACGCAAAAGTATGAAGTAGAAAGACCAATAGCAATTAGAAAAAGACTCTGCAATAATTGAGAGGCTGTAGGGTACTGTGGGGGGAAGTTCCTTTGGTCCATTGGTAAGGGTAAACTGAATGTCAGACCAGCTCCTAACCATATTGCCACTTAAACTGATCAGCAAATGAGTGTATGTCACTGACTTTATTTGAGACTATTGAGTAGTGATAGTGATCTCTGGAAATGAAGGTACACTTTTTTCTAATGGATGCTATGTATTTTTAAAATGGAGCGTGTAACTGGGAAATTTGAGTACTTAATAGGTACCCAACTTGTATTTTGTAGATATATAAATCTTTTTGAGAATGTTGGGTTTACTTATGGTGTTCTTACATGTTTGTTTGTTTGTTTTTATTCTAGCCTAAAGTTAAAGACTTTGGAATTGACCCAGAGAACATGTTTGAGTTCTGGGATGTAAGTACATGTCTAATGTTGTGTGGTAGATGCTAACTGTTAGAATAATCTAACTTGCTTCAGAAAATGCTAACTTGATGTCAGGGAACTGCCAAAACACTTAAATTACAGTAATTGTGCTCCCTGTAGTGAGACATCTGAAAACTTGTCAGGCAAGCAAAAACAGTAGTCTCTTGGCCATTCCATTAAAATCCTGCAGTCAAAGGTCTGAACAGGAGCCTTCTATGTTCTTGGCTGTCTGATCAGCTGTTGGGTAACAGGAGATACAAGCCTTAGCTTATTCCTCCGTGTAAGTAGTTATTATAAGCTGTGACATTTGACTGTTGGGGTCTAACTGTATGTAATCTAGGCCTGTAAAGGTCAAACATCAGAAATGGGACCTTAACTTGATATTTTGTAGCAGATGCATATTTTAAGTATACTGCCCTTAGTCTTGGCCCTTACACTTAATCAGAAACAGGTTGGTTTATGTCTCATTGACTATGGGCCTGACAAACTGGATTTTAAAGCTGCTGTTTAGAAATTACCCAGAGCATTACCCTTCCCTAGGTAGTGCTGTAATCTTGCTGAAGCAGGCTTTACCTATGGAGGAGTGATATTAGGGAGGCAGTCAATGCAAGCTGCAAACTTAGCATTTGGAAGTGAACTGGAATCATCAAGGGATCTGCTTCAACAGATGTTATATAAATCAGACAAGTAAGATAACTTTATAAAAAAGTACATATTTAAGGATTCATTAGGGGGCTCCTGTAAGGTGCAGCTTCCCTTGAGCGTGCCATATAATGTGTAGTGAATTATCACCAGAAAAAGCATGGATTTTTCTGAAAATAGTGTAAACACATGCTGCTATTTCCTAATAGTTTGACTGTAAAAGCCTTGCACTTCTCCTCTCTAACCCAATCTCTTGTTTTCAGTGGGTTGGTGGCCGCTACTCTCTGTGGTCTGCCATTGGTCTCTCCATTGCCCTGCATATCGGTAGGTATTCCTGGGGGACAGCAATGCCAAGAATTAATCTGTTTGCTCTGGGGAGGTAACTGTGGAATGGTTAACAATACTGGATTGTGGATCAGACTTGGGACAAATATTATTTTACCCAGCCTACTCTGAGGAGTTGGATGTTTGTGCTAAATAACATCTATTGTAATGCAATGGAAGTGTCGAAGTTTCCATACTGTAAGTGCACTTTTGGAAGTTACCCGTACTTAGGTACAATTAGTCAAATTGCATCTCTTTAATCACTTGCACAGTCAAAAGTGCCTGATTTATGTAAAGCCATGTCAATGTTGAAAATTAGACCTTGCAGCTGAAATTCCTAAACTATTTAAGAGCAGGGTATTTAGTTTCTGTGAGGACATGCACACTAAACATCACAATCCTGTCTCCAGTTCTGCATATGAGCTCTGTTGAGCATTAACGATCTCCTTCTCCCTTTACTGCCTTTTGCCCTTCTAGGCTACAGGGCCTGGTGATACAGAAATGCTCTTTCGATCTGCAGGATTGTGGAGCAAATATAGAACCTCTAAATTGATCCCCACCTACTTGTATCGTTATGGGGTTGTGTTAGCATTTCTTATGCAGATCTCAAATGCGGGTGGAGATCACACAGTGAAAGTGAAATAGCTCAAAGAACTGCTGTTTCCTGGTGAGCAGGCTCTTCATCAGCCTTGCGCTTGTTCCCTCATCACTTCTTTCAGATATTTAAAGTCTGAAACCATAATGTCGTTTGTTTTTCTAAACAAAACCTAGAATTGCCTTAGACTGAGGTTAGAAAAACATTGGTTTTGGTGTTTTTGGAATGATGAATAGGAGTTGTCATGTGTAGAAAAACCTGTGTGAACAGCAAAATAAACCTCAGTCAGGCAGTGAGTGTTTTGTCTGCAATACACTGTTCATCTCTGCTGTCAGACAGATTTGGTGCTGGCTGCTGACGTGCCAGTCTGTTGGCACTTCGTGCTCTCGCATCCTTCATCTCCCAGAGCTGGCTTCTGACCATAGGCAGAGCTGCTGCTGGGATTGCCAGACACTTCACCTCCACTTTTCCATATAAGAATCAGGATTTCTGGCTTTGCAGTAAAGGGTAATATTAATTAAAGTACTCATTAGTGAAAATGAATGGTGATTTAAATACTCTAATTATAGAGCAAAGAAAAATTAGGTGAATTGTTAAGAGAACAGGGAATGGGGGGAAACTTTTCTATTTGAGGTTTTATTACGGTTGGTTTTCCTCTGACCAAAACAGAAATGCCTGCTGTGCTAGCCTTGCCCTGTTGTTTTTGGGAATATCACTCCTGCCGTGGCTGTGAAGTGACTGAGGGTTCAGTCTTGCTGGGAACTATGTAGCCTTTAATACAGAGCCTGGTTTTAATGTCTCTGCTTTCCTTCCAGTTGCTCATCCTGCCTGAGTGGAGATTTTAGGCAAAGGTTTTTGAAGTGTGTTTCATGAAGTTGGACTTGCTCTGAAGTCCAGGCTTTAATCATAACTAAATATATCTGCCTGATGGGATGCAAATTTGAACACAATTAGTAGTTGGGAGCCTTGCTGCATACAAGGAATCTCAACTGTTTTATGATTGTCTCTGCAAGAAAAATAAAGTTTGAGTTGTAACTGTAAATATAAACTGACTTTTTTCCATTGCTAGGTTTTGACAACTTTGAGAACCTGCTTGCAGGAGCCCACTGGATGGTGAGTATGCGACGCCTATTTCAGATTTGCTCCTCTTAGCAGTTGTTAGAAGGTAACTGAAGGCAGGTTGGTTTCCCTGTGTCCTCTCAATGCTTCTAAAATAACTGTGCTTGGGAGGCTCTCCCTGGATCAAAGCAACAATAAAGCAATTTAAGAGTTGGGAGGGATGATGATGATTGCTTTATCAGAAGTGTAACTCTCTTACCTTTGTGTCACGTAGGATAATCACTTCCGCACGGCCCCGCTGGAGAAGAACGTGCCTGTTCTGTTGGCCATGCTGGGGGTCTGGTATATAAACTGCTACGGGTGTGAGACCCATGCCCTTCTGCCCTATGACCAGTACATGCACCGCTTCGCTGCCTACTTCCAGCAGGTAAGGCTCAGGCAGAGAGACAGTTTCAGGAGGCAAATATGTATATATGCATTTGTCCTGGCCCTAGAACCTGAATGCATGGTGCTAGGCTGAAATTGCAATCACTTAAATTCATGTAATCAAGGGCCTAAAGACACTGATGCCAAGACTGATATTAGCTTATTTGCTCAGTTAATTTAGAGATTTATTTTTGCTCAGACCTCTATTTTCTTGGTGTCTGTAAATTAAGCAGCTATATCTCTGATGAAATTTCTGTAAATAAAGCAGCACTCATTATAGTTGAAGTATGTATGGAAACTGGTTCTGCAATAAAGGTGACGCTGCCCTTCCCTTCTTTTAGGGGGATATGGAGTCTAATGGCAAGTACATCACCAAGAAAGGCTCTCGGGTGGACTACAGCACCTGCCCCATTGTGTGGGGAGAGCCGGGCACCAACGGGCAGCATGCTTTTTACCAGCTCATTCATCAAGGTAAGCTGGAACTGTTCAATACCTTGTTTTGAAGCTGAATTCTGAATGGCTAGAAAGCTGCAAGAGTCTGCAGAACTGACATGGCTTTAGGGGCTGGGCTGTCCTCTAACCTGGCATAACATTGCTATGGGGCTCTTAATGAGTGGCTTTAGAAGGCTACAAGATGCAGGTCTTACTTCTACAATAAGGAGGGTTGATTAAAGCTGAAACTAGTGAGCTTTTTTGTCACTCCTCCCTGCTGTTAATTAAAAAAAAAAAAGCTTTTTAAAAAAAAGCTTCTTAAAGTGGCTGAGTCTTCCAGTAACTCTGAATACGGAGTGAGAATTGAAGACTTTAAGACTTTCCTGTTGCAGGTTATTAACGTGGCTTTTCTTATAGGAACTCGCATGATTCCCTGTGACTTTCTGATCCCAGTCCAGACCCAGCACCCAATCAGAAATGGTTTGCATCACAAGGTAATAAGCTCTTTGTCAGGGCACCTGTATTTTCCTGTAGCTACAGGCCCTGAAGCTTATTCAGTATTGCAGTGTGCAAGACTTCCAGATGTCCCTCTGAAGCTCTACACATAGGCCCTGTGGACATTCACACTAGGCTTGAAAATACCTAAATGAGAATTACATATTATATGTAATAGGGTGGTATTTTTACTCTTGAAGAAATTGCAGCCACAGTTCATGAGACAGATCGATGGTGTCACCTGTTGGATTGCTGAGGCTGGAAAGACTTGAGCAACTAAGTATTTGGAGACAAAAGTCCTTGTAGGAATTGGAAAGAGTGTAATTCTTGCAGAGTAGGAAGAAAGAAATTCTCAGAGCTGATGAAAACTTCCTCAGAGATGCTGTTGCAAGTCTTAAAAGCTAGGACAAAATCTAGTGAGTATACTAGTATGGCTGGGGCAGAGCCTGCTACACATGGATATATTTAAGCAGTCCATTTTTTTTAGTTTAACGTATCATCCAACTAAGGATTTTCAGTGAAGAGTGTCTAACGATTTTTTAATTTAAATTCCATAGGTAGAAACATGTCCAGGTATACTGCGTAGTGCATACTTCAGAAAAAACATGCTTCCTCAATAAATTTCAATCAACACCAAGTACAGGTGAAAGTTTTAGAACCTGACTTGGCAAAAGAAGAGGAGGAAAGGTTTTGTTCAACTGTAGGTATAGTAAGAGTTCAGTTTAACGGGTAGGATAAAACCACACATGAATTTGCAAGCTGAAGTTAATCAGGGAATAGGAAACTAACAACTTCTACTGCATGGGTAGGGATTGGGATATGGGATTGGTACGTGGTGTGGTGTGGGGATTTCCTTCATACAGAGTAAATATATCTCAATCGATCCCCTGTGACTAATCCATGTGTATGGTGTAGCATGGGATAAAAGTACAGGCTGTGCTGGGTGAAAGGGGGGTATGAAGTCCTGGCTCCTTTGTTCTCCCAGGGAGACTCGCTGTCAGCTTCAGCAGGGCAGGATTGTGCAGAACGTGGATACAGGCACTATTAAAATAGTAGTCAAGGCTCTGGCACTTTCAGGTAAAAAGCAGTAGCAGCATTATTTCAAATACTGCACATCTTACTGCCATAGTGCTGAAAACAAGAGGCCTTGGTCTAGGTTCAAGCACCAGGTATCTTGAGCTGATGTCTTTACTTCTCCCCGCTAGATCCTTTTGGCCAACTTCCTTGCCCAGACCGAGGCCTTGATGAAAGGGAAGACTGCTGATGAGGCTCGCAAGGAACTTCAAGCGGCAGGACTGAGCGGAGATGCTCTGGAGAAGCTCCTTCCCCACAAGGTAAGCAAGACTCTGGTGTTTCTCTGGTGAGGTCCTGGTGAGTGGTGGTGAGGACACCGTGCTGGTCGCTGCTCGGTGGGGTTCGCTGATGGGCAGTGCCCTCCGGTGGCTGCCGTGTGCTACTGCCAGGTGGTGTTACGGGTTCTGCTCCTCACATCTGCTGGAGCAGCCCCCAAGGTCACTCTTGCTAAAAGCACACTCCTCAGGAAGCCTTCTGAGGTGTTTCAGAAAGGGTGAGCCCCTGGCATATTGACTTGTGTCTAAGTTCTTCCTCTAGCCCATAGTAGCCACTGATGGTGCTTTGGAGATAATATTTTGCCATTGTGTTTGTAATAAAACATAACGGCGATACCATTTAATGGTTGCAGTTGTTAGCCTTTAAAGCTTTCAGGATTTTGTGTTTGCTGCTAATACAAATAATCCAATGTGGACTGTAAGGAAAACGAAAACTGCAAGTTCCTGATGTGAGTTTTACAACATACTAAATAACAATGTAATTCTTGTTTGGAAAGGTCTTTGAGGGAAATCGACCAACCAATTCCATCATGTTTACAAAACTCAACCCGTTCACTCTGGGAGCCATCATTGGTAAGTAAATCATCTGTAAGTAAATCACTCATCTGTGAGTGCTTATTAAGACATTCTGATAAAATTTATTGATAAATCTCTTTTTCTGCTTACAGCCATGTATGAGCACAAGATATTTGTTCAAGGAGTTGTCTGGGATATTAACAGTTATGACCAGTGGGGGTAAGTCTCCTTGATCTTTTCTTGTGCACTTACACCAGGATACCACCGTCAATTTCTTAAGCAGTCACCACATTGGGAAAAAAAAAAAAGTATTAGAGCAAATTATTACAGGATAGTTTTAAAAGAAAACAGATTTTCTGGGGATTGAGTGATGTGGGTTCAGCAGTGAGCAGTAGCAGGCTGGATGCATTCTGTGTTGGGCAGGCTGTGTGACACACAAGTACCGAAGGGGAAAAGACTCAAACTCTTAAAACAAAACTTTCTCTAGACATCCTGTAATGTGAGAGCTGTCTGTTTGGCTGAGCAGCTGTGAGAGCTCCAGTTGTTCATGGCTGCCACAGAGTTGAATAATACTAACTTTGGTATTTGTGAAGGGAAAAACATTCATCGGTGTTCACTGTCAATTCACTTTTTATTGGCACCTATAGCTTATAGTAAATACTGTAAGTTGTCAGCACTAATGTTGTTTTTCTTCTTTCTTCTCCTGTTTTTATAAATGCAGAGTTGAGCTTGGGAAACAACTTGCCAAGAAAATTGAGCCTGAACTGGAGTCAGATGCTCCAGTGACATCTCACGATAGCTCGACAAACGGGCTCATCAACTTCATCAAAAAACACAGAGCCTGAAAGGAGAGATTTGGAAGACACCGACAATCTAACCACCGGATACCCAAATCTGTTGTAGTTGTGCTTTTTTTTTTTAGCCACATCTAACAAAAGTAGCACTTTACAGAAGTAGCTTCTAGCCACTTCTAACAAAAGTAGCACTTTACAGAAGTAGCTTCTTCACTTGTTGCAGTTAATCTTGTTGCGTCAAGTGTTACAAATGAAAACTAGTTTTGTGAAACCCAGAGATTGTATAGTCGCTTTCTATTTTTGTGGCTGTTTTATCTGTAAAGTGCAGCTGGTACGTTCCCCGGTTCTTACCCCTCGACTTCCCTAAAGATGATCCACGTAACTGATATTAGACAATAAAAGGTATGATGGATGAGTAAAACTTCTTCCCTCTATCTTCAAAGCGCAGACCCAGTGCCCGTTGCCTGGCTGGCTCTCTAAGGCCCTCTGAGGCCAAGTGAACGAGCTTCTGCCCCTTTGGACTGGCTCTGCCCAAAGCTGGAAAGGAGAATGTGTTCAGAGAATCAAAGCTGCGGCTGTAGATTGTTCAGATTGCATGCTTTAATGCATTTGAGCAAGATAACGGCTTTTTTCAATGCTGCTGTGAAAAGGGAAGTTTACTAATGTTTGGTAGAAGCTCTCTCTGGCTTTGTCCCTCAGCTGTGGCAGCCCTGTGTGCACAGCTATGCAAAAAGGAAGGTGGTTCCTGGAGTGACAGGGTTATCTTAATTTTCCAAACAGTTCTCAAGAGTTTGTGAAGCATGAGCTTGGGATACTTGCAGAAGAAATGTAAGTTTGGTCTCCTCCAGAGGCAGTTTCTCTCCTCTGAAGCAGGCATCACTGTTCCAACAACAAAAAAATGAATAGAGAACACGGTAACTGTTTGTAAAGGAGTCACTTATCTGCTTTCCTTCTCTACCACTGTTAACCCTCTCTGCTAACAGACTAGCATGCTGTGGCTGTTGTTCTGTAACACCTTTAATAAAGGTAAGGCACAAGCATTGAAAGGAAAAAGATGATGTTAACTGTGGTTTTCATACCCTGACCTCTTTGTGGCAAAGGCTATTATGGCTGCAGTCTGGGTGTGTAACTCTCCACGCACGGGTTTTGTGCTGAGTCATGATGGGACCAAGCTCTTGATGTCCCTGCTGGGGCACAAACAGCTCCCCGGTGCTTGGCAGTCTGGTGAGCTGTTAAACTCAGCCTAAGTGTCTGTAGTCCTCAGATGCTTCACAGTTTCTCCACGTAAAACATGGTCACAAAGAGAGAACCCACTAGAGGGAGGCACCGTATTTTCATACCAGCTTTTAAGCCTCTCACCCCCCCTGTACTAAAGCACGGTGCCCTCCTCTCTCTGGAGGGAGGTGTGGGTCAGATCTTCTCCTGATTTTGTGGGTTTGTCTCGCACTGTTGTCTCACCCTTTGTTCCTCTCCTGGTTGTTACACTCCACCAGGGCGGCCATGTGTGTTCCCTAACTCCTTGCTGCTGCTCTAACCCGGCACTTTTTTTGCCCCAAAGCGTTGTTTTCTTCTTGCAGAGGGTTTATTTATTGATGTGCAATATAACGTGCCCGATTATAACACACCAGGTGTTCTTGTTATCCGCTTTTAACCCAAAACGTTGCCATCCTCCGCGCGCGCCCCAACGGTGCCCCCTGGCGGCGCGAGAGCTCCTCTCAGGGAACGGCCTCTGAGCGGCCCGAGGGGCCGGGCTTTACAGGTCCTCCCCCGGCGGCCCCTTCCCTGCTAATTGATATTTGCTAATTGATGGTGAAATTAGCGGGGTAAGTGAAGGGCCGCTTTGCAGCAGCTTGCCGGCTCATCGACCTGGATGCCCAAATTGCTCTGTTCAAGTTTAAGGAGTGCAAAGGTGAGCTCTCTGTGGCGTAAGGGCTGGTGGCTGCAGCCAAACACTGGAGAAAAGGGGTAAAGAAGCTTTAAAAGGAGAGATTTTTCCCTGCGGCGGTTGAAGAGGGCGTGGTCAGAGAGGTCACAAAGCGAAGGGAGCAGCCTGTGGCTACACCTTGAAGATGAAATGGTGTAAAACCCACCTGTGGGTCAGGGAGGGGCTCGGTGACACGAGTTGGAGGCCGAGAGCTGAGGAAATCGAGGCACGACGGCCTGGGCCTCGCTCTTTGAGGCCTGTCCCTACAGCCACGCTGCAGGACACAACACCCCATCCTGCTAGTTTTGCCTTTGGCCACACACATGTCCTGTTGAATAAAAAATACAAGAAGCTTTTGACTCGGTTTCTGGTCCTTGACCTCTGGTGAGTCAGTTTAAATCCTTCTGTATCATATCGGCCAGCCCGTTCCTGCAAGAACAAAAGAGATTTCTTCCTAAATCGGTAAGGAGAAGGTCCCCCCCCTGGTCCATTGCACTTGGGAAAGTGTAATTGACATGGCTGGGCTCCCTGGTGAAACTGTATTGCCATACTGGAGAGACAATGAAAGGCAGAAACGTGCCTAAAGTAAGCAGGTGTTTGTCAGACCCATGGGCTGGAACAAGATCCCAATCCTCAGCCTGGTGTGTGTGCCACAAGATGGACATTCCTCCTGAAGGCCTCTGAGGAAACACAGTGTGGGGATGCTTCAGTCAGCTTAAGTAGGTAAGTCAATGATATCTGCGTATAAAACACCATCTTTACACTTGCAATGCTAATTTGACTAATCATAATAACTTCTCAAAGTCAAAATTCATCTATGAATGTATTTTAAGAGTTCTTGAGAAGGTAACTACTGTATTCAACAGAAAATTCTAGTATTTAACTAGAAAACGGTGTTACATTCATATTGTATTCCCACTGGACACACGCTTAGTATGGACTGTGTGGGTATGAGGTTAGAGGAGGAATACATTTGCATTGCAAATTAATCTAAAAAGGTTGTCTGAGAGCTACAATTGTAGTGAAGGCATCTTCTGGTTCTTTTGTTGAAGGAAAACTTGGCAGAAATAATCTATAAGTGATCTGCTTTGGCCCAATTCACAGTGATCTGATCTGCTGGGGTGGTTCCAATTTCCAAACTCTCCAGTGCTGCCTGCAGAGTTCCTGCAGACACAATGATGGTAATGGTTTGGGCTTAGACCCTGCAGGAGGATGAGTAAAACTTCCCAAGTTTCAGTTGAACCTGTTGCTGTTCTGGAGGAGCACAGACCCCTCAGAGATCTGCAGCATCAGAGCTGAAGCAGCCAGGCCATGAGTCTGTAGAGATCAGTCAGGTTAAAAGAAGAGAGTTTTACCTCATTCATTCATTTTTATCTTTATGTTCTTCCAGGCAAAGTTGCTTGTATTTAGATGTTCTTAAAAACATTCTGCTTTGGTAATTCCTGCTGTTATTTCTTGTTAAAAGGAAAAGGATTTTGGAGAGTTGGGTAGGTAAGTACAGTGTACAATAAAGTAATGAAGTCTAGAGCATTAAAGTTTTGTATTAGTTTGGTTTTGTGAAGTTTCAGTAGGATACTGACAGAGTGTGTATCTTGTCAACTCTTAGGGAGATAACAGTGCACTGGCTTGCAGGCTGTGTTAGTAGGTATTTTAGGGACTACAGGGTGTGACAAATAGAAAGCAGTTTGGCTTCCAGAGTTGTGTTAAGCAACTTGGATTATTAAAGAAAATTCGGCAAAGAGCACTCTTTGTTTAGCTGCTGTCTCAGTCAAACTTGAATGCTGCATTGCTCTACCCTGTTTGAGAGGGGCTTTTCAAGTTTTTGTTCGCTTTATGGCTTGTGAGGATGGCCAAAATAGATCAGATAAAAAATAGCTCTAGAGCTAAATGTTTCCAGAGGTCTGATAATGTCTAGATAGCTTTACTGTGCCTTCATTTTTTTCCTGTGTTCTTTCTCAGTTTGAGTTTTCTGACAGAAGAAAAATAGAAAATTCAGAGGTTTTCATGAGACACCATGGAACAACAGTTCCCAAACCTGCTGAATGTACTCGGAATTTCAAAAAGCATACCCTCAAAAATATTTGTAGTCAGGTTGTCAGTCACGGTATCTGGATTTCACTTGATGGTTTCACATTCGTTTCTCGGGATTCTTCTAAACTAGGTTCTTTGAGATTTAAGTGATATTTCCTCTAAGGAAATATTTTGAGCCCAGGCTTGCAGACCAACGAGTCCTGTGGGGAGAAGACACCCAGTGTGGCTGCCTGTTCAGTCCCTCTGAGCTGGGCTGTCCCAGGCTGTTGGAGAGGAGAGGAGCTGGGGAATGGATGGATAACCCTTGCAGGGGCTGGGAGCAGGGGCTGGGAGCAGGCTGCACGGTGGATTCTGCTGAGGTAAGAGCTGGCTGTCCAGAAGCCTGTGAAGAAGTTGGCCTGGGATCACGCATCTGGAGCACTCTCAAGTATGCGGTAATTCCTAGAAAGGCTGAGCTCTGCCTTTCATCATTAACAACAGCCACAAGGGACAATATCTGCTAGAAAGATCCCTCTCACTTACACAGGATGAAAGCAGAGCATATTGTCTGTTGTTGGAGACATTTTGAGTACTGGTGAACCATTAAAAAAAAAAAAAATCTTAAGTAACAATTCCAATAGGTTTTTTTGTTGAATATTCCTATGTGGTTTTGGACTAATTAAAATCACCACTTTTGTCTTTAAGTCAGTAAAGCGGGTAACCAATGTCTAAGCAGTTTATGAGTTTGGCAAGTTCAAACCTTGAATATGACTTTACGAAAAGATTTCAATATACAGTTGGTCTAATTTATTCTTAAATTTTATGCAGGGACTCCTAGATTAACTGAAGTGCTCTGCTGTGCTAGCAGGGTTGCTCATTTTAAGACAGTTTCTCCAGGCTTTTCAAGAAATGTATTTCTAGCCATACTTTTTTTTTTTAATTATACAGATGAATCTCTGTGCAGTTTTGCTTTTTTTTCTTGATGTATTATCTAGTAGGTCTTTTAAACATTTGCTTTATTCTTCCAAATCCATTATAGACGTTACCATAGACAACACAAGGGCTGTTGGCATAGCTCTGTGGCTCCATAGTCTGTGTTCTAGCAGTGGTGTTTCCTGAACCGCTTAAGAAAACCAGCATGACAAGAGACAGTGCAGGGCATCATCTGGAGCCTCACCAGACCTCTCCATAAAGAGTTGTATCAGTGTTGATCTTCAATAGCCTTTTAACATAAATTGCATCATTTTGAGTTGGAAGAGTTATAATCATCTATTTCCTAAGTCATGTTTAATTATCAGGATATATACCTACTACCTGTAATCATAGCAGGTTTTAGGATGATAAAGAAGTGGAATAAAGAATGGGTATGGGGACTTCATCCCTTCTAATCTTAGAATTATGAAGTATGGTACAAGGACTGCTGGCCAAGAGACAGCCTGGGGCAGATCCTGCTTAGTTAAATTTCCAAAGGACTGAGATTTTACTGAGAAGACTTGGTGTCTCACAATTCTTAACTAAGATTTCATGGACCAGTGAAAATGTCTCATTGACTTCAGTAGACATTGGTCTGGCCTTGGGTTGTTAACAGCAATCGTGAGGGGGTTCGGGTGACCTGGATTATTCAGCAAAGATACTTTGGGCCATTTCAGCCTGGCTACAGACCTGCTTCTCTGTGGAGTGAGAGTTAAAAACAAGTCTCTGGGGCAGACACACATGCAAGGAACTTAGTGAAGCCTATAGAGTCTTTCTAGTCTGGCTTCATAACTCTTTTCAGAGGTGAGCTGTATTCAACAAAAAGCACCAGTTTTATTTGGAACAAGTGTACCTTTGGGGCTAAACTAAAGTTATAGGAGAGGGATGATGCTGGCTATTTGATGGGGTAGAAGAGGCCCTAGAGCAGTGCTCTTCCTTGCTAAAAACGTTTTGCTGTTGAGTAAGTCTAAGCTGGAACAAAATTAATATGGTGATGTCCTTAAATTTGATGGTACCTTTCATAGGAAAAAAATTGCATATATAGATATATAATTAAACTAGACATATGAGGTTTATATATATAAAAATACATTAAATTTGTTTTCTTCTTTAATGCCTCAGAGATCTTCCTCCTGGGAGATACTGACATTCCCTTCATATTGGGTGGATTTACCACAAGGAAAGCTAGAGGAAACTTAAAAGTGTCCGGTTTTATTTAAAACCTTGGTGGTCTTTAACGGCTGCCCCACAGTTCCAGCCTGGTACAAACTTAAACAGAGCTCTTTGTTGCTCTTGAATGTGACATAATCCTTTCATCTGGCACGCTGAATGAAGTATGCACATGGCTTTTTTGCTACCCCTGCTGGGCTGCCTTGTTACACCTTCAGAGCAACCCACCCCCCAGCAACCAGGCTCGGGCTCTGTCATCCACCCTAATGCCAACAAACAACAGATAACTACGGCATCTCTGGGCTTTAAAGCGCTGCCCCTCGTTAAACTTGTGTGTTGAGGAAGGAAACGGCTCCCCACATCATTGTTTCTTGCAGATACAGATACGGAGTACGTTTTTTTGTTGTTTGCATGTTTGCTAATTTGAAGCTCTTTGAAGAATCCTACAGGGAGATCAAAGACAAAAGATTAGAACGTTTTTAATAAAGTGAAGAAGGATCAGGTTAGATCAAAGGGACAAGCTGACAGGAAATAAGTAGGTGCCGTTGTTGGCTGACACTTGCATGCTGTAGGGTGATTTCTGTGTTAATGTGAGGTCAGGAGGAGGATTGCTTTACATCTTATTGTCTCCAGACTTTGCTGACTGGGTGTGTCTTTGTACTTCGCTTTAATCTCAAAAATTAAAACCCATAAAGTCACAGTTTGGCTCAGCCACATGATTTTTCTCGTTATTTAGCTTTGATTTTTTGAAATAAGAATAAAATTTGGAACGCACCAGCAGGGCATGGAGGTAATTAATTGGCCTGCAAGAGGATTCAGCTACAGGAATATTCATTATCAGAGGCTCTGAGCCTCAATCGCTCCAGTGTCATTTTGTGACTTTAAGGGAATTAAATCTTACCCTACTGTCTCAAGAGGAAATGTGGTATTTTTATATATTCTGAATATTCTGAAGCCTTGTGTGCTCACAGGTTGTACCGCTGTAATTAAGCCAGTACAATGAAATTAATATATCCCCTTCAGTTTGGGTGCAGTTTTTTGGTAGAGAGCTGCTAATTGGGTAGAGTTTATTTCCCCGAGAGGTTAGGGTGAGATCAGTAACAGCAACAGGATCACTGGCCTCGTGGAGATTTTTGGCATGTGGGCTGTGGTGGGTGCATGGCACTCCTTGGCACCCTGGAGTATGTATATCAGAAGTAAAGTGCTTTGCAAAATACCACTTTCTTCTAAAAAGGAATCACCCTCTTGGATGATGCAGCTACAAGTTAATTTCAGGGCAGACACAGGAAAACAAGCCAATTTCCTCGCGATATGATAGGCGATTTTTGCAGTTACATACAGCTTGATCTCCCCACGTATCTTCACAGGTGGAGAAACCAAATAAATATTTTTGTGTGACTTTGTCTCCATCAGCAGGAAACCCCCTCGGCCTGAAAGCATGTTTTCAGGCAAAGGTGCAGGACTGGTCCCAAAGAAACCATACTTGTTTTGTTCCACACACAAAAGGGTTAGTAGCATTAGCTACAAACAGGGGTCCTCCTCCAGCACTGGGGGTTTCTGCTGCCCTAATGCAGAATGGCACTCTGGTTAGATAGGACATTGGATGGACGTGGTGCAAGCAATAACTGGCTTTTTTCATCCAGTCATGTTAAAGCAAAATAGTAGGTTTTGGTATGGTCTGAACAGAAAGAGTCATGCTCAGCCCCTTGCTTTTGTGATTGGTACAAAAGGGGTAATAATCATATTTCATTAGAGAAATGTATTTTTATAATATTTTCTTATTTTTGTTTTGCAGTCTGTTATGTAAATGAGCAACGACTCTATAAAACCAAAGGGAAGTATTCACTAAAATAAAGTTACCTAAACTTATTGGGGCGAAGTCAAACAAACGGGAAGAGATGGTTAGTTTGCATTTAGGAAACTGAGGAAAGTTTGAATGTTAGAAACAGCAGTGGGCTTGACTAACATGCAGCAGTGGGAACAAGCGTTCCTTCCCACTGCCTGTGTGGCTCTGAGCCAGGGCTGCTCGTGCTGCCCTGTTGTTGGCTACTTGTGTGTGTGCCTTATCTGGGGTTCCTGATTAAAAGCTGCGTGGCAGATTGGAGGGCTGCTGCTCGGGGTGCAGTCGGGATCACCCCACGATGCGGTCAGGACCCAGCTTGGAGAGAGAGGACCCCGGGGGTGCAGCGTTACGCAGCCAACAGCCGAAAATGGCACATGGGAAGGAGACAACCTGGTTTGATTTTCTGCAGAGTCTCATTTTCTGTATTTGGTCACACTCCAGAGAGCCTCCTGGGCTGTCAGTCTGTTACTTTTTGTGATTGGTAGGCTCTAATTAAAATTACTTCTAAGTCAGAAATATGCAGGATTCAGATGGAAAAAAGACTGAAGGCTCCTCAAATACTCAAAGTGCTTCTGCATGGCCACTGTAAGAGCACATCTAGAGACATCTGCTTCTGTAACCACTCAGTCCCTGTTGACTCACTTGCTAGACTTGGCTTTAGTTGGGAAATACACCCTGATAAGTTTCAGATTTAGAAGTGGCAGAGCATTCTTTTTGAGATTCATCTGTCCAGTTAAAACACTGGATTTTTACCTAAATTTTAGACATTGCATGGAGCTGTTCTTCTGCAATAAAACTCAGTTGTTTTGGAGAAAGGCGAATGCTGATTGGAAAAATGAGTAGTGAGAGGGGAGCAGAGAAAGAGGTGCAAAGGAGGGAATGAGGATGTTGACAAAGTGTTATGGTAACAGAAAATTCAGTGATGAAACGCAGAATTCCCTGAGGGAACCATAAATCAGCTTTAGTCTACAAGGTATGTTGGTTCCTAAATCAGCAGGAGTCTGGTACCTAAATAGCTTTGCAGTGTAGTCCCAGATGCTTTGCTTTGGACTTTTCGCTTCCTTTTAGGTTTCATGTGGTTTTAAATTTAACAGGGCACTCACTTCCTTTGGAACCAAAGCATGTTAATAGTGTCCTTAATATGTTTATAAAATGAAGAATCCTGAAGGATAGCTTGGGATTTTTCGGAGTTCTGAAATGCTAAGTGTAGTATAAAGCAGAAAGCATTTAGGGAAGGATGAAAAATGACAGGGAGCGTCAAGCTGAGACTGAATAACTTTGGGAGGTCTAATTTATCCCGTGCTCGAAGCTTTAATGGGTCTTCTTGTGGTTCATTAGATGTGGGGCTTTAGTGGCAGCATACTAAGAACAAATAATTACGATGCAAAGACAGATAGAGCAGTTTACCTGTTGATGAATACATTAACAAAAGGAAATGTTAGGTTTCCCGGTGTGGATGGAGGAGAGAGGGCTGGAGCAGAACTGGAGCAGCAGCCTGTGCCCACTAGGTGGTAATGCCGGTCGCTGAATCCTCCCTCCCTTCTGCTGGAAGGAAATTTTGAGCACTAACGAGTGAGAAACTTCGGAGTTGATGAATACATTAAAAAAAGGAAATGTTAGGTTTCCCGGTGTGGATGGAGGAGAGAGGGCTGGAGCAGAACTGGAGCAGCAGCCTGTGCCCACTAGGTGGTAATGCCGGTCGCTGAATCCTCCCTCCCTTCTGCTGGAAGGAAATTTTGAGCACTAACGAGTGAGAAACTTCGGATCTGAGAATCTACAGCCTTTTCATGGAAAGCAGGAGTTGGTAAAATTTAAGGTTTAACACATGGCTTGTGGCAGTGCACTAACGCCTTGTATGGATGTGCCTTCTCCAGTGGTCCGTGTGTGTAATATCTCTGTGCAAGCTTGGGCATGGCTTCTCATATTGTTGAGCCTTCACTACAATACCCACATTCAGCCCCCACAACCTCCAGTTATTTTAAAAATCTTCATCGTAGTAAATTGCAATCTGTGGTCCAAATGACACGTGAAACTGAAAGAATGAGTGGATGATAAAGTGTTGTTACTGGCTTCAATTTGAAGGCAAATTTGTCACCCACGGTGGTTTGGGGGGAAAAAAGCTGAGGGGCATTTAAAATTGACCAAGTACAACATGATATATGATGAAGCCCTTGTTTAATGGTATATCATGGTGTCTGGGACTGAACCAGTGTTGGGCTAGAAATTAACCCAAATTGAAAAGGGAATTTAGGGAAGAAAGAACATGATTATTTGATCTAGAATTTGAAGAGAATTATTTAAGAAAAATTTCATTTAATCTCCTGTCTCTAGAAATCAGCTACATTTCTGTATCTTTTCAAGAAGACGGTATTTCCAGAAGCAAAATATTTCATAGCACCAAGATCAAACACTGGGTCATTCAGGACTCAAAGATTAACTGAGTTCCTTTACTCCTTCCTGCAAAATCCGGAGGGGCTTACTAGAAAACTTCTGCTGAAATACAGAGCAGTTTCATCCTGCTTTTCATTGGTAAGGGTATGAAACATATGAGGGTATGAGTGCCAGCATGTAGTAGGATAATAGATATAGAAGGGTAAAATTACAAAGGTCTGTTTCTGAAGAGGTTGCAAAAATGTGTTTGGGAATATCAAACTGAAAAAGGATTCTAATTTTGAAGTTGGTATGAAAATTTAAAAATGCAAAAGAAAATTTATGTATCAGCTCACAAATACTGAATTTCAATGTTGTATTCTGGGTTGCCTGGTCCATATTTTGCACAGAGTTCAGGATTGTTCTCCACATTGATCTGCACAGAAGTAAATTTATGTATCAGCTCACAAATATTGAATTTCAATGTTGTATTCTGGGTCGTCTGGTCCATATTTTGCACAGAGAGTTCAGGATTGTTCTCCACATTGATCTGTGGTATTCATTTGAAATGGACAGGGGATGAAAGAGAAGAGACATTTCCAAACATCGCCAACCTTTCCTGGAGTACTGGGGAGGCAACTTGCACCCCCAGCCCTGGGGCAGCGTGGAGGGACACGGCAGGCACTGGGCAGGAGCCCGGGTGTTTTCAGGAGCTTTGTGGGTGCACAGGGCTCCTGGAGAAGGGGGTGCAGCTGCGGCAGGTCCTGTCTGCAGGTGCCCTGTGGCCACCACGGGGGAGGCTGTGCCCTTGTGTCAGAGCCGTGGTGATCGTTCAGCCGTAAAGCCTTGTGTCATACCAGACTGGAGGTTAGGGTGAGTCTATCGAGGCTGACACAATCCCAGGTAATGAGCAGAATGGCGAGCTGGAGGTGGGGGAGACCCACTATGTCGATACGTTTCAGGGGGATCAGCTGTATTTTATTTTTCCCCTGCAGCCCGAGCTCAGTCTGGAGACATGCTGTGAGATTGCCACTTTCATCGTCTTGCCTTGCCTCTTTCAATCAGGTGTTTATCTCCCTTCAAGGTCCATATAGTTCAAAGTATGTTTAAGCCCCAGTATTAACTCTAGACTCAAAATAGTGCAGTAATGTCACTGGTATAAACGAAGGCTTTCCAAGGACAATAGACATTACCATTTTAATGCTGGCAATGGAGATTAATCATATTCCTTGTTTTGAAGCAGATTTTGTTTTTCTACAGAAGCAAACTATTAAATGCATGCAATTTCTGTCCTTCCCAATTATATTTCTTGTCAAGCTGTGCTATGTAACTTAATCTAATTTTGCTAAGCCTGTCATTGTAACAAGAACACCAACATTAACAACACTAAAACTTGGTTTTTATGTTCTTGGTCCTGCAGTCTCACCCATAAAGATGGGATTTTCAGTTGGCTTAGAGCCCACTAGTTTAAATGCATTTATTTGTGTGGGCAATGGTTTGATTGGGCAAATCAGTGCCATGGTCAAGGGCTGTATTTGCAAGGATTCACTTGAGCAGGAAATACGTCTGTCAGATCTATACCATGCCTTGCCTTGCCCACCAGCCATCTGACTGCATTTGGACTCTCAGAAAAATATGGTTCATCTCTCCATGGGAAATTTTTCTTAACAGTAATTTTTAATTTTTTTTATATAATTTTTTTCCTATCTGTATGTACTTAAGTATATTAGCTGTATTTTATGTAATTGTCATTTGCCAATTTAAACTGATCTCTAATACCTTATGTTTGTGTGACTGGGGAAAAAAACAACAATTCCCTTAGCAAATGAGAGTTCTAGTTCAGCATTCTTAACACTTCTCCCTCAAAAGTAAAACATTAACATTAGGTGAAATGAGGCATGTCGCCTGATATGTTAATTATGGAGACAGATAATCATTAACTTTATTAAAGCTCTTGAGAATTATTCAGGATTGTAGAAAACAAATTATTTTCCCTTTTCGGCATATATTTCTGTATTTTAAAAATATGTGAGTGCCTTGTGGATGGGATTTGAAAAATAGATGCAACAGTCTTAACATTGTAAAGGTTTTTGCAGGGATAGCTGCTGATCTTCTCAGGCCTAGCAGTATCACATAGAAGATGCTCATATCTATTCCTCTAGTGTTGCTCCTTCCTCTTCTGCTTTGCTTTCAGGAATTAAGGCATTTGTGGTGATCACGTGGTTTAAGGAGCACTTAGCAAAGTCCAATCACACCTTTCAAAGCTGGAAACCCAAAGTCAGATTCCCAAACCCATGTTTAGGCTGCTGCTTATGTTGGCTGGTTTTCAAGAGTCTGGAGATAGCGTTGCTTCAGTGGTGGCTGCTGAATGCAAAGCCCATTACCTGCAAGAAGTCAGGCATCTCCTTTCAGAAATGTGAGCGCTTGTTTCAGACAATTTTGGCAGAATGAACGTGGCAATGATGCTTGTGTATGGAATTAAAACACAATCAAAACTTTCCTTAAATCAGAATGGGGAAAAAAAAATCAGAAAATTATTCACAAGCGTAAGACAGAAAATTACATTTTGAAGTGAAGCCCAGACTGTAAGTTTTGCATGACTGGAATTTGGAGTACCTGCTGAAATACAGGAAGCATCTGTATATGTCCACTCAACATGCTTTTCTTCTTACATGGAATTCAGTGGATTTTTCTGTGTCTGGAGACTGTAGGTATGATTGCCTCTGGTTTCCAAGAGCAAACCTATGCTTCTGACTAGAGGCTCCTGTATCTTATTTGTGCATTTTGAAAGGATAAAATAATACTCTCCAACATTTACAGTTTTTACAAGGGAAGGTGTAGCTGTCTCTGTGTGTACTGGGGAACAAAGAATTTGTTGCTTTTTTCCCTCTCCCCTAATAAGTTGATAGACAAATCACATATTCTCTTGTACTCTGTCTTTTTGTAAAACACTGCTTTTGTAGGTACGTGTAATGTTTGTTTAGTGTGCAGAAGGGCAGCTAAGAGAGGAGAAAACCGCCCCCAAGACACTGAATGTTTTAGACAGTTGCTCTGTGTAGCTGCGTTACTACAAAAGGAGAGATTATCTTGACATGTGCTGGTTTGATTTTAAATAGTAGTAGGTGTTTCTTAAAAGGCAATGGGCACATGATGGTAAATTGGAACTGGACTAAAGCAAACACAGGCTTTCTCCTTTCACAAGCCTGCAGTCTCATTAGGGTAAATTACCCAGTGCTGAGCTCCCTGCCTCTGTGATTAGATGGTTATTGGGATCCAACCTAATTAGTTTAAAGCTGGCTTGGGTATCTCTACGCAACACTGTCGTTATTTCTGTGCTGCTGCGGAGACATAGTCTAAGGTCTTCATTTGAAATCCATTAAAGTCAAAACAGTTCTTTCTGCTGGTTGAAAGAGCTTTGCATCAGGCTGAAAACACATCAGGAGCATGGTATAGAAACCCAGGAGAGCCCAGCAATGTGGTCCAGGCCTGGTGTGCTGGGGGGATGTAGGGCTGTGGGAGGGGGCTGGGATGCAGGTGGCACAGCCCAGGGACAGCAGGCAGAGGGGACAGGCCAGGGAGAGGAAGGGGAGCTAAGGCAGGGCTTGCAGCGTGGCATAAATGGCCCTACAGAGCACAGTCGAGGGAGGTAGAAGCTCGGTGGGGGAGCAGACAGCACAGCCCATCTGGTGGGAAATAGAAAAGTCTTCCCTTTCCCAGTGCACGAAACGATTTGCTGCAACCGACGTGCTCTTTAAAGAAATCCAACCTGACAGGAGTGGGGGAGCAGCAGGTGAGCCCCAGGGGCTGGAACAGACAGTTGCTCTTCAGACTGGTGGAGACATGAACATGCTAAGGGGTGATACACTTCCAAAAAAAAAAAAAATTCTGAAAAAGCATAGCAAGCATATTTTAGGGCAGGATGGAATGTTTGCTCAATTAACTAGTCAAAACAGGATTTCTTTGTGTTTCTCACAGCGCTGCAAAGGGAACTCCCTTTATGAGAATCAAATTCTTTGCCTGTATCTTCATTACCCAACATACACCATCTTCAGGACCTTTATGCTCGTTAGCTGATCCCACTCTCTCTTGTGGAGAAACGGAGCTCTGTTTGCTCCTCACCTGACCGGATACAGAAACAATAGGGTCAAAATTAGACACCTTGCTCAGAACCTCCAGAGGACTTGCTATCACAGTGAACATCACAACTCTGTTCTGCTCATGCAGGTAGGACCAGAAGCACCTTTTCATCAAGCCTTGCCTGCTGCCACCATGTTGTATTTATGTCTGGGAAATCGAGAATGTTCTTCACAACAACCACTCCACATGCTTCTACAGACCGCAGGTTGCAAAACACACCCTGTAACAAACTTAAAGCTGTTAATCTTATGTAAAAGATCAAAAGCTGCAAACTGCCATGTCCTACTGGAAGAGATCTGGAGTGAGTAAGAGCTTAATTCTGCTCTTAGATCCTCCTATTAACATAGAACTTGTTAAGTGACATTCTCAGATTATCTGGAAAGCAAACTATGCACTACAGTACACAAGAAGACAAAACAATTATTGTCATGTTCCTTAACAATCTGATCTGAATTAAAAGCTTTCCTGATTTTGCCTAACACGGTGCATCAAAGATGTTTAATACCATCAAGGGCATGAATACCCTGGCTATACTTAATGCCTGCTACTACAGGCATCAATTTGCCCTCTTCCACCACAAGTCCTAAAGAGTCAAGTCATATTAAAAGGGATAAATATATACAATTTCCTAGCCTATTTTGGACAACAGGAATGCAACACAAATATGGTGCAACAAGCATAATCTCTTTAAGATTAAAACAGCACATTCAAATCAGACAAAAGCAAACTAAGCAAACCAGCCTCCCTCAGTCTCTCACTTGCTCTCTTGTATTGGTACTTGACATTGCCAGTTTACCAAGTGATTGCTTTGTCTCAGAGCCCTGTTGTTATTACCATTTACCATGCTCAAACAGCTGTGTCATCTATGGATTTAATATCCAAACAGTTTGTATTTTTTCCCGGTTTATAAGTAAAAGACTACACTCAGTATGGAGAGTCAACCCTGTGTGATGCCATTAAAACTACAGTCAATTAAGGACGAGTCTCCATTTACAGCTGTATTTGTGGTATGGATTTAATATCCAAACAGTTTGTATTTTTTCCCGGTTTATAAGTAAAAGACTACACTCAGTATGGAGAGTCAACCCTGTGTGATGCCATTAAAACTACAGTCAATTAAGGACGAGTCTCCATTTACAGCTGTATTTGTGGACCCACCAGTGAAGCCTTGTATATACTATAGAGCAGAAAGAAGACAGAAAAAAGGATAGGATGGTGCAATATTGCTGTACATTTTAAGAGCTGGAAGTACATAGGAAAAAGGATTGGATGATGCAATAACGCTGCAATGAGGGCCATATCTAAAAATGGACATATTACCTTCTCTGTTAACCATCTGTTGCAGCCTGTACTCGTCAGAACTGAGGTTTTAGCCTCATTCCTGCTGTACCACAATGAACAGCACGCCTGGAGGCAGAGACTGAGCTAGAGTGCATCCTGAGACTGAAGGCTGGCCTGTACTTTTACATACTCACTACAGTCCTCCGATCTCAGGCCTGTAACCATTTTTATATACGGTTATATTTTACATATATTCCTGCCACATCTCTAAAAACAACTTAAGCTGCTGCTGAGTAGAGCCAAGTCCAGATTGTTACCCGTTCCATGTGAAACTGTGAGGCTGAGTGGTGGCTGCTGACTGACAGGGTGAGAGCGTTGTTGCTGTAGTGACTACACATTAGTGAAGAAACAAACATTTTTGGTGTCATTTCTGTCTGCAAAGCCCAGACAGTGCAGCGTAGTTCGATGACTGGCCTGGGATGTGCAGAACCCCTTGCTTGTCTTGTTTTGATGATGTTCTTTTTTTTTCCCAACAAAGCAGCTTTTGACTTTACATTAATGAAAATGAGGGTGCTTTTGCCAACAGCAAGTGAACACCATGTAGTATGATAACAACGAGCCTGGAGAAGGCTGGCAGGTGGGCATTTTCCTTCCCCAGTATAGCAGCAAATAAAAACATGTGTGTATACAGCAGACTGGCTTTGCTCGCGGAGGGCTTCTCACTCTGGAGTGGTGCAGCCTGGTACCACGTGGTTAAAGACACACCAAAACAGGTATAGGCAAAATTAACTTTTATAAATTGAAATTGCTTCAAGCAACACAGACATTTTAGAAAGTAAACATTTAAGTGATTGACTGCTTGGGGGCTTTTTTTTTTTTTTTAGAGAAGAATAATTCCTGTAGAACTGGCAATTATTTTGATTTTCTGATTTCACGGATAAGCATGGTTTGTCCTTCTCCTCTACTCCACCTAAGCACACCTCATGCACACAGATATGTAACCTGGCTTAGCCTTCATTCATTCAAAAGTAAGGTAAGTTCCCCATTATCTATAACATGGGAAATATGTAAGCCTTTCTACAAGGTAAGTTCCCAAAGTCCATTAGCTATAACATGGGAAATATGTAAGCCTTTCTAATACGCTTGTTCTTTAATGTATAAAAACACCATTCTGAGAACGCTGTCTGAAGACACTGAAAAAACCATATTTATGGTATTTGTTTTGGCTCCCCTTGGGTATTCCCATTTTTAGATATAATAGATATAATTTCACTAAGGGAATATAGATATAATAGATATAATTTCACTAAGGGAAACAGTAGCTTCTAGTTGACAGTTGCTCTGTGTGTTGCCCAAGAAATATTATATTGTTTCTTTGATTTGGTAGAACCCTTCGGACTAACCTGAGTTTGAAGGTGTTTTTACTTTTTTTAATATATTTTAGTTTCTTTCTGGTTTGCATTCTTTCTGACGCTGCCCTGGCTACCTTTATAAACATCTGAACAGTTACTCTGTTTTCAGATACAAAGAACAATAGCACCCCAAGCGCGGTGAACTTACCAAATATTGATCTGTCCCTTGAATGCCAGAAAAGCTCAGCGGGAGGTATACAAAATATTTCTGAAAAACGATAGCTTATCACCTGCAGACCTGGAGATTGCCGCCTGTTATTACAAAGACTTGCTGGGGGGCTCCAGTGACCTCCAGCCTTTCAGCTATTTGTGTCTCTTCCAAGGCAAAGAGAAAAAACCCTCAGCCTTCCCCACAATGTCTGCATTCAGCCCCTTTGCTGTGTCTCTCACCTGGCTCTGCGCAGGGGCACTGCCATACGCCAGCCGCAGCCGGGCACAGCAGGGATGGAGCCCGCTGCTGCTCGGGATGGCTTGTTTACTCACTGGCAAATATCCTCATAACTTCATCAAGCAGAGCGGGTTTTGGAGATGTGACTCTTGCTGTATGATGTTACTGGGTTCCTGTTTAAAACCAAGCTGCACCTGACTCTTAATTTGCACTGCGTGCTCTGATGTGCTAATTGTTTCCCTGGTAAAAACATGCTTGTGTTACCCTGGGGATAGCAGAAATGTTAATACTGCTTTTCCAGTCAAATTTGGCACCATGGGGACAATGAGGGTTTCTGTTTGCTCTCCCTGGCTGGTAGGGTGGCAGTGGTGATGCACTCACAGCCTCTCGGGCCACCAGAGGAAGCTCAGTGAGCTGAGAGAGTCGCTGTCATCTCCAGAGTCATCCTTTTTGGAGAAAAAGAGACTACTTCTTTTTTTGCCTTTGCTTTTGGGCAGTTCATGTGTGGTCACGGCAGCCCATCTCCCCAGTTCCTGGGGCTTTGCCCCCAGTGTTTACCAGAGTGATGGTAGGTCTGGGCTAACAATCTCTAATCAGACCATGAAGTATGGTGTTTGAGAGAATGACTAAAGGGCATTTGAACCCTGAGCAGCATCCCTGTGTGTCGTGGAAAGGGGTGGCACAGCACGGAGGTGGCAGTGTCGCCCCGTGGTGTCACATGGGTTTTCTGCCGTGCCTTCACATTAGTTTTTGTTGTGGCCATGAGGTAGTGGTGAGTGAAAGTATCTAACAATTCCTGCTTTTACCTTCATAAATCTGTGGTATCTGTTACAACAGCTCACCAGGCGTTAAATTCAGCTGAAATAGCTACCGTGAAGTTTTGTGTGGGTACATGGTGGTGCTCGGTCTGTGTGTGTGCCTGGCTGGGGAATGCAGTGGGGACAACTTAAACATAATGACACAGAAGCTAGCTTTGAGTGAACAAAACAGTCAATCTCTGTGTATGGCATCAATCCACAGAAAATTACTTTTTTTTTTTTTTTTAACACCCGAAGTTAGAACTGTTATGTATCACTGTGTATTACCTAGTAAATCCCTTCCAATACAGTTGACTTTTATGGTTTACTGCTGGGTATGCTGCAGCTACTTCCACATTCAGGGTGACATCTCTGTTCTTTTGCCTTCAGTACAGAATTCGGTATCTTGTGGTTCTTTTAAAATGTCACATCAGTTACTATTACAACTCGGGCTTCGTCATGTTGTTTACTCAGTGACTTCAGTACGCTCATTGCTCATACTTGTAGCGTTCTCAGGGCTTCGCTAACGTTTCACTCAAATTGTTAGTCTCAATTAGCCACCTACGTCAAACAGGGGGTCATATTCATCCCTACTGTGACCCACAAAAAATGAATGGAATATCAAAGCTGAGCTTATCCCAGTGTGGTCAGAGTCTGCTGCTGAGAAAAGTTCTTTTTGGGAAATTGTGGAAAGAGGGTCGTTCAAACAGCTGCTGAAGTGCCTCTGACGTCCCTACTGCAATTTTCTAAGCTTAAAATCAAAGCCCAAACAAACCAATGCCCAGAGCTTCAAATCTCTCTCTCTCTTTTTTTTTTTTTAACACAAAAAATTCATATTCCCTTCTGCCTACTAAATCCTGGGATAATTTAATTTAACTCTTACTTTTAACATTCTTATGATTTGATTTCCTCTGCTATATAAAAATGATCAGTCCTTGGGTAAATTGCTCTGAGAACTAATTTTTGTTTGCTTCTGTTTTACTATAGAGGGAGCTCTAAAGAAACTTATCTTTCTGTAGAAAGAGTAAACCAACTGCATCTTCAAAAGTGCTTGAGAAAACAGCAACATTAACGTTCATGCCCCTTGCCATGGGTAAACATGCGCACACTGGTGTTTCAAAGTGAAGTCGGGCAGATGTGAGTTCTCTACCACAAGCCAGTTTTCATTAATTGCTGTGTAGAGGCTAATTAGTACCTTTGTCTTGCTTGATAGGAGTCACTCTGGAAAACTCATTTTCCAGTACTTCTCCTCTGAGGATGCCTGGGGGCTCTGCTCCTGGTGTTGCTCTACCAGGGAGCGAGGTGGTCTTCCTTAAAGGAGATTTATAGCAGAGCGTATGTATCAGGATGGATGTTTTTATAGGAGTGAGTGCTGGATCCACAACTGTAATGGAAAGGTTAATTCACAGTGATGGTTAGAAATCACACCTGTGAGGTTGCTGGAGACAAGTGGATTAGTTATAATAAACTGTGGTGACAACGATACTGAAGTGTTCTATCTGGAAAAGCAGACCGGGGTGGTTACAGTGCTGGCTGGAACATGGGATCACTACCCCTGGGGCTTTGAATGTCTTACGTAGCCATAAATACAAAATGTGTCTCAAAGACCTTTCAGACTTTAAAAATAAAAACGCGTTAGGAGCCAGGCTGGTACTGAGTGTGTAGGTGCTGTGTGGA
The DNA here is from genome assembly GCF_001431845.1 of Calidris pugnax. Classification (NCBI taxonomy): domain Eukaryota; kingdom Metazoa; phylum Chordata; class Aves; order Charadriiformes; family Scolopacidae; genus Calidris; species Calidris pugnax. The sequence continues at coordinate 1,139,458 of NW_015090842.1, forward strand.
GAGACTGGCTCTGTTTTTAGCAAACCCATCTGTTGACAATATATACTTAATATCTGGCAGGGACATAGGTGTGGGGTTTTTTTTTACTGTATTTGTATATGCAGTACCTGGAAGCACATGACCAAGTCCTTCCAAAAATCATTTTGATTTACACTTTTGGGAGGAAAAAAGCATAACATTTCTTAAAATAGTTGTTTTACTGTTACAGTGCAAATATGCATTTGGCTATGCTATTAATGCTTTTTCCAATGGTTTTCTTTCCCTGAACACACAGGGAGATAGATTTGAGAAAAATGCCAAATGCCATCCAGCCTTGCTAGAGCTTTAACTTTTAGAAAAAGCAGGGAGTTGCTCATGGGCTCAGTATACCTTTGTTTTCATGAGATCATCTTTGCTGTCTGTAGTCCTTGAACCAAGGCTTTCTATTAGCAATCATATATTCATTATCTGTCAGAGATTGTTGTACTAAAATGAAATAACTTTTTTCCTACAAAATAAAAAATTATCCCCCCTGCTCCTTCCCCAGTTGACAAGCACTCTTTAAAGTGTAATGTGGTGCAGCAATCTGCACATCTGCTGACTTTTTCATACTAGAACTCCTTCTCAGGAGTAAAATGGCAAACAAAGACTATATATGAAATTTTTGTTCTTGTAATTCTTCACCTTTGGGCTAGCACGATGCTTATTTTCTGTTGGTTTTTTTTTTTAGTCTGCCAGCCCTTGAGACAGCAGGCATTGATGGTAAATGTTTGTCAGCTGGAAGGTGACCATACATCAACATAAAGAATTTCAGATGTGACCACTTTAGCTTTCTATTTTTGGCCTGTACAGTGCTGTAGCATTTTAAAATGTGGTCAGCTTTGCATGTTGAATCGTATGATTAAAGAATGCAAACTTCTATATTTCAGCAGGATGAGAGTTCTCCCCCCACGCTGGTGACTGCAGAAGGCTTTTGTTGTTCTGCGCAAGCGAAGGTCAGGCCGCAGACATCACTGCATTAACAGAGACACTGGCTGCTAGAGATTGTTTTGCTCGTGAACCGATACAAGGTAGGTTGACTTTAAAAACAAACAGTATTTTTAAACTCAGGATAAAGTGTTTGTGTTCTCAGACATGTATGTGTCTGTATGTGCAAACTGGGGGAGCGGGTGTCGTTTTGGGAAGCGGTGTTTGGTGTGTGCTTGTGTGGGAGCTTTGGGACCACGCTGGACTCGCACGGCGGCAGCTTCAATCCTCTTCCACCTGACACCTCCTGGGTGGAAATAGCAGGAAAGCTTTCTTAGTGATCCTTATTGGGCCAGATAGAACTACAAAAGCTTAGTTTGAGAGAAAACTTGTACCACCGCTGCTTGAAGTCTGTTCAAATTGTCTTAGGTAATTTGGTACATTTTGTCCTTAAAATCTCGGTGGGCTCTTTAGTTCACGTGCACAATCAAACCCCCTAAAACTGTTACTGAAAGAGAAGTTGTGGTCAAATAACACAAAATATTCATCGCAAGCAACCGAGGAAAATGAGAACAACTTGGAAAAGAGCAAACCCTGGCCCAAGTATGCTCGTCCTGGCAGGAGGAGGAGGAGGAAACGTGAATGTGAGTGGTGGGTTCACGGGAGAGGGGCCACCACGGTCTCCTGTGCCCATCTCTCCTCCTCTGCACCGCTTGCAGGAAAGCTCTAACTGCAGGGTGTAGCCATGGGGGAATTTTAGACCCCCTGGCTTATCCTGAGGAAAGGCTGAGCCAGGAGAGGTTTTTGACTGTCAGCTAATAAGCTGTTGTGACTGTGACACGTGACATCCACCACATACTTTAAATTCACCGCTTTATTGTGCTCAACTGACTCTCAGTTTAATAACACAGGAGCAGTGTTAAAGAGGGAGCAGTGGTACAAGAACTTCAATCAGAAGATAATTTGAAATAGGTCTACAGTCATCTGTCTGACTGTGCAAACTGGAGTCTGTCCTGGAGCACTGTGCTCATTATATTATATGGTCATTTGTGTCATTTACAGTAACTAGTCATTTCTCACAGCCACAAGCCTATCGGCAGCCTTTCAGACAATATTTTTAAAAACACATAATAATAATAATAAATCCCGGTTGGCAAGGCATCTCTTCTTTTAACCTTTTAAACTATTTCTTTTCAAGACCACAACAATGTACAGCTCGGCAGAAATGTCAGGTTCGAACAAAGTCCATGTTCTTTGAACAAAAAACCTCCTTCAGTGCTAGAAAGCAGGAGTAGGCAGAAATCTCTTCCAAGTAGCGTGTTTCAAATTTCAGCTCCCTGCCGAGGGCGAGGGGAACCCCCAGGCTGGTGCCCGTGCCCCCGATGTGGCCGGTCTGTGTCCCCTGAGCATCGCCCCTCTCTCTCCCCGCCGGGCTCAGCCCGGGGGCTCTGCTGCCAGAGACACTTTCCTCTGCCCACTTCACCTGACCCAGGAACAAAACCTGGCTTGTGCTCCGTGTTGCTTTTCTTCTGGTAGATGTTTGAGAGTATGGTTATGCTTTTCGTAATATCCAAACATGTTACCCCAGGCTTTCTCAGCCGCTGCAGTGGATTTGTGGAGCACAGGGCCTTGCAAACAGCTATTACACAGGAGAACGCAATTGAATTTTGCATATCTGAACTAGGGTGTTAGTTGTTTTTTTTAAGTTTATGCTGATATTAAGACCATGCCTTTCATATTTAAATATTAATGTTGTATTTATTTTTAAAATGTGAGTAGCTAATGCTATTTATATTTGCCCACAATACCCATGAACGTCAGTTGGCCTAATTCTTGCTTTGACAAATTTGCCATTAACATGAGCATATATCTAACTTAAAATACAAGGATAAGAATCTTTCCATGCAATCCCTTCAGTATCATTGATAAACTCACGTTCATATTTGTTGCACCAGTCACACTGCTTTCAAAAAACCAGCCAGTCGGTACGAAACACAAATACAAAAGCTATTCTGCTTAATAAATTTTCCTACTGGAAGTCTGTGCAATACAGGGGAAGGCTGTTTGAGAAGCACAGTTGTAGCAACAGTGGGAGCAGGAGAGAAGGATGAGAGAGCCGTGGGCTTGCATCCTGGGGGTGCATGTTGGGTGTGGGGGTGCAGCAGATTCTGCAGCCTCTGCCCCTTCCCCCAGCCGTGATCAAGGCCAGCTCTGATATGGAGCAGCTGTGCCACCTGCATCAGGCTGGGGTGGAAAAAAATCACTGAGAAGGTTCCTTGGGAGCTTTCTGCCTGTTCAGGAGTTGTGTTTAAGCTCAGTTCCCTGTCTGAGCTCTGCTGTGCGTGTGCCTGTACCTGGCTGTGCATGGCTGACCCAGACCTTGCCTTTCCTTTCTGGCTTGACCTTGGACCTGCCTCATGACTGCAAACTCGTCTGGTGAGTGCAGGACTGTGGCTGACCCCACTTCATGCCACTGGACCTGCTCTGCTTGCTCTAAGGCTGTGGGACAGTGTTGCTTGTGAGGTCCCTGCCTGCCTTGCCTTGCCCCTAGCTCTCCTCCTGCCCAGAGCTCTTGCTGCTCCCAGGTATGTTTTGAGATTTTTTTTTATCTATTGAGAATAAATTACTGTCTTGTTGGTCTGAGCATCCACGAGAATAGACAAGTTTGCTTGGGAGGGTGGACTTGTGGAAATACGTGAAGAGGAATTGTTCTGATGGGGTATTAATTTGATCATAAAAAAATAAATAACACTGATCTGTGTTCATAGATTGTGCTTTGTGTTGAAATGGTAACTGTTGTGTGTTTTGGTGATGTCAGAAAATAAAAACAAGGTATATAATTGATGGTTACACTGTAAATTTTTTGGACAAAAGGCTGGATCTGTTTTATGATCCAAGAGCAGGAGACTATATTATATAATATCATTTCTGTTGACTTAGTGGCTTTAAAATTCGGATCTGAAAAAGGACAAATAGGCACTAGTAAATATTTCTGCTGCAGGTTTCCTAACAGAAATTTTGCACTTACCAGGTTGCTTTCCATCATGCTTAGAGCACATTGTCCTCAGCTGTGCAAGTCAACGAGCCAATGCTGCTCACAGGAGGACTTAACCAGGTTCAGGTGTGCAAAGCAGCTGATTTTTAAAGAGCATGATAAGATGTTAAGATGGTAATGAGAATTTGGTCTAAATTCAAAAATAATCTATTAAATCTTGAGGAATAGCTTAGTGCTTACTGGGACTAAACTTCTGGAGGACTTGGAGAGCCTGTTGGGTGCTGCTGTGCTACGCTCATGGCTGTGGCCATCAGACCAGCCTGGGTGCAGCCATCTCCTGCACAGGGCTGTACCTTGCCTGCAGAAACCCTCTTGTTCGGTGGATGTAAAGCAGCTGGCACGATGGAGGCAGTTACAGGACCTAAGGAAATAACTACAGTATGCATAATAATTAATAGATTCACTGTATTGGAGGCTGCTCTTAATTTTCAGTTTTGACAGGTCATTATTAAAGGACCAGACATGTTTTAGAAAGGGTGAGTGTAAACATTACTTCATCTCTTTGCTATGAGTACTCGGTGGAGCTCTGCTCCCCCTTCTTTTTATTTTTTCTTTTTCCTTATGAAAAGAGGAATGTTTTCTCTTTGTGAATAGGTGTAAAGTACTAGCTTGTGCCAAGATGCCTGGTATTTGGCCTCCTCACATGCTTGCAGGACATGGGTTGCATGTAAAGCAGGAGAAGTGTAGAGAGTGGGGACAATGGATATTGGGGAGTAATTGAAAGATTAAAAAGAAATCTCAGACATTGCAGGGAGACAAAGATTATAATGAAAATAAAGGCAAGGGAAGGTATAAGGGCAAAACTTGGTAGGGCAAGAGAAGCATTCCTTTTTTTTTCCAGGGACAAACACAGCCATGCAGCTTTTCTTTGTTTCTTGGCAAGTATGTACTTTTAGTATAACAGGAGCATTGCAGTGGAGTTATTTGGTAAGAATTTGGGTTAAAAAAAGAATCTATAGTGGTACTGTACTCTGACTCTTCCTGTCCTCTTCATCCCTCCCTTCCCCTTTTCCAATTCTCTGCAGGCAGAGTGATGGAGGGAAAAGAGCTGATCGCACCTAAATAGTTTTAATCCCTCTGTATGAATCTCCTTGTTTGGATTATTATTTGAAATCCAGAGAACTGTTTTTTAAATAGCTCGGTCTTGAGGCCGGTTTGAAATTTCCCATTAAGCAAGTGAACAAAATCTCCTGTTTTGTGGCTTAATTCAATAAATAGATGTTCCAGTTTGCCTGTTGCCCTGTGATGTACCATGTTCCCCGATTGGGCTGAACAACTACTGCCTGGTGAGCTTTCAAATTCACTGGAGCTGGTGCATGACACCCTCCCAGGACAGGAGCAGGTCAGTGCCCTCACCGTGGATCAGAGCAGCTCGAGCCTTGCTCTGGAGAAACTTCAGTCCACCCTCCCCGTTTGGTGGAAGGGTGCCGTGTTGCTGAAGGACTTAGAGGCAACCGGAGCCGATATAAGCCCACTGGTTCTTCATTTACTGCAGAAAGTGGTGTGGTTTAAATTGCATCATTGCACACAGTCACGGAGGCTGAGGCTGGAGCTTTGTCTCTGAAGTAGAACAGCGTGATCTGTTCTGTGTTAAATGGCTGTTAGGGAGGATGAGAGTGATGTATGGCCCTAATGTGGTCTCCTAATGATGCAGTGGGGAAGGCCAGCGCAGTGGCTTAAAAGCGTTCAAAAATAATCAGAACTTGAAAAATAAATGGAGGTGGGGAATTTATCTATGCACGGATCAAGTATTCTCACTGATGTCCATCTCTGACACTACAAATTGACTTTGAAGATGAGATTTATCTTACTAATTCCTAAATAGCCGGCGTTGTAAGCATCAGTGGTGAGGTTTTAAAGAAACGACTTCAATGACATGCCAGGAGGGAGTTTTGCCAGATTGATAGTGAGAAATACTGCCGGGAAATTAGGCCTGATCAACAGGGTATGATGATGCAACAGGCCATAGTCATTTGAAAGCTTCACACAGCTCAACCTTTGTGTTTGGGAAGTAAAGGCTCTGTCAAAGCCGAGAGCTGAAACCGAAGATAGGAAGTACAGAATTAAGTTTGGACTGACTCTCTCTCCTTACATGTTCTTTTTAGCATATAATCTGCCAGTTCTATACGTACAAACTAGACACCTCTCTTACAGCTGTGGGTTTGACAATGTCTAGCATAGGTATTGGTTAGTTGGGGATTATTTTGGGGGTTGGGTTTTTTTTCCGACTCCCGTGGCATTATTAAGTCTTTCACTAGAGAAATCATGCTAGAAGCAGGGTTTATGCCATCATTTTATCAGTCCCCTTACAAATGCTGAATTTTGGGCCAACTTCTAGCCAAATTTGGTTGTTCTTAAAGTGACATGAAAATAGTTGGGGAGAAAGCGGAAAGGAACTTTGACTTTTTCTGAAGGAAAAGCTGTATTCATTAGAGAATCCTCCAAGGACTTCAGTCTAGAGACATAAAATCTATGAGAAATAATACTTTATTTTGCTGCTCAAAGAACTATTTGTCTTAACATCTTAACAAGATCTTTAAAAGGTTACATTTAAAGAGAATTGTCTCTAAAATTTTGAGGCTGTTAGTCCCTTGTGCTAAAAATGTTTATGTACAAGACTAGTCTTGGCAGATCATTAGGCTCATTAATATCTTCAGAGCTATTCCCCATTAAGCCTGTGCATAAATACTTGCAAGATCAGGCTTTTGCTGAAACTACATAAATGTTGGAAAGAGCTCTTCGCTGTGGCTGGAATGAAATGTCTTCAGTGATGGTGTATCACATCCTCCAGGATGTTTTTTTTGTGTGTGTGTGTGTATGTGTTTAATGAAAAAGGAAGAATTGTAATATCCAGCTTGCTCACGATACAGAGAACTGAGTGGATGTCCTCTGTAAGGAGACTTACCAGCCCTCTGCTCTAGCATAGTATAGCTGGAAAAAACAAACTCTGGAAAAATTAGATAAAGAAATTTTATTTTATGAATTATGGTGGTAGGAAAATGCCTGCAAAGTGCAATTCTGTTTACATAGTTTTAAAAAAATTTGATAAATGTTCTAAGGCTATTTACACAAGGGAATGGGAGCTGAATCAAACGTTTTTTTTTTAAAAAAAGGCAACACAGTTGCTCTTGATTATTTAAAAAACATGAAAAAATACCCTACTCTGATGTCAGTGGCACTGTTTCTTAAGGTTTAAAATTAGCATTGAACAGTCTGTTCTGGGAGCCTATGGTTTTAGTACAACTTTTTTTTCCACCGCAGTCAGCACTGGATTGACTGGCGTTGCTCTCCTTGCTTCAAGTACTGTAGCTGTTCGGTCAGTAATGTAAAACTAGGGCGAACAACAGCAAGGAGGAATTATTAGGATTGTTTACAAATTTAGATTTGCATGAGGGAGCGGAGATGTTGACAGTTACACTTTAAGAATCAAGCTACCGCAGCTGGATAAACATTTATTGGATATCTCAAGGCCTCTCTCTCTCTCTCCCCACCCCCACGGCAGAGAATGAACCAAATGCAAGTCCAAGCTAATCTGAAAAATAATAGAGCGGCTTTCAACAAAACCTATTTATCTATGAGGTCAAAAAGCCTCAGCCTAGTTACACCCCTAGATAGGCTCTTCTTGACAACATCATCATACTATCTCGGAGGCCAGGAGCTGGAGTGTCAGAGACCACCCAGAGCTATTGCTCCCACAAGGCGATGCTAACGGTGGGTTGATTTCACTGCCTGCAGACTCCAACTAACCTTTTAATAGCTTGAGTAGCCATGGGAAACATCCTGCATTGTTGTGTGTTATGGATCACTTTTCCTGGATGCTTTTTAGTCACCAATAAAGCCACGTTGGTCGATAGAAAAAGTAAAGAAAGACTGTAGGAAAAGAAAAGCAGCAAGTTGGTATTAGGATGTAGAGCTTAACCAAAGCTACCTGTGATTAATAAACAGGTTTTGTCTTCTTGGGCTTTAGTACGTTTGAAACGCCAGAATTCTGTCAAACTCCGTATAGAAGTGGATTATTTGATGCTTCTTATGGTAAAAAGATAACAGTCCGTCCTCTGGGATGAAAATGTGAATGCATCCCAAATGCAAAAGACTCTCCGTTTTCTGAATCCATAGACAAAGCTTCTGGGGCCTTTGGGTGCAGCAGCCCGTAAGGCTGAGCGCAGTCTGCAGGAAAGAACCACTTGCAGAAGCTTTACTGACCTTGTGTTGAGAAAAGATTGTAGAAATAGCTTCCCATAAATCCATTCCAATCCCTGAATGATCTTCAAATTGATGGACAGTCCCATATGTAGGTCTGATTTAAGAAAAAACAACACAAACCCTCAACAACCTTGAGAGTGGTTTTGCAGAGGTTGGGTTTCCATTTTTTCCTCTCAAGTCAAAAGAAATTTGCCATAGCTTTGAACGGGAGCAGATCTGGCTTAAGAAATGAGCAGCTTGCACGGAGAAATGTTTGTACATATGGGGATTTGTTTGTTTAAGTGCAGATTTACATACTCAAGTATCCATTTGCATAAGGCAGTGTATTTGGGCCCAGCTGTTCATAAACACTGCAAGGTGCATGGAAGTCTCCTTCATCCCTGCTTGAAGTAGCCTGTTCCCATCCAGCCATAGCTGAAAAGTAACATCATCTCTTTTGTCTTTTTCTTTTCACCCCCCAAGCTCCCCCACCCCCAAATCCAACAAGATAATGATGAATTATGGAAACTATCATGTTACTTTCCTGGTAAATCTTTGATATCTACAAATAGCTTGCAGATAAGGTTAACTTTCTTTTTGTCCCAGTCACGCAGGCATGAGTAATGTTACCTGGTAGGTTGAGATGAATCTTTTTATGTCACGTTCCACTGTGGATAATTAATAGCAAATACTTTAATCAATGTGCTGGATTTTTTTTAAGATGGTTATGGTTGATGTTTGGGGGTTTTTTTTCAGTGCATTAGGATGTAGTGACTAATGTCTGTATGTTTTTGGTGGGCTTAGAGTGTGCGCTTTGTTTGTTTCATTGGACACATTTTCAGTTCTGAGCGCTGAAGTCACATCTAGTACCAAATGGGAATGGTGCCATCATTGTCTTCCCAAGAAGCTCCCAAACTTGTGACTGCAATTCTGCTCCTGGAGCTGTAATTTATCATGAGCACAAATATTAGCAAAAATATCAGGTTAAACTGAATTCCTGTTAGGCTCCAATAGGTCGTCCATGGTCACATCTTGTGTCATGATCCCTACTGCATGAGCATTGGCCTTAAAATCTGCTTTCCAGTGGTTATTAGCTCTGGTGTCTGGAAAAGCACATGTGGAGGAGGAGGCAGGGAGTGCTCTGATGTTTCCCTCCCAACTCCTTCAAGTGACTTTGATCCCAAGAACTGTCAGAATTCAAAGGCCTTCATCACCTTCAGTGGGTATAAAGGTGAATATCAGATATCATACACTTTTTGGTTCGAACTAACTTCTCAGAGATAGAGATAAGTGGTAGCTGCAGATTGCCAATAATGCTCCTATATGGCTAGAAACAGGCCTCAGTTATGTCAGGATACCCTAAACTAGAGCTGTCTTTTCACAGTCAGTGTGATCCACTTTGAACACAGCAGCTCTTCTTGTTTACCATCTTGCTATATATAACTTGTGATGGAAACAGAGGCATTTGTGCAATTTTCTTTTTTGACTATATCATATTAGTCACAGATTTCTTTGGGTTTTTTTGGTGTTTGGGGTTGGCTTTTTTCTGTTTGTTTTGTAAACCACAGAGTTTTGTCCCACTCCTGTTGTTGTTGTTAATTCCATGTGCAGCATGCCAGGAGAATGAGGTGTCGCAGAAACATCTCTCCCCATCGGAGCAGATGGATTTCACAGCCAGAAGAGCGTGGGGTGGGGTGTGCCCTTCTCAGCAGCCTGAGTCATGTAGCCCAGGAACGGGGCTCCTCTGCTCCATGTGGCCCTCACAATGTCTATAAAAATTGGAATAAACTTGTGGTGCTCCTCCAAAGATGGATTGTTTGGGCTTTGGAGAGAACTGTAAATCTTTCCCTGCTTCTTTTTCTAGATGAAGGGGACTTTTGTTGGAAAAGGTCCCGGTTACTTGGTCTTGTTTGAAAACTTGCCCAAGTGCTTTCCTTCCAGACAGGACAGGCTGTGACACTGTGCCATCTACACCCACAATGATGTGACCCCCCCAGTCAGTCCGCTTTCTTCTCTTTTTCACCTTCCCTTTCTCATCCAAGTTCTGGGCAAAGCGTCCTGCTCTGCTCACCTCGGCACAGCCACTGGCTGGGGACACCTGAAACATCACCTATTTCCTGTGAGGTCGGAGACCTCACCTGGCCATCCTTCCCAGGCCAGTTGAATTTCCCTGTGCAGTTTGGGAATATGCATTATAGCTGAATCCAGCAAACAATCTGTGATTGATTTCTTGATGTGCTGTATGTCTACTTTGGTGTGTTTCTTGGAAAGCCTTAAGAAGTATGGTATGTATGTTTTCCAGCTACCAGTGGTATTCTTCCAGTTGTGGGTATTCTCTTCCAAAGGGAGAGGTTTATCTCCCCATTCCCCAAAACACCAAGAAAGCATCACAGTCTGAGGCCTCCGAGTAATTTGAGTGCAGCTCTTGCTTAGAGAGTGCAGTGGTGACATTGCATGTCCTGAGATGTGAAACAAACCCCTTTAAAACCTGTACTAGAAAGACTAGTAAAAATACTCTAAGACATGAAATTAAATTGGGCAGTGGATATTGCCTGTCCACTACACACTTACACACAGAGAGTGGGCTTGTTTAATGTTCTAGAGGTTAAGTTTGGATTTAAATGAGATCTTGGACGTTAAATTAAACCACTGTGCAACTGTAACTCTATGAATAACTTCTTTAAAAGAAAAGAAATAGAGGCATCTACTCCTGTGACCTATTTTAGCACTTTTCCTTCTGAAAACCTGGGTTTGCCTTGGAAAGGAGAGCTATTTTTGTCTTCAGAAATCTGCTATTTAACTTGTTAACCATAAGAGATGCAAGCACTGATCTCAGTTGACTTTAAAGTCAGATGGAAGTGTCCAAAATATTTGCAGTGAAATATTCTGCTAGGAAAAAGCTTTCAAAATTTCATCTAATGATGGAAAACTATCTGTCTTGCCAAAACTTTCCCTACATGTTTAACAGGATTTTAGTTTAAAAAGTCTGTCCCCTACTTAATAACAGAACGGCTGCATTTTGAATGGAAGGTGACTCCATGTTTTGCTGTTTGGAAAACTTGGATTCAAACACTCCTGCAGTAAATGTAACCAGTTGTTATGTTTCTCTGTTTATGAAATGTAATGTTATTTCATTACTAATATTTGTATTTTGATGATTTCTCTGTTTTGGCTCATTCATATAAATACCTGAGAATTGGCCATATAAAGGTGAAATTTGCATAAATGACTTTGAAAGTGTCACTTAGTTTTGATGCAAGATAATAATATAACCTTAAGAAGTATATTCTAGGAAAATATGGAGGGGGTGTATTTACCAACTTTTTAAATACAATTTACTTTTTTAAAGAATAAAAGTATTAATTGTCCTAAACACATGGTGGGTCTGTGGCAGTGTCTCTTGTGTAAGGAATACACCCAATGCACTGACCCAAAGGTTACCTCTAGTTCACTTTGAGATCCATGGTAAAAGGCCCTTCCTGGCGTTAAAACTAAGATTTTTGCCGCAATTTTGCTTGTGCAAGTGGATTTTGTCTAGTGATTCTCCATGTTCAGCAAGACATGAATTTACTAGTCTCTTAAGTATTATAAATATTTTGCTCTGTGCTTTTGTGTCCAAGACAATAACTTTTCTCACAGGACAATTCAAAGTGATGTGACCACAGGGAGAGAGGAAAGAAGATAAATGCTAAGATTAGAGATTGTCAGACTATTTTGGGGCTGAACGAAATGTAGTCAAAACGTATCACTTTACTGGAACATCTCTGGGACAAGCGAGACAGGGGAGGAAGCAGTGGGAGAAGACAGATTGCTTGCACTTAGGACATGAGGAAACAAGTACCTGCTATGTCTGAGACAAAGCTGAGTTTTTCACTCCTGGTTACTGGGGAGTCTGGTAAAATGAGTCATGAACATGGGGATCCCACATCCCACTGAACTCCCCACCATGTACTCTTTTGTGTGCTTTGGTGGCCATTCCTGTTTGTTGGGAGGATTTGTGTCAAAGTGTCCATGCTTTGTAGGACTTCTGTTCCTTGTTCTGTGTGGTATTAGGGAAAAAGAAAAAAGGAACACAAGATACAGATCTTTATAGTTGCCACAGAAGAGGCTTGTTGTCCTTGGTCTGTTCTGGTTAGGGTTGAGTCAAACTACTCATTAGATCTGGAGCTGGCAATGTTCTTTGAGCGTGATCTCTGTGGGAGTTCTTAGCCACTCTCTGGGAGCTTCTGGATGGAGTCATCTTGGTCATTGCACTCCCCTGTATTAGTGTTCTCTCCTTCAAACCTTCTGCTCTTTCCAGTCTCCACCACTGGAAACATCAAGGAAGAGATTTTCTTGCGTTTTGCTGTCATTTTTGGAAAATGGTTTCCAAAAGAGTGAACCTGAAGCCATGAAAGGGGCAAGAATTAATGCAGGGAAAATCAGTAAGGAAAACAGATAGGAAGTATTAGCAACGTACTTTGTACTGTAGAAAACCTTGTGAATTGGCTCAACTATGCCTTGCAAGACTTTGTCAGCTGTCCTTAATTGAGATAAAAAATGGTGTGGGATGATAACAAGAATGTACCAATGACTAACTGTAGTTAGAAACTGTCCCAGATAAGCAGCTCAGAAGTGCTTGCCCCAGGCACTCTTTTATTACTTGCTTATTTTTTGGTTCACGGAGATGAATGACTTGCAACACTTTTAAGTTGTACCTCCCTTGGAAGTCAGAGTAAATGTACATGTTACCCAGCCAGATTTCAAGCCTTGATTTAGGTTTTAAGTGAGGCAACATTACTTTTTCTGGTGTCGAAGAGCTGGGTTGCAGGTTATTGTGGTGTCGTTTGACTTCAGGGAGGCACCGCTCTCCCAATTCTAACTCTGTGGAATGGAGCTGATGTCTGAGGCCAGGTCCTGTGGAAATGTGGACCAAGGCTTTGTTGCGTACAGAAATTTCTTGTGAGTCTCACTTCTAACATTGGCTGATAATATTCTAACTTTATTGATTTATACCAGAAAACCCTTCCTTCTTAAGTATCAACTGTGTGATTCTTACACATGGTATGTGAGGGTCTTTGCTAATGGGGGGACCTTGGTTAATGTTAACACAAAGTTTGCTTGCTGAAGTACAGTCCTTATGTTAACTTGACTGGCTCTCTTCTTTTAACCTCATCTATGTTCTTAGGAGAGCAGAAATGTCCAGTACAAAACATCCTCTTGGTTATCTCACACAGCACTGCTAGGGATACTGTCACGGCAAATACAGTCCTTGTGTTTCTGTAAGGAAAAATCACAGACCTTGTGTTGTAGTTCAACTCATTCAGTAACCATCCTTTAGTTATGTTTACTAAGTAGTTCTCTCTTAGACAGAGAAGGATTTATATAAGTACTAAATATTATATGTTTACACATTCACAGGTTTTTTTTCTCCCTCTCCACAGACATCTGTTTCTAAATCTTTCTCTGGTGTCCATCACCACAGAGTCAAAACAGCTTACAGATGTCAACAAATTATTTCTCGTGATACCACTGGGAGATAGATACTGCGATTCCAGCTCTGTGGATGGGTTCCTGAGGATTAAGCAAATTGCTCAAAGGCAGAGAGTGAGAGAAGGCAGGAGCAGAAGTGTTAAGTATCGTCCTTGCACAAATGAAGTGTCCGTGCAGCCACAGGAGCCCACTCCTGTCTGCGACACTGTCTCACTTCAAAACCTGAAACTGTGTCAGCAGGCCAGACAGCCCTGGTATCCACAAAAAAACTTGTGGAAACAAATGTCTCTTTGCACTTTGAGCCTTACTCATTTTGGAAATCTCAACTTTGGAAACTGGTTCTGCACAGAATTAGAGAGAGGCTCAAGTTTCAAAATGCGGTTCTCATCTTTTTTTGTCATTTTGTTGACTCTTCAGCTCTGAGGTTTGGTGTCAGCTTGTACATAGCCATAATAAGATTGCAGAGAAGTCTTTTTAGTCCGTGTGCAGGGCTTGGCAAAATGTCCTGCAACATTATGTGAGGTTTTTCCCTAAGAGAAAGAGCTGCTAGTGCTCTTCATATAATTGCTTAGCCTCATTCCTAGGAATTGCTATTACTTCATCTATTTGATTTGTTTCAGAATATCAGTTTTACATGCTGCAGTGTTTTTTGGGTCTGTGTGTAAATATTGTCCATCCCTTCTCTTTCCCAGTGTAGCTGTGATCATGGCCATAGGCTGTTTGCCTGTTCAGCTTCTCATGATGAATGTTAGCGTAGTTACAAAGGATGCTGTACCTGTGGGAGCCAGTTCTCTGCTGGTGGTAGCACTAAGTTACCTCTGTTTTGCTTTGTTTGAGAGAGGTATGTGTTTAATGTTACCTGGGTAAGTCTATAGACACAACAGTTCTATTGCTGCCTGGGTTCCAGCAGGTCTTATGTTTTAACACTGGGAAATACAAAAGCCTTAGCTTCAGCAAGAAGCTGTTCCTGTAGGTGAAATTAGTGGCTGTGCTTCTGCTCAAAAATTATTTACCCACTTTCAAATACTCACCAAGTGATGCTTTGATGTGTGAACAGGATATCTTTGTGACTTCTAGGCTCTTCTCTTCTACAGACGTTTTTTGTTTTACTTCATAAAAACAACTGCACTCGTTCCAGTTTCTAGAGTGAGACTTCAGAAAACAAGCATGCAGAAACAAATTAAAAACAATAGGGGGGGTGTATTTGGAATAGGGGGTGCCACAGGCATGGTTACAGGGCTGAGCTCCTCCTGAGGACCATCAAATGTGCTAGGAGAGGTGCAAGCAAACTTCCTGCCCATCAGGTGTCCGTCACAGGTCATCTTGTTCTGTCTGTCTTGCAGCAACGTATCTATGACTAGCAGAAGGCTGATTTGGCTCAGGTATGTGTGGGAAAGTGGTAATGGATAAAATATCTAGAAAATAAAGCAGGCAGGCACCTGAGCACGAGTTCTTGAAGCTCTTAAAACCCTGTCTGGAGTCTAACTTAGCAACTGAAATCTTTTTACATGCAACTGGCTTCTTGAGCATGCAGTCAGTATTCTCACGGGTTACATTTTCAGGTATTTATGCTGTAGCTGTATAGACCTCTATGTATACATTCACATTCCTTTTCCCTCCCTTGTATCATTTCAGAGCTACAGCAAAAAATAATGAATGTGGAGGGAGCAGGATTTCTTAGGCTTTGTTAGTTTGTTTATTTATTTATTTACTACTCCTCACGAGCCCTGTGAAGCATTCACAACCATGAAGAAACTTTGTCAACAATTAGGGGGGGGAGGTGGTCGTGGGAAAAGAGACCTTCTGATCTATTTTAGTCCTCTGAGATGGCAAAAAATACCCTCAGAACTTGAAAAGTACTCTGGAGGTAGGTAGGGGGTTTACCATTTCCCCCTTGCATGCCACTGCTGCTGTTCTGGAGACTTTTAAAAGCCCTGAGAGGCAGGAAAGGTAGAAGTGACATTGTGCAGGGACCCAGGGATGGTAGGCTCTTGCCGGCCCAGGAAAGTAAACTTTGTGGGGGCAGCTGTTCTGTGTCACTGCTGTCACACTGCTGGGCTGGAGGCAGCAGCAGCGGGAGGGAGATGGAGCTGCACAGAGCTGCTGGTTGCACGGGGAGCTTTGCCCTTGTTCGGTGAACAAGGAGAGTTTGACAGATACAAAGGGGATTGTGATCAAAGTATTCACGCATTAATTCAGGACTCCGCTGGGTTTGCATTGCTCGACTCTGCTGTGGGACTGTCTCTGAGGTGTAAGGAGTTATAAATAACAAACTCAGGCTTTGGTGCTCAGAAGTGGCGGTTGTTTTGGTTGCTTATGGCATGATATGGCATGATTCACAGGCTTAAAGTTAAACTGGTACTTTAAGACCCTACCTGATATCGTTTTCTGGAGAAAGAGGGTTTTGGGGGAAACCCAAAAAATCTGCTTCAGTGACTTTCAGCGATAAGGTGCCATTTAAGACATCTCTTAGAACAACATATCTGTTTCATGGATTTTATACGCAAGCAAAGAACAACAACAAAAAAAAAAACAACAACAGGTGTTCTTGTTAGTAAGTTTGGCTGAAGATTAGCAGGTTTTTGGAAAAGCTTTTTTTCCTTCACAGCATAAAAATGAGGTTGCTGCTGTCTTACAGTCATCCCAAAGGGCTTTGCTGGCATTACATGGATAAACAAAGATTTGGGATGAATTTTAAATTTTACTCTTTGGGTTAACATTGCTGTTTCTTATTTTTCGGTACATTGTGTAGACTAAATCGTGAAACAGAATAAATAACTGACTGTCTGACTTTTCATTACAAGTGAAGAGCGGAGCTGTAGGAACTTTTTTGGATTTGGCCAAAAGGAACATTGACATGTGACACCTCAGTGAATCCTTTCATTTTCACTGGTTTGAGAAACAAGACAAACAGAAAAAAACCATCCCAAGCAGGTCAACTAGCAAAAAATAAGTTGGTTATAAATTAAATTTGTATTTCCATATCACTAATACAAAGCTGGTGCTTTACATGGTACAGGAGAACTAACCTTCCAAAAGCCTTTTCAAAAATGTCTCTCCTTCTCAAGGTAGAGCTGGACTGCTCATGGTTATACTTCATTATGCAACCTTATCTAGGAAATTGAGATTCGGGAGTCTTCCCACTGAAATAAATGTTCAAAATACAATAGAAAAATGCCACAGCTGCCCTGGGAGAGCACTTGTGGGTGTCCCTCCCTGCTGAGCAGCTGGAGCCAGAGCATCGGCACTTTCATTTAAACACCGTAATATTGGATATTTCTCTGATGTCCTTCTGATCCTTTTTCGAGGAACTGAATGAAGCGAAACCATTGCTGTAAACACAGAAGACATTCAGTGATGTTCCAAAGTGCACATTTTTGGCAGCGGTGAGCTTTCTGCGGAGAGCTGCCTGGGAATTTACAAATCGGTCACATCTGAATCCGTTTTGCGAACCTTGCTTGAGTCCGCACCTGCCCCCAGAGAGGGATGGAAAGAGAGAGGCTACAGAAATGTTATCCATTTGCTGGTGCTTCATTAGAGCTGAAAGGAAACAGCCGCATTTTAATGGTCTGGTTACAACACCTTGGGTGGCAAAACATCACGTTGCTGTTGGAAGGGAGCACTCGGTGAGTCACTTGTGCTTTTTGTTGTGTTTCCCCCCCCTGGACTCAAGAGATTTTTAATTTTTTTTTTCTAAATGAAGCGTAACTTTCTCCAGGTTATTTTTGCTGAGAAGAGAGGACAAATACTCAAGTAATGGAGACTGAGTCACCGAGTGGGAGAGGGATTCCTGGCGCTGCTGTGTTTATCGTGCACTGGAGCCAACACTGGGATAAAGAGGGCAGCAGCGACTCACGATCCTGCAGAGCTGGAGATGAAACCGGGTGTGCAGGTAACACAGCAGAAACCTCTATGGACAGACCTGAGTGTACAATTGTGCTAAAAACACTGCACCAGTGTTCACAAAGTGCACGTTTGCTGGTGAAGTGTAGGCTGCGGCAGCTCTCCCTGCAAAACTATCAAAGTTTTGTCCATAAAACATGAAGGCTTTTTTATTACTAGTATTTTGCAGGTTGTCCCACTAGATTCAGGTCTAGAAACTGAATTTAAAGCTTAACTGGTAGATTTTCAAAATTATTACTGCAGCTCAGCAGCTCTGGAAACGCACTGAAATTCTTTTAAGAACTACATAGGCTTCTTAGTGGGCTCCTGGCTTTTTCTGTCTGCAGGATTGCAGACCCCTGGCCGTGGGACTCTGCACTCCTGTGTTATTTGCCTGTGACAGGAAGATTGCAGGTTGTTGGGTTTTGGTGTTTCTCTAGGCCCAGGTACAACTTGTGTGATGTGAGCAGCCACTTACTGGTGGAACCAAATGCTCTGCAACCATGTTAGGGGATTGACAGGCTCATTTCTTGGTAACAGCTTTTGGTCAGCCAGAAAAACGCCACCAGACTGGCGAGTCTGGATTTAAATCTTTGGATGCAGATGCTTTTATAGCCCTGGTGGCTTCAGACCAACTCCAGAGGTGTAACCTGTGAGGAATTGGGAACTTCCCTTCTTCGCATTTCCAGAGTTTGGGAGAGATCTCTTGACCCATTGTGTCCCTATAGATTTTATTAAAAAGTATATGTACATAGATATTTACATACACTCAAACACATGCGTATTCTCTAAAACATAAATACTTTCTCTCTAATTCTTTTTGAAGTCATTCTTTCAAGGCTGACAGTGACATGGCAACTACTGTTGTGTTACTGATGGTAATACCTGTTTTTTAATACCTAATACTTAGCAGGACTAGAATATCTTAAAGTCTTTCTGGGCTTTCTATGTGATGAACACTCTCAAGTGGAATTCATGACATAGCCTCAGAGGGTCAAATGTTGCTTTACAGATACAGCAGGCAATTGTACACCTGCAAGGCATTTATTTTCTAACAAAGAATTAGTTATTTGCAAATAAGCTGTTGGATTTTACCAGCTATTCTCCCTTTTTTATGGCATGAACATTTTGCTAAAAAAGTTTGAGGCAGCCTAAAGCTTTACAACAAGCAATGGTGACACTGTACAGCACAGTCCCTCTTCACAGCAGTTTATAATGATACCTTTTGTTCCTTTCCCTGCTTGTCCCTGCTTAAGTCTCCTGGTAAAAGCCTGGTTTTACCAGGGAAGGTACCAACAGCATCTCCATCACACCTCAGCTAAATAGTTGTTCACATGGTGGCTTTAAAAGCCTCTAGGTTTATCGGTGGAAAAAATGTTTGGAAAGGAGAGATTTAGTACTTAAATTAGTTCTATCAGCACTTTTTTTTTTTTCTTTTGGCTAGGACTTGTTCTCACAGAACTTCAAGCTGGATTATTTGTGTTAAACTTCCTGACTGAATTCCGAACAAGTCATCTTTCCCCACAACGCTGACCTTTAGTACGAGGCCAGAATAATTTTAATTTGTTTCCAGTTTCCCTTATAAGCAAAAGAACAAGAAACCATATCCCTCTAAGACCTGGTTAGCTAGATGCATGGCAAAATATTTTCAAATTCTGAAGGGAAAAAAACCCAATAAGTTGGATATTCCAAACTGGCATCCAAATGGCACACTTCCTGAGAGGGGTTAGCTCTGCTGTCTTCCAGGCAATGGGTCTAAAGGCTATGAAAATTAATGATTTTAAAATAGTAGTAACTAACTTGGTTTTAATGAGGGTTGTGCCTTAGTAGAGGCATCACAGGGCATATTCCAGACTCCTGCTGGCTGTTTCTGGCCATGGGGGGCAGAGATGATGGCTTGGGCTGTGGTTTGCTGGATACATCAGGCCACCACCTTGTGCTGGTGCTGCCCCTGGCTCCTGCTGGCACAAGCATCTGTTCCCCCATGAGGTGAACAGGAACCAGGTAATTGATCTGGCTGAAGGCAACCCTTTTTTTTTTCTTTCTTTCTCTTTTTTTTTCTTTGCTGGATTAGTTTTAACCCCCTTTGGTTCCTTGATCTTCTCCCCTGCACAGCTGTACCACTGCCTGTGCCACCCATGGGACTCCTCCCATGGGGTGTGAAGGTAGGAGCAGGTTACTTGGAAAGGAGCATGCTTCACTTTTATTTTATAGCCATGATTAGGTATGGGGACAGGCAGTCTCAGCCCTGCAATGGCAAGGGATTGCTGAGAGATGAGAAGGATTTGACTGAAGGAAATCTCAGAAGTTCCCTGTTAGGAAGAGGAGGGCTGGCAGTGGGGGGGGCAGCTTGGGTACCATAAAAATAAGCAGGTCTGCTTGCTGCTCTGCTTAGCCCAGCAGCACGGAGGAGAAGTACCACAGATAACAACCACTGGAGAATCCCCAGGCAGCAGCCATGTCTTTTGTGGGATGTTTTTCTCTTTATGGGGACACACGCACGTTTCCTGTGTGCACAGTTCAGTGGCCGGTTTGTTCCCAGACTTGCTGCTGCCCAAAACTGGAAGTGCGAGGTCTTGACTTTTGCAGAGATTTGGCTTTTGTTGCTCCTTGCCGGACATTTAGTCTCAAGTACACTTCTGGGACTGCAGAGGACAGTCACAGAAGTGGGGAAGTGATTTTTTTCCAGCACTAGGTGGCTGTCTGGAGTTCTGCAGCATCCTGTACACTATTGTGTATTTAAAAAGTTAGGGAATGGACCGTTCTCAAATGGAAAAGCTTCTGCCTTTTCACTTCTCTTCCTCAGTATGATCATTTTTTTTAACATTAGAAAACTAAATAAGAAACGCATTTTGTTTTTAGAAGCTTGTTGCTGGCTGCAGACACTGGCTTCATCTCTGTGGAGCCTAGGTGGGTATGGAGCCCACCACAGAGATGGCTCTGGTGACCGGACTGTGATTGTCGCAGTTGGCTGGTGGTGCTGCTCCTGGTTTTTGCTTAGAGGCTTGGATTAGAGCATTAAAGGGCAATATCCGGTCCCGATCTTTCCAAATGCCCGTGCTACTTGGAGGCCATTTGGTGTTCCACATGGGACATGAGGATAGTTAGGTGGAGGGTGTGCATACCACCAGGAGACACAGGTTGGTAGGTCCTGACTTTCTGGTGATCCTCAAGTGCCCTGATAGGGTCTGGAGCTCCACTAAGCTTTGCTGAAGGACTTGCTGAGGGACCAAGCTCAGGGAGGATTAAGTTGTTCTAAGACCTGGCTGTGCCTCCCCCAGGGCTGAGTGGTTTTGCCAAGGTCAATGAACCACCTCAGGAGCCACGCTCAGCTGTTGGGTTTTTCATGAAGCCCAGCAATTTGTTTCCAAATGAAAAAAAAAAAGGCCATTGTTTTCCTTCCCCTTTGCAGTCCTGTCTTCTCTCCTTGCTCTTCTCTGAGCCGTGATCTAGTTTGTGCATTTCCCTGCCCAGGACAGCCCTCTCATTAGCAAAGAGCAAGACCAAGAACTAGATTTCAGCTTAAAAGGGAATATAAAATCCTAGTGTAGTGACTTGTACAATCCTGCACGTATAAAGCCTAATGCAGTGGGGGATTGGTGATACTCAGTGGTGCCTCTGGTTATGTCTTTGCAGTTAATAGAGTGAAAGAACCTTTCACACCCAGGATCCTTTATGTGTTTGAGCTTCACCTTTTGAATATTTTATAGTGATCAGAGGTACTGTAATTTTCCTCTTTTCCAGAGCTCTCTGCAGTGTAGTTTGTGCAACTCCTCACTGAAAAACATGATGACACAAAGTGTTTATTTTGCATTCTCGTGATAACACATCCAGTATGATGATATGTATTTTTAAGGGAAGAGACCTAGCTGAGGATTAAAGATCTTGGGGTGCTCAAAGCTGCTGTAAATGCAAAAGGTGGGACATGTAATGAATGAGCAGATCTGCTAAAATGAAGATGTTTATTAAACCATGAAATCTAGGGACTCAATAATACATTAGATCTCCGTTGTGCTGGGTACTGTATGTGAGAGCAAAAGGTTGGTTTAGGCCCCCAGATGTTTTCTGTTAACTGCTTAAATTTTTAAATGATGTCGCTTCGCAGACTCGTTTCATGCTTGCTTTCTCTGAATGCTCTTGAATGAAGATCCCCAGGACACAAGGGTAATGTGCAGCAGCGTTTGTCCCCAGGTTTTTGCACACTTGATCAGACGTGAAAAGGAGACGCTGCAGTGACTCATCTGACCTTGGAGACCCAAGCCTCAGAGTGCGACAGTGGTCTCTTGCTAAGGTCCCCGTCACAAGAATGCGAAGCATTTCAGAAGCTTTCGTCAACAATTCTAGGCAGTGGCCAGCGATTTTCTCACCAGTTTTGTCTGTAATGGGCAGGGAAAGCAAAAGACTAATTGGGTAAATTATTGCGAACTGCTTATGGAATCTCTTTAATTTATATTTAGCAATGTAAACCCACTGCAGGAGTGGTACTGCTAAGGATGGCTGTGATAGATATTTTAATTATTTTTTTTTAAATAAGGACAGCTTTCAGTGCTAGACAAAGAAATGCTCCCTATAGCTGAACTGCCATTACATTAGGGCAAGAAGATTTTGGCAATACTGAAAGATATGTAGGTATTTACTTGTAAACTTGTCATTATAGAGTGTCAAGAATGTCTTCCTTGTAATCAAAAAATAGCTTTTTGCCCTCAGCAGCTTACTGTCCAAATTTAAGAGGGGATAGATGGATCCAGGTGGTAGCCATAGCGTGCTAACAGCTCTAATTGGCGAACTTCATTTAGATATCGCAGCAGATTGAGGGTATTAGGGAGGGATTTGCAGGAGGATAATGAGGTAAATAACTTTGCAGTTCCTTCCAAATGCCAATCCGTTATAATCGGGAAGGGCCATGTAGGAGAAAGCACGTGAGAAGAAGCAGGCAGTGGCAGAGGGCATCCTCTGAAAAAAAAGGCAGTTTGTTTCAGCGTCTAATTTTATATCTAAAGCAAACTTTCTTGTTTGCCCTCTGAAGGCAGCAGCCGAGCAAGCTGGGTCTCTGGGGGGGCAGCGGTGCTGGCCGGAAGCGGCCTGCCAGGGCTGCTCTGGGATTTGTTTTCTTTTGATTATGGGAAAAAATAACCCCAGATATTTCTGTGCATGCAGAGCATTCTTAATGACTGAAAAATCTGTTGTCAAGTAGGGACAAGGGGGAAGTGCCATCTTGAAAGATGACACAAATGTGTTTGGATTAGGTTTGAAAACCCAAACAAACTTATTTTTAGTGGCTTCCAGAAGCTTCTACTACAAAAAGAACAGTAATGCTGAGATAGTTGCACGACTAAAGCTGGACTTGCTGTGGTGGAGCTTAGTGGAAACCCCAGCAGTGCACAGCCACAGGACCCAGGGGAGGGTCTCCTCCACGGCCTCCAGATAATCATTCCTGATCTCCCCCAGGCGAGAGACACGGCAGAGGTGCTGTCAGGCCTCTTGGGGTTACTGACACGGCGTGGGGGGGTTTGACAAGTCCCTGTGACAGCCCCCAGCTCCCAACAGGCATTTTGGAAGTGGAGGAGAGGGACCCGAGGTGCTGCTCTTGCCTTTCTAGTGCTTGCTTGGTAGCTGGCTCTGCTGCCCACACCAGGAGGCACCGGGGAGGACGGGGTATGCTCCTCAGGGGTATCTGTTTTGAAATAACTTTAATATTTCCACTGGAAAAGGTCCTGTAGGGGCATTCCCATGTCCTTCAAAGTCAGTGTGCTTGGCACCGTGTGGGAAGCCAAGTGGTGGCCGTCTGCTCCTCAAACCGAGCCACTGGCCAGGCCACCTCTGGCTCTCGCACCTTTTGGCCGCCTTTATTTGAGTTCAACATGCTACAATTATTTATTTTTCATCTGACAGGACAAAACCCAGGAAGGAGTGTCTTGCTGTGCTCACAAGCCCATGCTTTGTTGCAGCAGGCTGTGGGGTGGCATCTAGAGACAGTCTCCCAAAGCAGCACCAGGGTTGGTTCCCCGTCTTCCCCCGTAGCCCAGCCCCGGCCGCAGTGGGCAGACCTTACACCTGGGCTGCAAATAAAGCCATCATTTTTTGGGAAAGGTGCTATGGAAATTACTGACTGTAGTGAAGTAGATGCTTGGCTTCGTATTATGTTTTGGCTCATCAACAAAGGACAAGATTTCAGCTTTGAAGGTGGTATGTTTAACAAAAAAAAAAAATATCAAATTGGTGTTAAATTATATCATGAAATCCAGCATACTTTATCAAAGCCTTGTCTGGAGGCTGCCAGAGCCATTGATTTACCAGATTTTCTGCTATATGTTGCAGAATAAAATATGAAACATTTAAAGAAAACTTCGTTTTGTTCCACCTTCCTTCTTTTTGATTCTGTTTGGAAGGTGCAATGGCATGTTCTTTAAGGACTTCTGCTCCATTTCAGAGGCATTCATGGGCTCTTCCATATAGACAGTTTTATTATTTTTTTCCCATTCTGATGGGGCTTCTGGAAGATAATTGGCCAATTCCATATTAACTGGTAGTAAATTTATTCATTTTTAAAATAGGTTTTTTTAGCTTGCTGGGAAATGCCCTGGTAAGGAACAGAAAAGTGAATGATGCAGACAGCTGTGATGGTTTTATTTATTTTCTATTCTTTTTCAGATATAAGGAGGAGGAGTGAAGAAAAAGGACCTGCTCCCAGGTGACCCCAGGCACAGCCAGCTGGGGAGCAGTGCCACCACCATCCCTTTGGGAAGAGCCAGCAGTTCCTGCTGCAGGACACCAGTGCCCTTTTTTTCCTCACCACTTTAAAGAGGCTCTGTGGGAAAAAGAAATTCTAGGAGCCACGTCCACTGGTAGAGGTAAGAGCGGTTAAATGTGTGGGCTGCAGGTATCGCAGGGAGCTGTCATTGCTCGCTCCCCGGCGTTGTACCCCACTATGTGTGACATTTTCCTTTTCTTTTCTACTCCGTTGCTGCATCCATCCTCACACACGGGTGTGACCTTTGGAAACCTCAGGTGAAGGCACTTTGGTGAGACCAGAGCCACACAGATGTGACCTTCAGAGAGCAGATTTATTGCTGCTTCACTCCCCTGGGTAAGCTTGTCGCATTTGACTCACCAAGCTTTCAGCTGCAGAATTTAAGTGGTAAAAACACAGCTTGCTACAATAGGTTTCTTTCCTGTCCTGATGCCCTGTCTCACAGAGGGCAGGAGACGCTCATTTAGCACGAACCAGCACGGCTTCCTTGGCTTTAGCAACACAAGGCCCATTTACACCAGTTGGGAACTGCGCATGTCACTGGTTCCTGACTGTGCCTGGGAGCACCGAGGGGTGCCTCTGGCTTTCATTTGCCTCGGCAGAGCAGCCGGTAATTAACCGATCAGTTGGCTTTAACATTCCTGCAATAGTTTAAATGTGCCAAATTTTTAATGAACAGGGGTTTTTCTGATAGTCCATTTAACCACTTGAATTACTGTAACTAACCGCTGCAGTACTTGTTCTTTGAGGCGATGGCTTCCCAGACATGTACATACAAATGTGGGGGTTTGTGGATTATTTTTTTCCAGCCGTGACACAAACCTTTGAGAATTTGTTCTTAAATGTGTTGCTGGAGAGATACTTATTTTATCACTTCTGGCAAACCAGCTCTCCACATGGTTTCTTACTTTTTGTGCTGTTTTCAATCTGTACTTCTCCTACGCTGTGTGTATGAGCAGTGGTTTGTGCTGTCTCATGTAGGGTGTTTTCTTCTGGTGGGAGAGAAACCGAGAGCACAGGGAAAATGCAGCCACAGCAGAAATGCGCTAGTTCTTATCATGTGCTCTTCACAAACAATATGGCAACTTCTTTTTGCTGTTCTGTGTTAAGTGCAGAGATGGTGAGAACTGCAGTGAGCACTAGGATGGGATGTTAAATGAATTTTGAACAGGAAGAAAATATTTTTGGTCTTCTGGAGTTTTACCCAAAACTGTGGTTAACTCCATAGCTTTTAAAATACGTAATTGAGCTGCTGCAGAGCCCAGCAGTGGTGGCTGAGGGACATTGCAAACTGCAGCGCTCATACTTGAGCTGAAGCTGCCTGCAGTGTTTCAGCAGGGCCCTGGTTCTTTGCCTTTTGACATTTGCTGGCCTCTGCAAGGTAAGGTATTACATATATATAAGGTACTATATATGTACACACACATATATACAGTTTGAGTGTGTGTATGTTGGTGGTGGGATGTGGAGATGACCTCTTGATGTCAAGTCCACCCTCGCTTATTCTCTGGGTCTGTGAATTTGGGGCACTAAAAGCTGGGTAACAGGGATGTGAGCTGAAGGCAGCCTCCCCAGCCCAGTTCACCTATTCCTAATGGTTCCCAGCACAAGACAGGTGTCTCTGGTTCAGGCCTGGGATGACTTGGAAAAATCATTCTTCTTCTCAGAGGCTGCAAGGAGAGGGACCCAGACCTGGGGATGGTAAGGTGAAGAGCAACGCTTGCAAAGCCCTCCTGGGCAATCTGCACACCAGATTCAGTGCCAGCTCCCGGTGACACAGGACCCTGTGGCTCGGGTGCCAGGCCAGGAGTCCTACCACACCATGGACCTCGGTGGTGCTGGGAGCCGGGTCCTGACTCACACCCCTCCTGCGGTGAGTGTACGTTCATTTTCCAGTACGTGTTTCCTGCCAGGAGGCCCACAAGGCCCAGTTAATATTTTTAAGCACTCTGTTCTTTTCAGCCAGGCTGGTTATGGGTTGGTATAAATTCCTGCTGCATTAAGAATATGTCCTAGATTTTATTGACTACATTTGTGTCACCCACGTGGTGAGGCACTGTCGAAACACTTCGAATTGGCCAGTCTTTGTGCCTTTTTTCTTTTTTCTTCAAGGAAGGCATAAATTGCTCATTTTGAACGAATTTTTTTAAAAAATCTTAAGAGTGAGAAAATAGCATGTATGTGAAGACCCTATAGAAGGGTGGTACATCTGTTTCAAAGCACACAGACTGTGTCCCTAAGACAATTGTGGCATTTGTAACTCTTTCCATTCTGACTGTGCAAAAGAAAAAAAATTGCCGAAATAGCCATTGTGTGAAAACCACCAGTAAGTTTCATTTCCAAATGTGAAGTCATTTGTACTCGGCAAAGCCGGGGGGGCAGAGCTGCAGAGCAGAGGCCTCTTTGGAGAAGAAGGTGGCATCACATTGAAGTAGCAGCTTGTAAGTGTTTGGCTTCTGCGAGTCACTGGAGGAGCATCCTCAGGGATGGGAGACTGACCAGCTCAATGGAAAGGAAACCGAGTACGAGGAAACCAGGAAGAAACTGGTTATTTTACTCTTTCCCCAGGCATCCACTTTTGGTCATCTTTGGAGTCAAGATACCAGCAGTGATGAACCTTTTGCCTGACAGAGCTGCTCTTGCAGGACCGCTGTGTGCTGACGCTAAATGTGACCACGCTCCCATCTGTACCATGAAGCTGGAGACAACGTGGCAAAGAGCTTCAGAAAGGTAAAATATATTTTTAAAAAAGAATATTTTCAATGCTATCACAGCTCAGGCCACAGTTTCTGAATTACTGTGACTTAGCAAGAAAATTCCCCAAGCCAAGGTCCACATGCTTAAAGCTATGCAAGTTCACAGCCCAAGGACTCCTCTTCTGGAACACTCCAAAAAATAATGGGAGTCCTGCAAAGGAAGTGTTCCTCAACGCTGACTGTCCTACATGTGAACTAGCCAGGCTGGTTAAAGCTTAATTAAAAATTGCCAGAGTGGCTAAATTCTTTTCTAAGTGCAGCTGCAAAACGTTAGCTGTGGGCATATTTTAGACCTTAATTAGTAACACTTGCACTGAAGGACCAAAATCTTTCATGAATGCAGCTGCAATCAATTAATATCAGTTTGGCATTTCTGTAGGCAATACAAAGGTCTCCTGAAAATTGTGTTAGTGCCCACCTCGAATTAAAAAAAACAACTTACATGCAACAAACTACAAAATCAAAGATAACTACAAAATGTCTTTATTGAAAAAAGCAGATTATAGCATCTAAGGTTAAATGAAACTTCTGACTTTAATATTAAATAACTTAGGATGATAGCAAGTAGCTTCTTCTTTAGATAAATAAATCTACATTTCCCAATTTTTTCTTCAACAATCAAGGGAATCAAACACTGAAACACAAAACCACAAGTAATTCTAAAGACTAAAAGACAGAAGCACATTGAAAGGTTTTACAAGGATATATATACAAAAATAGTTAAACTAATGTATATTTTCAGCATGTAAACTAGTTACATGATATACAAACTGGGAATTTATATATTTCCTACAAAATAAAAATCAACGTTGGTCCAAGTTCTTGGAAGAAAACTATATTCTTTTAAAGAAAATGAAAATATTTCTCAAATGAAAACTTAATTTAAGTCAAATTATATACTCTAGTTACGGCATTAGTTACAGGATGAATCACAAACTTTTAAACTTTTCTTGAAACACAAGAAAGCAGCTTTTGTCTCCTTTAGAGCTTTGGTTTACTTAACTACTCTGGAATTTCTGGTCTTAAAGAGCTCCTCTAACCATGTTTTCCTTTTGAAGCTCCACCTTACAAAATATATACACACACGTGCACACAAGTGAAAGGGAAAGGAAAGCAACCCAAACAAACCCCCTTTGAAGGCTCAATTATCTGAGTGCATTCTTTTGTTTTGTTTTCAAATTATTATTTTGGTCCTTTCTTTGGAAGGCGCCCTCCGGCGCGGGGGGGCTGGGAATGGCCCCCACCAGCTCGGGGCTGGAGGGACCTGTACTGGGACGGTGGGGCCTGATGCAGACCAGGACAGGCTGACACTGGTTTAGCTTCACAGAAATAGTCTGAAAGAACAGCAAAGGCTTCTGAGGAACAAGCACATCATAAAATCAACTCTAGAAAGTTTACATGTGTTGAACTGATTTAACATATGAATACTCCTTAAGAAACGCATTAAAAGAAGCTTTCTCATTTACATAATTCCCCAGACAGAAGGTAAAATGTGCAGAAACTGTCACTAGCACTGATGAGTGCAGCACATCAGCATTTTAGGTTTGTTTTTATTTTTCTCTTTAAAAAAAAAAAAAACACCCAACCCTGGCAAATTTCACTCAAGCTCCAGTTTTTATACTAAATGCTGGAAAAGCAAAGATGTACTTAATTCTACAGAAAGGGAAGGCACCTGCCTGTAGGGAATACTGGACCAACAACTGCTGCTTTCTGATTTTAAAGGAATTGCTTATTCTATATTGAAATATTAGCTCTTGATAGTTTTGCCATGATGATACTTAACATGTTGGAACTGTGTAGAACTATAAGAGACTGACAAATTAACATGTAAAATGCAATTAAATATTATTGTGTTCTACAGTATGAAGAGTTTCAAAAAGAAGGAAAAGGTGGTATGTATAGCTTAGCTAGTGTGCTGGTCCTTGAAAAGTATCTCAGAGTGGAAACTTAAACTTGCCACTGAAGGAGACGTGTGTTTTAATGATTGGTTTCTTAATTTGGGTTCCTTAATATAGACTGTGAGGACAAGCAAGTAAAAATGCCTCAAAGCTCAATGTGGTCCAAATCAGCCTCCTTGAATGGCAGCAGTATGACACTGCAGCTGACGCTGAGAGTTTATCCCACAGCTCTGCTATCTTCCATGTTTGTACTAACCTTAAGGCATTGACCTAATCATACAATCCAATTTAAGACAAGTGGTTTTCCCCCCCTCTTTTCTAGCATTTGCTGTTTGGGCGAGAGGCAGATGTATTTCCCCTTCCCTCCGAGGCTGCGCTGGACACAGAGGTAAGGAGGCAAAGGCAGGAAAAGCCTGGATGCACCCAGCATCGTGGCTTTTTCAGGCCAGGCCTCTTGGGTCACGCTGTAGAAGCAGGGCACTAGTTGCACCCTGACTTCTTGAAAATATGGCTATCAATCACATTCAGTATGTTAACTATAAACTGATATATATTTATTAGAAAAATGACTTCTGAAAGGAGCATCTGACTTGCCAAGGAGCATTCAGTAGGACAGGTTAATCTAGGCCAGTGGAAGTTTGGCAAAAGTTCAGGGAACATACCTTTTGTTCCTTCCTAACAGGAAAAAAAATAGTTCCCAGGAATTTTTCCTGCCCACCCCCCTTCCCTCTTAAGGAAATTCCAGACTATCAAGAAATTCTGTTAAGGGAGTTAATTATTCCACTTAGGAATTAATGCCCATTGCATGCTCTTTGTACTTTTCAAGAGCACCACAAATGGCTTTGAAAAAATCAGTGGAGCATAAGAAAGTAAACTGTAATGGTGTTGCCAAATAAGTCATTTCATCAGTCTGTGGTGCTGAATTTAACACGGGATCGTTTCCGAATGGATCCATCAGATTCTTGATGAGTTGAGAACTGGCATGGAAACGTCCCAATTTACACATGTGGAGAATCTGGTCTGGTATTTCCACTTCCTCTGAAGCAGAAGAATTTTATTTTATTGTAATTTTGGATACAGTTAAAGACAGCAATGATGGATTTATTTAAAATATAAATTCAGGAAGGCTGGATCAATTCTCATGAGAATGCAAGGAATTTTTTAAACATACAGATGTGTGATTTGCATGTAAATCATCAACACATGGTAGAAAACAAACCATAAAAAAGATTCATCTAACTTCCTATATGGAAGACATATATTTCCCCAGAGCTCTGAGGTTACTGTAAAAGCTTATGCAAAATCTGAGTGTGTGTACATTCTATGTACATCTAATACTTGTTTTAAAATACCAATGTTTCAATGCTCTGACTCTCTCAATTATTTTGTACTTTGTTTTCCAATGAAGACAATCACCGAAATCAGTTCAAAAGTACATCCAGAAAAGAACACAAAGCTGAAAAGATAATACAAAAACCACTGTCCCCCTCTTCTTTTAATAATGTATCAACATACAATCATAAAGCAGTTGGCAACAAATGAAGTCTTGTATAAAACAAGCAGTATAAAGACAAGTGTACCTTTGCATAGAAAGGGGCTGCTCACCCTATGAAACAAAAAACCAGGTTTAAAAGATGAATGAATTCTGTGGTAAGTGCCAAATCATCAAGTTGCTGTGAATGCATTTTGAACCCACGGCTACACCCGGACACGGCAGGCAATTCCTCCAACTGCTGTGACCCTGCATGTGCCAATCTTTTAGAGATACCCCTCTGCAATGGGGCTTTTATACGAGATTTTTGCCATATTCCTTTAACAATAATCTTTGGATGACTCCGGAACCTTGCGGGCTGAAAGCTGGCCTGATGCTTCCTCACAGAATGCCATTATTTAACCCATGCTGAAAACTGTCATTGCTAAAAACACCTCTTTGCTATTCACTATTTCTGGGAACCTAAGTTTAAAAAAACATGTGTGACTGTACTCTCTAAAACCAGAATTCAAAAAAACTAGCTAAAATGCTAGCATTTATCTTATCACGCTGGCTGCAATATGATAAGGTGCTCAGTTTTGGAAAGTAAGTTACACTCCTTACTTGGGCAGTGAGTAGGGAGTGCAGAACAGCCCTTTGTACCACTGCGTTTAGAAATGCTGCCATTTACAGTTACAGTTTAGTGGTGAATTATTTGTTCAAGTAGACGGTGTCTCAGTGAAAACGTCTAGGTAAAAGAATGCATATGTACAAGATCAGAAAAGGACCCCTCACCTCTGATTTAAAAAATAAATAGCTGGTTTAGATGGGTATTACTGGAATCTCATCTTTAAAGGAACAGGAAAGTAATTTTTAGATTTTTGTCTTCTCTTTCAAACGGCCTATTGGTAACGGCAATGTCTTTCAGAGTTCTGTGACATGCATTGGGTAGCTGGGAGGTGGATGTGACGGCAGTTTAATATTGAGGCGCCTGATGTGACAGCCGTGGCACAGCAAGTGGCCCTCCAAGGGGTAACAGCGGTGGCCTTCCTCGTCGTTGAGCTGCAAGCCACAATCCTGGAAGAAACAGAAACGTCCCGGATTAACGAGTGCTTCAGGTAAGGCATCTCACAACAACACTGATGTGTCCTGCAAACCCCGAGAGCTCCCTCCCGAGCCCCCAAAGCCACCAGCCTCAAGAGTTCTGGGGAGGTGGACACTGGGTGTCTCATATGAAGCAAAATGACATCACTGAAATCCAACAGGACAGTCTATAGTGGTACCCAGCATTCTTCCCCACTCAAATATCTTCCTCATCTAATAAATACTTAAGCAAATCAGGTAAAACCAAGCCAAGGACTGACCCTGACACACACAACCTGGAAGAGATTAGATCAGAGAAGGAGTTAATTCTGCAACAAGGCAGCGAGCAAGGAACGGGGGAGCGCAAATAGAGAATGAGAGGAGTGGGGAAGGGGGAGAGATGAGATGTGTTTTACTTCTGAAGCAGGGCTACACATTCTCCAATTTGGAATTAAAAAAATATTAAAGACTTCAAGGCCAATGGTCCATCTTTGGTGGAGATGTTAGTACCTCTGGGACAGGCACAGACCTACAGGGACAACATGGGTGAGCAACAGCAGAACAGAGAGAAAAAGAAAAACAGCACAGAGTGATCCTGCTGCTGACTCTTACGTACACTGCGATAGAGACAATCCTGGTTTTCAGTTCTCATCATTATAATTTTGAGGACATTTTAAAGTCACGAAAATTTTGTGCTTGGTTTTGATGTTTCAAGTATGGTAAATACTTAAAAATTGTTACTGTGAGCAGTCCTGACAAACCAGAGACTCTGAGTACATATCTGTGCAATTAACAGAAAGGAAAATAAATCTGACCAAGTTGGGTAAATTCAACCCGAACGTCCAAACCCAACTTTGGAAGGTAATATACGGGGGGAAAAAACTGGTACTGGAGATGGCAGTGCCACTTGCCATGGGGTGGGCCAGCAGAGGCACCCGTCCTTACCTCGCAGTGGTAGCACTCCACGTGGTAGTCCTTGTCCATCGACACCACCCGAATGGTCTCCTCGGAGCCCTGTTGGGGAAGCAGAGAAGGTCAGAGTGGGCTCGTAAGGGCTGTCTTCTCAGGCTTCTTTCAGCACCCAACCTATGGCTCTGGAGAGCTGCTTCCCTGGGGGTCCCTCTTCCTCCACAAAGCTCTGTCACTGCTGGTTCTGCTCTTCAGCAGCACCGTGGGGATCTGACAGAGCTAAGCTGGAGAGGTCATTTGGGAAGTACGGCCAAAACTTCATCCTCGAGGGAAAAATTAGTCTTGAAATCAATTTTCCAAGGGCACCCAGGATCTGAACAAAAAATTATGAGCTGCTGATTGGGTAACTTTTCCTTGTGGAGATCCTGGCCTGAGCTTTCCAGGACTTGTATTCCCCTCAAACCATCTGTGGCACAGCTATTTTGCACGTACAATGGCACTGTACATACCCCATCAGGACTTACACACCAGCGTGGCAGGTAATTACGTGCACAGCTCCCAAGGGGTGGTGGCTGCCGGGGGGTTGTGTAATTCCCGGCTGAGCCCCGGGCCCGTACCCTTCTTGTAACCCCACAGACTCTCTCCCTGATCCGTGCTGAAGACAGAGCTCGTTCCCTGTGCTGCCTCGCATTGTCTCCAGTCCCAGGTGTGGTCAGAGCATCAGCTGTGACGTAGGCTGTGTCTGAGAGAAGCTGCGGGCGAGTCAGTACCTGCACCGCGAGACTTGGACCAACCCAGGCACCCTCCATGGGAAAGAACGTGCCGTCTCTCCTGCCAGCCACCACATGAGTCAGCACCACTGCTTTTTTTCCCCTTCTTTTTTTTTTTTTTTTTTTGAAAGTCATTTTGTAAGACACAAATCCGGTGTGATTTACGTCGGGGTTTTCTCCTCACAGCTCATCACCAGGACAAGCAGTTCTGGCTCAGCCTTTATAAGGTTTTTAAGCGTGGCTGCCCCATCCCTGGAGGGGTTCAAGGCCAGGTTGGAGGGGGCTTGGAGCAACCTGGGCTGGTGGGAGGTGTCCCTGCCCAGGGCAGTTGGAACTTGATGATCTTTAAGGTCCCTCCCAACTCTAACCATTCAGTTCTATGTGGGACCCGGCCATTTAACGGAACTAATAAAGGCAAACAGAGTGAGTGCAGGACCCCTTCTTTTTTTTCCCTTTTTTTTTTTTTTTTTTTTTGAAAGTCATTTTGTAAGACACAAATCCGGTGTGATTTACGTCGGGGTTTTCTCCTCACAGCTCATCACCAGGACAAGCAGTTCTGGCTCAGCCTTTATAAGGTTTTTAAGCGTGGCTGCCCCATCCCTGGAGGGGTTCAAGGCCAGGTTGGAGGGGGCTTGGAGCAACCTGGGCTGGTGGGAGGTGTCCCTGCCCAGGGCAGTTGGAACTTGATGATCTTTAAGGTCCCTCCCAACTCTAACCATTCAGTTCTATGTGGGACCCGGCCATTTAACGGAACTAATAAAGGCAAACAGAGTGAGTGCAGAGAGGTGGAGGTGTCTTCACACAGAATTCTTATATTTACTGTCAGGACAGGCCGAGGCTGCAGGCAGGTGATTCACCGAGCTCCCCTTTTCCTGCTCCACTGCCTTTTCCACCCCTTTAAGGCCTTTCCTTACACCCCAGGACAACAGGCTGTGTGGCCTTTTCACGGGGTCAGGGTAACCCTCACACGTCTCTTCAAATTTGGGCATCTTAACAGATCCACATCAGAAATGCTAACATAGCAGACAAGGAAAATTGCTACTTGAGCTAATGGGAGATTCTAAAAATAAACAGGGCTTTACTTCTTGGGTTGTTCTTGGAGCCCCAGTCAGGGCTTTCAATTAAATGTGATTTATAACAGCATAATTAAGACCTGGAAAGCACCCTAAAGATACAAAGTACTACGCTGCGTAAGTAGTATGACTATTACAACCTCTGGGAATGTTTGGGAGTGACATTACTGCTGAACTGCATTTAATTTAGCATCTGACATAGTATAGATTGTGGAAGAGGGAGGAAAAGCATCTGATGTGTTTTTAGAAAGTGTCAACCCCTGGTTTCCCCAGGGGCGAGCGCGGGGTAACACCCACCTGTGCTGGGAGGATCGGCTGGTTACAGGACGCGCATTTTGGTGCGAAAACCCTAGGGAGCAAGGACAAAGTGTTCAAATCACATTTCAAGCTTCAAAAAGCAGAACCGAGAGAGTTATTCTAACTATGCCTTGGTTTTAGCAAAATGTAGATCCACAGGATTTGAAACACCTTTACGTGATGATATTCAGGGAAAAGGAGATTTGGAAGAGGCTGATCCACCCCAGGCTTATTGCTTGGGTCTCCCTGACCCCTCGGGCACAGTGAACCCAGTCCCCTTCCCACAAACGCCCTTTCTCTTACCTTCCTTCGTGCATAAAGCCTTTTGAATCCTTCCAGGAATGACCCTTTTTATCTACTACCAGGCCTATAACTATACCAATAATTTAAGTACTGTAATTTTTCCGAGCATGACATGGATTTGCATACTTACGTATGGTAGTCTTTGACACAGTAAATATTGTTCTCCACATCTACAGTGAAGGGGACCCCGTCCAAACACTCGTTACACACCACGCAGCGGAAGCAGCCGGGATGGTACGACTTTCCCAGGGCCTGTAAGATCTTAAGAGTCACAGCAAGATAAGCGGATGCACAACGACAAGAGATTCTCCCCCCTCCCCATATACTGCTGTGTCTGACTCTTAATAACAACAGTGAGAAAAGCACTTCAGGATGAAAATTACCACTCTGCGGCTCTGTCAGCAAGGGGCCTTTTAAAACAATCAACTTGCTTATTTCCGTGGGTTTCAGTAGGCTCCCAGTAAGGAGGGATGGCTGTGAACGGCAGGAGAAGGCCCGGCAGCCCCAGCTCTGCAGGGCCAGCACTGCCAACAGGAATGAAAAACGGCTTCGGAGGCCTCTGCCTGGAAAAGGCACTGCAGCCAGACACCAGTTACTGGGACACAGGGATAATCACACAACTACAGGCTGCGACAGACAGAATCCAAACCAGCCAGTACTCAAAAAGTAAAATAACAAACTAAACAAATACATAGAAGTCCCTTTATTAATGAAGGATCTGAACACCCCCCCCAGCTACTGTCTGGTTATCACTCGGTCATAGAGGCCCATCAGTTTCTGTTAAAATTCCGTCTGTATCCATGTGTTTGGATACAGATCCATCCATCTGCCCAGGCTTCTCCCACACTGACCTTCCCTACTGCCCTCCCAGGTCATAGCACCAATTGCACACATTTCAGCTAAAAGAGACACGGGTCATAGCTACAACTGCATGCAGTTCAGATACAAGAAACACCTTTGGAAGGTAATTTCAGAAAGTATCTGCTGGCAGCAGTGCTCAGCCTGGAGCCTCTAATAAGCTGGAGATGAAAAACCCCCACAGACCAAGCTGTCATAGCCCTGGAGATGATTCTATGAATAAAGATTAAATCAACAGGAAATACGAAGTGGCGCGGAGGAAAAACGCACAAAGTTAATGTAACCTTTTTCTCCCCTCTACTGAAGGCCTACAGCTCTCTGGTCAGTGAGGGGCACCACGACTGCGCAGCCACCTTTCCTCCCAGGGTGAGCACCAAGGAATTAACCAGACCACTTCGCTCCTGGAGCTCCCAGAGCTGGTCCCCTCTGTCAGGGCACCCTTGCTGACGGGAGATGAGCAGACAAGCACCTGCTGAGAACTTCCAGCTACTGAGCTCCACCACCCAGAGCTGATGGACTCACCTGGGACTCTGCAATTAAGGGCCAGCTCAAAGCGTGCAGGTGGGAACACCCTCCCCCTCCCAGCACCACACAACTCGAGAAATTTGCTCTTGGGCTAAAACAAACAATATCCTTGTCCAACCAGTGGTGCCAGGACAGGAGCCAGGAACCTCCTGAGCGAGGTCTCCCCTCCAGCTCCCACTGCACCTCGGTGCTCGCAACGCAGCAGCTATGCCTGTTTGGCAAAGGGAGGCTCATTTTAAAGCAGGAGGAGAAGAGATTCCCTGCACGCCCTGCACTTCTTCAACACAGAAGCCACTTCATTGTGCTGGGGAAGTTCTGCTTGGGAAGATGAGCCTGAACTCTTCCCACTTCCACCCACTGAGATGGTGCCAGCAGCACCTGACCCAGCCCACAGCCCTTTGATTTTTTTATTATAAAATAACGCTGACTACTGGCTCCCTGCAAAGCCCAGGGGCAAGAATGCATCGTAACTGACGTGGAGCGAGCGGCAGAAGGTAAATAAAGCAAGTCACAGAGCGGGCAACTAACCTCAGGACTAGTGATAGTCCTCTCCTCCAGCCCAGATCCTGTCCCCTTGCCAGAGCCCTTGCTATTCCACTGTCTGACAGAGCACAGCCTCCGTTCCCCTTTTCCATCCTCTCATACGCAGCAGTGCTGCATTTTCCCCCTTTAGTATTAGAATTCTATTTATTTATGTTTTTTTAAACTAGCATGTGACAGAAGAACAGCCTCCTACAATCTCAGGTAGAAAAGGAGCCCAACTGACTGGCTGTACTTAAAGGGCATGGTAGTAATTCAGTTACCTTCAGTTTCAACAATTACCTTGCCAGCAGTGACAGCCAGAGAGGGAAACAGCCCCCCGTCCCACCGTGTGCCCCCCAAAGCAGCTGAAACCCAAATCACCCCCCGGTCAGGAGTTTCGGTCTCTTACCATCTCCATTATGAGGTGTCCACAAACAAAGCACTTGTCCGCTGTCTGCTGAAAACCTGAATACTGTTCAAATGACAGAAAAAAAAAGATTATTAGTAGCCACTCCTCCAGCTGCAGAAATACCTTCTAAGTGAGCGTTGTGCTGTTTTCCAGCCTGTGCTGTATATATGGCGTTAAACCAGACAGTACTTTTGGGAGACCGTGCCTCAGAAGCCTTCACTCTGCTCTTGCCACAAGTGGAGACACCAGCTCTGCCCTCTCATCCACAGCAAGGTTTTTATTTTAAGTTTGGTTTTTATTTTTGAAGCCTACTTGGAGAGTTCGAGTTTGGCATGCTGGAATTAGCTTTAATTCACTCTTTTGGTTGCTTTTGTTGGGGAAGTAAATAACATCAGACTTACCTCCCAAATCCCACTCAAATTAGTGACCAGATGCTCAGATTTTGGCCCTACACTTCACCCAGTGCTACAGGCAGACTAGGAGAATGAAGACAGGCCCAAGGATTTAGCTGCCTCGTGGACACCAAGCTTTTTATCCAGAGAGGCATCTAAAACTCCAGTTGTAGGCACCTGGGCTCCCTGCACAGCGTGGGCAACCTCAGAAGGGTGACACAAAGCCAGTGGTCACCCCATGCCACAGTGGGGACGGGGCAGGACTGGAGGCAGAGCCCCCCAGTTTGGTACTGGGGGCTCGGCAGCAGGGAGACACCGTGCCCAGGTGGGACCCCAGCCGTGCTCCCCACCTGAGTGTTTTTGACCTCAACTTTGTACTTGCGTCCCCAAAGCAGATCCTGCTCCAGATGCCAAAGTCTGCCTTTAGCCCTGTACACAAAAACCATCCCGGTTATCAGGGCAGAGCACTGACCTCCCAACCAGCCACCCTCCGGGCAAGAACTCCAGCCACGCGATTTTGAAACCGGTGTTTGCAGAGGCTGGACCTTCCCCTCGGCCGGGGCAGCCCCCAGGAGCTGCGTGTGCTCTCCCTCCTGCCAGGGAGAGGGTGCCCAGACACCGGGTCGGTACCCACAGGGACACTTGTTCCAGCCATTCAGGCTGTAGCAAAGCTCACTCAAAACACACTGTAGTTGCACAAGATAAAAGGAGGGAACGGGGAGGATGAGCCTAAACTGGACTCTTCTCCCAGACGACGGGTCAACTGGATCCTGCACCTAATGCATCCTCAGAACCTCAGCCCACCAGAGCTCACAGCCTCCTCCATTGCCCCCGCTCCCCTCACTTCAGAAGGCACAGAGTCCCCAGCCCAGAGCTGCTGG
The DNA here is from genome assembly GCF_001431845.1 of Calidris pugnax. Lineage (NCBI taxonomy): Eukaryota > Metazoa > Chordata > Aves > Charadriiformes > Scolopacidae > Calidris > Calidris pugnax. Next base: position 1,177,892 of record NW_015090842.1, read on the forward strand.
GCACTTTCCTTTTTATGGGATTGCAGATCAACAGGTCGGAAACAAAATTTTTGTTGCTATGCACCAAAGTGATTGTGAAGGAAAAGATCTCACAGACGCTGTGACGGGCCCAGACAGTCAGTCCGTGTCCCAGCTCCAGGGTCACCACGCACTAAGGAACACGGCTCCTGCAACCTTAAGAAACTTTGAAACTCCATCAAACGAGAGCAGGGTGCTGGGGAACAAATACAGAGGTGAGCAGCCCTTGCTGGCTGTTTCTGCAAGATACTGGGGTTTTTTTGCCTTTTTCTTCTTCTTACTGCTCAGGATGCTTCTTGGCCGCACTGTGTTTGAGTGACCATCTGGCCAGATCCTTTCCTAAGGCCGGGAACTCGGGGGCTACAGGACACAGGTGGGTAGGTGCTGGTGGCCCAGACAGCAGAGGATTAACAAGGGCACAAACCCAGCTAATTCTAAAATCCTGCTGGAATGAATTTGCTAGTACCATCTGGCTGTCATTTGATAAGGAATGCAAAGGAGCACTTACCCCGCTATTGATTAAGAGGAATATTATTCCCCAGGAACAGAATGGCATAGCGGTCAGATTAATGTCATTTATTGCCAACTAGATTGCCATAAATTACACTGTTTGTCAGAAAGAAAGGTTTTGCTGACACAATATCGCTCTTTATATGACTAACCCTATTAAATTAAAACCATGATTTGTTTTTAACAAGAGAATTGTTATTTGTCAGACACATCCAGAACTGGATTCCCCAATTAAGAAGACTTTGCAAAATGGCAGTAAGTCTAACAGCAGCCACGAAGTGTTCCATGGGCCTGGGGAGCTCTCCTGAACCACCAGCTCCACGCTTCTCCCATCACAGCACCCACCCCAGACATTCCAGAGACCTGACTCAGCGAGACCAGGGCTCTGGAGTCGGCTCTGCTCCTGCTTTAAATCGATCTGGAGTGGAAAAGAGGATGGGATTTTACACGTACAGCTTTGCTCGGGGTGGAAGCTGTGCTGGGCTCAGCTCTTACGCTATACGGGTTCCGTACCTGCCAGTTGTTTCTTTCCATATATAAATATTTTGCTGGCACACCAGCGAGATGATGTAAACACAGGCCAATCTCAAACTAGACAGAAACGTCCAGGAGCCTACAGACAGTCTGTACCCAGGACAAATAATTTTGAACTTTCCCGAATGTTCATTATAGACGCTCATTGAGCATATATAAAAACATTGAAAGAAGTCATTATAAAAAAGAACAGCTCTGAAATTCAAAGCTGAAAACGAAGCCTTACCCTTCACTCTCACTTCTGTGACTTAGAAGTGAGATGCAAGTTTGCCAGGACGCCAAGAAAACACGTGCGTGTTGAAGAGCCGGCGTATTATTTTTCCTGATTTCTTGGTTTGGTCCCAGCTGTTTTCTCCCATATTTCCCTTGTCCTTGACTTCTCTCCCAGGATAATAAAATCTCACTTTACGTGCACAAATCAAGACTTGTGTAATCAAGCTCCCCAATGATACTTATATAAAATAAGACTCTGGGAAACTAAATAAACCTTGAGAAATATGTTAATTATGTTAGAACAGAAGAGTAAAAATAAAGTAGAAGACTTGGCTGGCTGAAGTTTTCTTTTGTTTGCTGCCCACTATACTTTGATTACCGAACGGGCAAAAAAGATCTCTAATGATTCTGTCCAAGAGTCTTTGTTTCAATGCAAGAGGAAAACAAGTCCCCTTCTGTCCTGAATATTTAGGCCTGTTAGTGTCCTCCTGTGATAATCTTGGGGTTTATAACTCTTCTGTCTAATGTGCAATATATCCCAAAGAAATTAACAATGAATTTTGAGCATATAATGAACAATTATGCATGGAGGATAATCCCACCAAGGACTATGTGAAGCGATTTCTCCCGCCTGCCCCCAGCCCCGTAACCGCTCCTGGTTGTCCACCCAGGGTCTTTTAAAGTTTGATGTTCTCATCATCATTTTCCAAAAGCAAAAACATTCAGAAAATAGGATGCCTGGAAAAGGCTCTGGGACCCGAAGTTTCTACCTCAGGGGATGTCGGATCTTTGAGGAGACACGTCTCTGCCTCTCCCCCATCTGCCCGACCGTGCCCAGGAGAGGCTGCTGCCTTCCCTGCTGTTACCCACCCCACCACACAAAACCTTCCTCCTGGAAACAGACCCTGGAATCTCACTCAGGTCCATTTTCTTCTTTGATGAGGATGTTCAAAACCTGCTGAAGACCCGGGGGAGCAGACCCAGGGGGTTACATTTCGGTAGGTGCAGCAGCTGCTGCCCTGGGAATGGGATGGAGCCTTAAAAACCACAATTCCCTGTTCCGGCCCCGGAAAGTCACTGCCTGTGACTGCTCAGCCCGGACCCCAGATTCCTGCTCTTTTATGCTTTAAGGGCTTTTGAGAGGGACGATTGGGAGTTTTTGCCAAAACGCTTCGGGCATTTAATTCTGAAAACTAATTTCTGAATTGGGTGCTATGCTAATAATGTATTCCAACCCCAGGCTGCCTGTAATCCCTCACAGCCTCTCTGCTCCTTGGTTTCCCATTAGCGGAGCATCTGTCTTCTCGCTGCTTCATTGTCTGCTCTCTGCATGGGAGCCTCAGTACATGAGACACAACAATGCAAGAAATTCATGGGATCACGTTCAGAGAGGGAGAGAATATCAAATTTGGTTTCATGCAGATGGGGTTGTTTTGTTGTTGTTTTTGTTGGTTTTTTTTTTACACTCATATTTAAATGCGGCGATTAAATTGAACTGAACAAAATGAGGCCTTCTCAGGCTCAAAGACACGGGAGCCTCCTGGCAGGTGGCAGAGATTAAACTGAAGGAAAATAGTCCAGAACTCTATTCTTCATGTGGCTGAGACCCTTTGAGGTACCCTGTTGCTCCACGTACCCTGTGGTGCCGCCGGCGCGGAAATGCGACCGCAGCAGCTTATCTTCCCGTGTCCCCACAGTGTTGTGTTTGAAGGACACGGGCAGGGCGAGGAGGGACGCCGCGTTCCGAGCAGAGGTAAGAGGGGGCCTGGCCACGCTCAGGGCTCTGCCAAACCTCAGGAATTCGGCGGGCAGCAGGCTCTGCCCCGGCAGCACGTCACAGCCGGCCGGGGGGGAGCAGCCACTGGCTTCCTAGAGAGCCTGCAGAGCCCCACGTGGGACCTTCTTACCCAGATCTTCCCTACACAAACTCCCATGGAAGCTCTGCAGTGACAACGATGAAGAAAAAAGCCTGAAGCAACAACTCACACTCCGCATCCTGCCCAAAATCTATGGACTGGGTTCCTGCTGCACCGCGCCGCGCTCCTGCCACCGGTCACTCATTGTCACCACCACCAGCTATTAATCACACTGCACAACAAACTGCCTACCTTAGAACATACCTCCCTGGAAAAAAAACTAAAATTATCTGGATTCTATTCAAAACAGTTGTTGAAAGATTTCAATTCAAAACATAACAGCAACTAATACCAACGTTTCCTACAGAAGTGGAAACACACCACTTTCTCACAGGGTTTTTTTTTTCCTAGTTCTCCCATAGAAAAAAAAAAATTAATGCTGTCTGCTTACAAGTGTTTGGCAGGAGTTACACATAATTAGAGAGAGCTCCAGTTCTTTTAAGTGTGCTTCAGTTATTGTAATTTACTTTTCAATGTAGTATTAAGAAAAATGGGATAATGTGACTTTTTGGATCGCCATCTCAAGAGGAAGCAGGGGAGTGACTGTCTGGCCTGGAACCAACTGGACTTTGTAACACGCTCTTCAAAACATTCCACAGTAGCGAAAGCCCGTCCGCAGTGATACATCTCAAGAAAAACCCCATCTTTGTCTTTCCTTGTCTGTTTTGTCACAGCCCAGAGAGCGGCTCCTGTGACCCGTCCAACACTCCGTAACCCACTTCAGGAAACGCTGAGCATCCTTTCAGCAATCACAGCCCCTGCTCACACACGGAGCTTCATCACGTTCCCTTTTCCTTCGTTACCACCCGGCTCTAGGCACTGCCCGCCTGTTGCTCCTTTATCAACTCCAGAGATTTTTCCAGACTCCACTTTCAAAACACCTGATTTTCCTCCCCTGGTAACCTCGCCGTGCAGCGCCCACATTCAAGTCCAAAGTGCAGAGGCCAATCAATGTCTGACTATCCCTAAATATTTTGAAATGTCAATTTTAAGCCCATCTGTAGGTTTGATGCAAGACTTCAGGATACACCAATTGATCACCTTCACCATCAGATTTGTTTATAAAGCAAACCCAGGACCACTGGCATGCTACAAACTTAGGGAAAGCTAAAGAAGGTAAGTATTCAGATTTCTTTTTTGGCAGGGAGGGGCTGGAGCAAGACACACACAAGTAACAACACGAAGCTCACTCCCTACGTACGGCAACACGCTGCGATCTGCTCGCCTTTGTTTCAGCGACAGCCCCTGGGAGCGCAGCAAGGCCCGGCATTCCTGGTGCCTCTGGAAGCACCTCCCATCCCAGCCCGGAGCTGTCGGTGCCTCGAAACCAGCACGGACCTCCTTAGGCTTCTGTGCACCGGGAGCATTGCAGCAAATCCCCTTCCAAGCTCTGACTGCATCGTTCCATTAAACATAGCAATGAAGACCCCTGTCTGCCTGGAGGACGCCTTTCCATAGCAAGTCTCCTGAATGCAACATCCTCACGGTGATCCCGAGCTCCATTTGCTCCCTGATTCCCATTGGATATGAAATGGACGCAAGCTGTAACTTTAATAATTTACCTTTTTTTTCTGAGAGTCTCGCCCAGCTGACGTGCCAGTCCCAGCGCTCCCCTCCCACGGGGCATCTCCCAGCATTTACACTCGCCGAGATGGAAAATCAATCCCCTGGCTCCAGCTGACACCAGCTTCCATTACACGAAATAAAACCCCTCTTCCTAGAGCCCCAGCAAGTGAGATGAGCCATTCCCCACACTGCCAGCCTTGGAATCACAGAACGGTTTGGGTTGGAAGGGACCTTAGAGACCCCCCAGTGCCACCCCCTGCCCTGGGCAGGGACACCTCCCACCAGCCCAGGTTGCTCCAAGCCCCCTCCAACCTGGCCTTGAACCCCTCAAGATGGAAAACACCTCAATGCTGGAAAACAGCACGTGCACAAACTGACAAGAACAGCTTCGTTAATGCATAAATATTGCCATCACAGCCATGTCCAGGGGCCCAAGTTCGGGTGAGGGTCCTGCTGTGTTTGGTGCTACAGGAGGTGAAGGTGCAAGCCCTGCCCATCATCCCGCAGGCCCTCTACTGATTCCCTGTCCCTTTCCCCCACGAAAAGCCATCATTGCCATTTGTCACCTCCCTCCCAGCTCTGCACACCCTGATCCCTTGATATTTTTAAAATCATCGAGAGTTTTACAGTCGTGGATGTAAGACAAGCCCTCTATGGCAACTCTTGCGTGGCAGTGGCCAGCTGTGGAGCAGAGGCTACAGCTGTAGCAAGGGGGAGAGCTGGCATGTGCAAAACGAAGTGTTCAGAGCCTTCTCTTTGAGGATTTTTGGGCAAAGCCACAGATCTTCCCCCAGTCCTACTCACTGCAATGGGTGAACAGCTTTAGACGAAACTTTCAATGTCTAACAGCAGCGAAGTCGGCCCGAGGCAAAAACCTGGCATGAAGAAGTTCAGCCTAAATGAATAAATTTGGCAAAGTTATAAGCCAGTGAAAGAGATAATCTTAAAAGGGGAAGTTTTGGATGACCTTAATGCTGTGCACTGCAGCTCATGGTGTCTCTAATGCTCATGGTGTCTCTAATAGGTTATTTCCAGAGCATCTGAGTGTCTTCCAGTAGTGCATTAAGCAACGAAACTAACATCTGTCATGAGGTTCATTTTCCCTCTCATCTCCTCCCTGGAGGGAAATTCTCTCATTTCTTAACCTCTCCTGGACCCCTGCTCAATAATGTTCATTACCTCAAGAGAAAAAGGAAAAGCCTATCAAAAAGGAAAAAAAAAAGAGAGATAATAGATCTAAGATTCAGGCTGCTTTGGTGACATTTTAGAAGTCTTTTTTGCCAAGAAAAACAGTAATTTCTTTTAAACTTCTTTACGTGGTATTTAAGCATTGAAAAGGAAAGACAAATTAAAGTTATTGAGCTATTTTTCCTTCACCCATGATTATGCAGCAATTTATCAACAAAATGGAACCAGAACCATCTGACTGGGATTATTTATTATAGAGTAAGGCATTTATTTTCTGTTCACTTCACCAGGAACAGTGTCCCTGTTATGGCCAGTTACCCATCTGTGTCCTCAGAGCTTTCAGGCAAGGATTAAACTGTCGTTTGTTTTATTTCCTTTCATGCAGTAACCATCCTAACAGGGCTCGGGATCCTGCTGGACTTGCTGCCTTAAGGTGGCATGACAAAGAGCGACTGGAGCTTCCCCGGAGCTAAAGCAAAGCAGCGAAAAGTTTGGGGGGTTTTGTTCTTTCTACTCCTTACGCTCACGCAACATCGCTCCCCAGGTCTCCTACTGGAAATGGTGTGGATGAGGCAATCTCTGCGCCAGGCTCAGGCAGAAATGGAATTATCCTGGAACTTTTTTTTTTTTTTAAATTCTGATTCATTCACTATATGTAGCCAATATGGCTTGGGAAGGTGCAGCTCATCAGGGCTGGACGCAAAACTGCCAGCCCTTGCCCATGCCCCCGGCCGGCACCACACTCGCCAGGACATCCCTTCCTCATCTACAACTCCCCAGCTGGGTGTAAAAACTTCCAGCACTTCTTCCCTGGAAAGAATGAGCAAGACAAGCCACCTGATTCCGAGGAAGATAATCTGTGCCCTCAGTGAGAGCAAACACGTGGGAGAAGTGTTTGCTAGAAGAAGGCACCTTGCGGCTGCTGCCCCAGGTTGGGGGGTGGGTCTGCGCCGTGGAGAGCTCCATGGCTGCGCAGTGGAAATTGCTCATAACCAACAATAACATCTACGTCCCTCTAACACCTTTCGTCCAGAAATCAAAAGCACTTTTCAAAGTGAAGGGCTGGATTTTGAATGCTTGTGGCCAGCACCTCCTCACACCACACCTGTAGGGACCCGTTTTTTGCAAACAACTTGGTAGCCAAAGCTCTCTGGCACTCACTAGCCTTTAAGTGACAACTGAGCTCTCCTAGAAGCAGCATTTGGCTGCTGAAGTGTGAAGAGCCTCCGGGGTGGAAGAGACACTCCCCAGGGTGGCAGCCACCAGCTGTGGGCAACCCTCAGAAGGGACAGGTTAGCCAAGGAGGGCGAGCCCTGCTCCTACAGCAGGTGCCAAATACCAAAGAACAATTTGGCTTAAAAACAACAGAAAAGAATGCCTGAAATCCTACTTACTAGGAAGTCTTCTTCACAGTACACCTTGCCATTGGTAGGCTGAGAGTAAAGGTGTGACACATGAAGGCAATTACGGCTTAGATTTTAGGAATTTCCATTATTTTTATGGATTGCATTGATGAGAAATGCATTTGTGCACACTGAACTGCCAGCAACATTTTTGTTGTGGGATATATACTTTGAGTAATTCTTTTGCAAAAAGGCATGGTCATATATTCATTAGAAATGAAAAGTTGTTCTGGAAGACCCAGGCTTCTAAATGACTGGTATATCAATAAATAAAGGTGCTATAAATTCAACATGGCCATTCTCCAATTCATCATCCCCTAAGCTAAAATACATCATTCCTCTCTAATTTCAATTCCCAGCCACCCCGTCCTCTTAATCTTAATTATGAATGGTCTGCCACTTATCAAATCATTCTCTGTGCCCTGCACAATCCTCACCCTTAATTGCACAAATATTTTATTTTTGGAACAACACAGCTCAGCAACAAGCTTCATTTTTCTTTTCACGACTCGGCCTCTATTAAAAGTAAAGGGTTTATAAAAGCTCTGGGCGCACGGAGAGAAAACGAGTTGCTCCTCGGTGGCTAACAGTTTTTAGCTAATCACAATGCGGCCCCACATCACTCCGAGCGGGGCCGTGATTAAAACTGCGCCGGCAACAAAGCGACATTGTGCGGCGCGATGACGTGCTCCGGTCAGAAACGTCTCCCCTCTCGTTATGATTGGTATTCCCCAGATGTTTGACTTCGAGCTGGAGCTTGGCAGGCGAGGCTTTGTGGCTGCCGTTCAAGTCCCAGGCTCCAGCAGCCCCAGTGTTTATCCTCACAATTTACACTTTGCCACGGCTCACGGGGAGCTCCGCGCCGGGTGCCGCAGCCACCACTTCAAACCCAGGGCCTCGTCCTGCCCTTGCCGAGTCAGTGGGAAGCTCTTCCCCATTCCAGGGCTGGCAGGAGGCCCCAGATGACTAAACCTTCTCCCAAAGCAAACAAGCCAACACAAAAGAACAATTTGGTTTAAAAACAATAAATAAATTAAAAATCTTACTTACTAGGAAGTCTTCTTCACAGTACACCTTGCCATTGACGTTGTAGAACGCTTTTCCTCGTAGTCTTCTCCCTGTCAAAACATGGTACTGTCAGGATTTTGCGCTCCATATTTTTTGGGCTTGGAATTTTGGGCCATTCAGGGCACAAAGTGGGAAGCCCATCCCGCTGTGCCCATCCTCAAGGCCGCTTCCCAGCCCCTGCCGAGGGTCAGCTCTCGGCTCCATCCTGCCCTAACAAACTCCTCATTAACCAGACGTTACTTCTAAGAGCAGGATATGGAACCCGGATGATGCCAGTTACTGGAAAATTTGTAAATCTAAACCCCAAAATGTTTATTCTGGGGAGAAAAGGCCCATTTGTAAACTGAGACAATTTTCTTAGCATGTGAAATCACAGCAGGCACTGCAATCGACGCATTCATCTCTAAAGGCCCAACCATAGGACAGTGCATACGGATGTTCCTGTCACCTTTAAAAATATTTATGCATTAATCCACTTAATTAATTAAAACAATAAATTAATCAAGCAGCTCCACCCCCAGCTCCCTGCGATACCGAAGCAGTACAAGGCACACGTGATGGTGGGAAGGGCAGAAAAATCCCACTGAAACCAAGAGATTTCATTTTCAAGTTTGACCATTTGCCTTTTCATTAGCGCCTGGGGAACTCCATGGACTCAGCCCACGATCACCGTCACCCGATGGCTCCGAAACACACAGCGGGCTCCAGAGAGTCCCGAGGAGAAGGATTAAACCCAGGAACTCAGAACCCACCGAGCCCAACCAGTTTTTGGATACAGCAGACCAGAGATGTCTTACACCAGAGCCGCTCCCCCAAAAGCAGCACCGTTTTATCAGCGTAAAACCCAAGAGGGAGAAGGGAAACCGCACTCGTCCTGACTCACCTCATCTCCACCCCCTGCCGGGGTCCCGCTGGCCAAGGCTCCCAAACATCTGGGTGCCCCCACAAGCCCTGGCGAGCAGAGGGCACGGTGGCTACTGCCATCGGCAGAGACCCAGAGCAAGGAGGAGGGCAGGAGACTCTGCATTTATGTGATGAGCCCTCCCAGGTCACAGCTGAAGCTTTAACTCCACCAAAGGAGCCCAGCCATCTCCTGCCGAGGCAGCTCCACCACAAGCCCGGCCGACCTCAGCGGTGGGTTTGACTGGGAGGGCGGGCGAGCAGAGCCAGCTGGCCAGGGACAGAGGGGCAGGAGCGCTCGCCACGCTTTCCATAAACAACGCCGAGGGAAAATATGATTAATTTTCAGGGCTTGAAAAGTGCCTTTTACACGTTGCCGCTGTGATCCGATCCTGGGAAAGAGCGCGTGGCACAAAGAAGTTGGGACCGGGGCTGATGCTTTTGGGAAATCACATGCTGCATGTGGTCGTCTGGCGGTTTTACTGTCGTGGCCGAGGGAAATGCTTCTTTTGTGTGCACATTCTTGGGCTGTCGATCTCACGGGCTGCTGTCTCCATACTGCTGGTAGGTGGAGTCAGCCCCTGTTTGTCTTTCCAGCCGCCTGGTAGCCCTGGTGGGGACCAGGAGCCCGGTGGCGTGGGCAATGCACTGGGACTGTCCCATCACCTCAGAGGCTCTCCAGTAAATCTGGTCCATCCTACACATCACCGAAACCAGGGAGGGGCTGGTTGGGACAGCAATCGGGGGGTCCCGGGGCCTCTCTCGACTGATGCAGGAGCAACCACCTCTAGATCTTCCCTCCCTACCCAAGCCATTTTTAAACCTCTCCAGCAAAAGGTAAAGGGGAGTGGAAGGGAGGGAAGAAAAGGAAAGAGGCCAGAGTGGGTTTTTAAGGGACACATTGGCTCTGCCAGACCCAGCCTCAACACACGACTTCTCTTTAGATGGTGGAAATGAAGCGGCTGCCCCCAGAACGGGGACGTGCTGGGGACGTGCCGATGCTGCGCTTCCACCTCGCTCTCACCCACTGCCCGTGGAGATGTTCTGGACCCACTCCCAAAAGTATTTATGTTATCTGATTGCCCTGTGACAGGGAACCCCTCACTGCTCTCACCTGCCCCCCGACACACAGGCAGCCCCCCCAGACTCAGGCAGCCCCCTCCCCAGCCACCCGGTTGACGGGGCCGAACCAGCTCCCTTTCACACACCACTCACAGAGCAACACCCTTCCAAAACTGAGGAAAAATACCACTTTCCCCGATTTTGCAGCTGAAAAAACCAAGCTACCTATTAGGGAAACAACTTGCCTAAACTCATAAAGCAGGCAAGCAGCTTGCTCACATGATAATTACTATTATTAGCAATAATTAATAAGATAGACAGGCCTTTTACCTCAGAGGAATTTCATTCGGGGATCGCACAGTAATTATCTCATAAACAAGAAACAGCAAGTTATCACACAAATAGCCACAGCTGCACTAGACTGGCTACTCCATACTGCATTTCAGAAATAAAATGCAAAGACATATGTTCCACCACCAACCCAGCCAGACATCACCCTGCCACCGACCAGGACCTGCTGCTCGGCCGTCCTTCCAATGGAAGCTTACTATTTGCTCTTGTAACATCAGAACAAAAAAGGCAAGAGTTTCTGACAAAACTTGACGCAACTTGCCGATAGCTCATTACAATAATAACGGGCAGTTGTAACAAGTGGAGTTCACGGGGTTTTGCTGCTCTCCTGCTCCGACTGGAGACCCACCTGAGCCTTGTTTTACTGTAGAAAATGAAGTTTATGCACTCAAGGTGACAACAAACACTTGTTGCAAGTAACTTCTAGATTTCTGGGCTGACACCCCGACATTTGAGGGGTAGCGAGCAGCAGGGTAAGGGGGTTCCACCACCCCCGGGGGGAGGCAGAGACCTCACAAACGCTCCAGTGAAGAGTGTGAAGTTTCAGGTAGATAATCTAGCAGTCAGTAAAATGCAAGCTAGAAATCACCCCTGCCCCAAGGAACAATCGCAAGTGGTGTTTGCAACCAACATGACAAACATCCAACAGACAGTAGGCTTTTGGAACTCTTAAAAAAATACATAAAATCAGAATCAGCTCTAGGTTTTTAACATCAGTTTTCATCACATTTAAGCAGTTTATGACTCTCTGGTATTTAAATGTGCCTAGCCATTACTGCCTGCACATTTTTTCTCCCCTACGTGTTGCAAACTTAAAAGGAAGGAACAGGAGAGCTGTGGCTTTTAGCAAAGGACCCAACTCAAAGGCTGGGACACAAGCTGTCCACAACTGCCCTCTCTACTCCCCCCAGCACAGCACTGGGTGGTGAGAACACACCAGCCAGGGAGCCAAGACGGGGCAAAACTTTTTCCAGCACCGTTTCAAAAGCTGCTCCAGGCCCTCATGGAACAAGACAGGGTTTGAGGGTCCTGAGGAGGTGCTCCCAAAGAGCACTGAGTGTCCTGCCCCCTCCTCACCAGCCATGAGGAGCATCCCCAAAGCCCCCCCAGCGCCGCGGGCGGTGGGTGTTTGCCTGTTGGGAGATGAGCTTATCAAGCGGCAGCCTTCGGTGGTGGATCTCCAGCCTCACACGGGATGATGCAACCGCATCAAGGGCTCACCCCCCCTCACCCCCCCGGCCTTTGTAAGACAAGAGATAGCAATGTCTCACTGTCACAGCATGGTTATTAGACCTAATTACTGTTTGCAGCGCCCTTTGAAGTTGAAAAGTGCCAAGCATTATTATAATATTTTAAGTACTTTGATGATTAAAAACATGCAACCGTTGGGTAATAACGATGATTTACTAGTATTGTAGCGTAAGCAAGTTCATGTGAGGAGCCTGCGCTGTCTCAGTGCCCGGCGCTGCTCAAAAGCAAACAGCTCCCCTCTGACATAATGGGAATGTGCAGCCCCAGCCTCCCCTCCCAGATAACGCCTGCCGCATCCCCCGGGGCTGCCGCAGCACTGGGAAAACACACCAGCATCCCGGGCTACCACAGCACTGGGAAAACACACCAGCATCCCGGGCTACCACAGCACTGGGAAAACACACGAGCATCCCGGGCTACCACAGCACTGGGAAAACACACCAGCATCCCAGGGCTGCCACAGCACTGAGAAAACACACCAGCATCCTGTCCTGTCCCTCCTGCCATCACCATCTCTCTGGTGACACGCAGCCTTTCTCCTCACTTCACGCGGGAAAGTGTCAGCGTTAGAGGACACAAAGTGTGGGGTGACTAGTAGTGTCCTCCTTATTTCTAACACGGAACAAGAGGATTGTATTTTAGCAAGAAAATGTATTTAAAACCTCCCTGTACGGAGTGCAACTGAAGAGTTCAGCTGTAACTATCACTGCTAAAGGTAAGAAATTCATTAAAGCAGAGCTAATTAACAGCCCTAACTATCTCGTCCAGGGGTCCCAGGGCTGTGACAGGGCCATAGCCTGGCCCAACCAGGGCTCCCCAGGGCCATGACAAGGCCATCACCCAGCCTGTCCAGGGGTGGTGGGTCACTGGGTGATCTCAGGTACCTGAGGACACCATCTGACAGCACGGGGCACCACGATGGGAACCACCCTCCCTCCACAGCCTGGAAAGAAGCTCTGGCATGGGCACTGCAGCTTCTCCAGCCACCCAAGGAGCAACCCGCTCTGGAGAGCACCTGTGTGCTCCCCAAGTACAGATAGAAACTGGGACCAGAACAACTCAAAAGCTGAAGGACAAGTGAAACCTTCAGGATCCGATCTATTCTCTACACCCCCCCCAAGGTGGACAACTACTGGTTCTGAAAAGCAGAAGCTAAACTTTAAGTCGCCAGATGATTCCAGGAGCTGAAACTTCAAGAGATATTGGCCAGGTTTTACAAACACAGAATAAATCACTGAAAGTATTAAGTAATAACAACCCACCTCTGCTACCCAGCCACCTCACGATACAACAGATGCAGAATTTCACCCAGGAGATGTTTCCTTTCACTTCGTAGAGGAGCTTCGCCTGCCCAGGAATTGAAGATGCACCAAAAGGAAACAAAAAGCTTCCAATGCTTTTTCTTTATTTGTCACTGTTTCTCCTTTACTGGCATCTATTTTTGGGCCTGCAGTTCTCCATCCCTCCCTTGGACTGATGGCTGCCTGTCTGCACCGACATCTCCTTCACGGGGGGTTCTGTCACTCCACCCCCTCGAGAGCGGGGAGCACCCAGGGCTGCTTTAGCCCCCGAAAAACTGTGAATTAAATTTTTCTCTTCCGTCTCCTACAGGGGACTCACACAAAGCCACCAAGCAATGTGAGCAGAACCTCTTCACAAGGGGTCCCGGGCTCAAATGGGGCTACGAGGGGACCCCAATGCTGGGGGGCTTGGAGAACCTTCCATCTCCCCCCGCCAACGCCCTGCCCCTCCTCACAACGCTCAACCGCTCGGGCTTTGTGAAAGGAGGGGTGTATTTCTAGGGCTTTTAGGGCTTTTAAGATAGGGGGGAAGAAAAAAAAAAAAAAAAAACAATGCCAAATTCCCGTGAATAGAAGATAGTGCCTGTTGGCAGAAGCCACTTTTCACAGACTCCAGCCGTTTGAAATCTGAAACACTAAAAAGTGGCTACTGTGGATGTGCTGTATTCTTCTTTTCAAAGCAATCTGGCACACAATTTTGCTCCCCTGTTTCAGGACCCAATCCTGCATTCCTTTCACGCTCAGACTCCCATTGACTTTAAGGAATGCAGGATTGGATCCTAAATGTGTGCTTTACTCACACAATAGCTCCTCTTGGTTACGATCTATTGAGAAAGGCACACTTTAAAAACCATTTGGAATTGCGGGCTCATCCACCAGGCCAGAAAGCCTGTAAAGATCTGCCATTATTTCAGGGAAAAATGCTGGGTGTGTGAATTACACACACATTTTCCTGGTTTGGAGCTGCAGGCACAGCTGAGCTGGAGACGCATCACAATATTTTGAGCACTGGCCTGATCGCTCCTAAAGAAACCACGTGCAATTTTAGTTTCTGGAAAAAAAAATGTATCAAAACTATAGGGGGGAAAAAAGGCAAGCCACAAAAGCACACAGATAAGTGGCTGAAGCTTTAGGACGGTTTTTCAGAGAAGTTCTGTAAGAGCCCCTAAAAGACCCGCACCAGCTAAGACAAAACAGAGCCTGGCACTGCTGTTTTTGAGGATGCTGTATATTGAGTTACGAGGCTATTACGATGCAAATCTCAAATGTACAAGCTTTTTACTTGGCCATAAACACAAAACAGTATACATTGTCCTTTCAGAAGAAAAGGTTTGCTGCTAAAATAGCAGAAGCCCTACGTAAATAACCAACATTCTTTCTGCCTGAGGTCACTGACTTGGCCTATTCAATTCCAGGCTAGTCTGGGATTTGACAATCTAAGCAGGGGAGAGGCCCTTTCCTTTTTTTCAAAAGAATGCTGGGATTTTATTTGAAATTTAAACTCTTGCAAACAAAAGGTGGCATCGTATGCTAGAGGCCTATGAAGGTGGAGTACAGGATGTGTATTGTTTTCTCCCTTTACATAGATTCTTTCAGGAAAGAGTATTCAGAGTCTGTGAACAAATTCTAATCAAATATTATCATCAGGTAGGCAGATATCACAAGATATGAACAAATGCTTTTAAGAGATCTGGAGATTTACTTTGTAAAAATATCGATGCATAAAGATTGTTTAAAATTATAACTTATAATTCTAAATAAATTATATTTTAAATCTTAATTGAAAATTCCTCCGTAGCTTAAGTTCTTGTACTAATTCCTATTTGTACACTAAAAAAGAGCTTTTCAGTGCAAATTAGCTGTGGCTATGCCATCAGTGTTCATTCTCGTTCTCCGCCTCAAGTTGAGCTGTCCTGGGGAGGCAGAGTTCACTGCTCCTCCTCCCCATCACCCTCGCCCAGCTCTCACTCCAGCTCTCACAAAAGTAGGCTCTTGTGTAATACAATTATCATTTCCACTTCTGGGCTGCTCTCCAGGCTGGGCTCTGCCCGCAGCATCGTGCCAGCTCCTGCCGCAGCGTCGTGCCCGTGCCACCCACCGCCGCTCAGCCCCCTTTGCAGCTGGGGCAGGTCCTGATGGCATCACCGACCCCACCACCAGACCTGCCCCAAGGTACTGTCTTCACCAGGGAAAAAAAGCTCTGTCTTTGCTACGCGCTCGCTAACACGCGGTAAAACCCAGATGAAAACAAGGCAGTTTATCATTTTGACATGTTTGTAGCCCAGGGTAAACTCTGGGCTCTCCTCTGCAGTTTACTTTAACCTGCCATGATGTCAAAATGGAAAACTTCATTATCTTCCCCAGGATTTTGCCTCGTGTCAGCTATCGATGGCACTGAAGAAAACACCTTTCCATCCAGAAAGCATGCCTTGGCTGCCAAAAAAACCCTTGCCTTTCTGCACGGAGGCAGGTAACGTGTCTTGCTCTGACCACGCTGTGTCACTTGCCACCACCAAAGCCCATGAATCCAGGGCCAGCTGGAGGGGACCTGGAGGCTGTGTCTCTGCCCCAGCGTAGCTGCGTGACTCCAACTGCCCGTCTCGGGCAGGATTCTGCGGATAGCTAGCTAACATCCTTTGTTACCTTGCTGGAAAACCCCACCTTTCTTGGCAGGGTATCCATAATCTCCCTGCCATGTTTACTCTAGTGTGGAATTCTCTTTTCCTTTCTCTCTCTCCTCCGACTCTCCCGTCAGGTTATTTAACCAAAAGGTTACTTAATGCTGCAGGGACGGGAAGATCTCTGACCTCTGGTACTCAGGCAAAGCGTTCCTCTGCAGACCGTATTATAAACTTAGCAGATACTTTCATGCTTACATGTAATTTGCAAAAGTTAAAATTGGCAGATGTTTCCTCTCTCTCCCACTTATGTATTTATTCTATCCCATACCGCCCATCAATTTCAGGGTTAAGGCATAAATTATTTCCATGGAGCTCCAACAGAAGAACTTATGTTGAAAAGGAGTTTGTAAAAACATAAGCCAAGCATATATTTAAAAACAGAAATACAACAGCCTGCATTGATCTATTTGCTATTCTGGGCCTATATATTAACATATATCTTAAAATATATTTCTTAATAAGCTAGCAAGAAGACACACTAACAGGGAAATGTAAAATACTGTAAGTACTAAAAGTACTGCAATTAAGATTATTTTTTTTTTTCAGGGCTGGTTGGCTTTACAAATGCAAGGGGGAAAAAAGTGAAGAAAAAGGGCAAAGCAACACAGACCATGGGGTAAAAACCGAGAGAGGCCTCCCCACCACTCAGCAAGCCGGGAGGGAAGGGGCTACAGTTCTTCCCCCAGGGTGGCTCCCATGGTTCCATCACAGGCCCTGTTCGTTATCAGCAAACAATCCCACTTCTCCAACTGCTGCCTGTAAGCCAGGACTTAAAAGAGTACTTGTCTTATCACACTATTCCCAGTGCCAGCCCATTCTGTGGCAAAATAAATCCCTCACCAAACTGGAGCCTATTCCAGCCCAACTCCCAGATGAGCTGGAGCCAACCTTCCCAAGCAGCCTTGCTGGCCACCACCCATCGCCGTGGTGGGTGGCTCTCACTCAAGCTCCAGTAAGAACCACCACAATGGCAGCAGCAAGGATCCCCATCCAGTGCGGAATCCTGTCTCCAGCTCTGGCCAAGAGTGGAAGCTCAGTGGGAAAGAGCCTGAGAAACAGGGCTTGCACGGGCTGACGTCTTCCCAAGAATAACCTCTCAGCTTCCAGCAGCCAGCACTTAAGGCCTTCCTGCACCACAGGTTGCATCATAACTATTATGTTTAATGGCCTCGCTGGACCAATCCTTCTTTAATTTGTCTAATTCCTCTATGAGATCATTTATACTTTTGGCCTCCACGCTGTCCCTATGGCAGCGAGTTCCACGATTTCATTATGTGTTGTATCAAGCGTTCCCTTTTGTTTGTTTTAAATCTCTGCTGATCTCAAGCTTCTGTTGCATCCTAAAGAACGAAGCAGCCTCTACAGTCACCACCACCAGACTAAAGAGCTTTGTACGTCCAAGCCTGAAACTCTGGTCTTCAATTGTATCTGGAAATGAACAGGATGCAGATCACGGGCACCACTGGTATTTTTATCTAGCAGATTTTTGAGAATCTGCTCTTTGTACTGCACAGAAGTGGACACATGTAAGTGAAAATGATAGCCCCTGACTCAAAAAGTTCACACCCTGCAGGAGACATGACCAAGCCAGCGAGTTCTGCACTGCCTGAACTTAATGAGCAGCTTTCACGAGGAGTGAACTGCTGTAACACACATGGGGGGCAACTTCTATGGGGATACATCCTCAAGAAAATGCCACTGTATTCCAGTAAGACTAAAGGAAGAAAAGAGAAAAAAAAAAAAAAAGAAGCAGCAAAAAAAGATGTTTGGTACTGCCATCCAGACAATTCAGAGCAAGGCAAGAACCCACCAGAGACTCCCCCTGACAAATGCAACTGGAGAAAAGTAAGGTAAACTTGTTAAACTGAGGGCACTGCAGACCCCTCACCATTGCTACCAGGTGCTTTCTTGCAAGTGATTATTCTCTTTTCCATTCAATCTCAGCCTCAACTAAAAATCACAGGCTCTGAGGCAGATGATGAGAAATCTGCTGAAGAGCTGGAACACAAGTCAGACCGCTGAGCGTCACCCCCGCACGGCGTGTGCTGCAGCATCACCTTCTCTCCCAACGCCCTACACACGAAAGCATGTTGAACAAACGGCGTGGACACAGCCCAATCCTGTGGCAACACGCAGGAGGGCCTCAAGGGAGATGAGCAATTTCCCTAAACCATCTTCTGCGCCGTCCCAGAAGAGCAAGAATGGATTTGCACGGGAACGGTTGACTTTCTTCCTGCCGGTAGCAGGGAATGCGTCAGCGCCCGAGCCCGGGCAGCACCAAAGGGTGCTCTGCCCAACCCCAGCACCCAGCAGCGCCCAGTCAGACTCACACCCAGACAGCATTCAGCACCCACGTGGCTGTGAAACCCAGCTCACAGCCCTCAGTCCTCACCCCCTGCAGATAAATAACCCTTCACAATGAAGTGAGACTGTTGAGATCCCCAGTGCCTAGAGGTGGCATCTTGAGCCTTCCCGTGATAACAGAAGGGTGTATCGGGGAGTGGTCCTCGGGACCAGAAGTGCTAAGAAACCTTAGAAAGGTCAGTACACACTGGAAAAAAATCTGAATATTCTCAGGATGGCAAAGTATTAAAACATTCTGCCAGTTTTGAAGCACATCTGAAGGAACTGCACAGAGACACAACTCTTGCTCACACCAGTGAACACTTATACTGATAGTAACATTACTTCAGATTTCTCCCATGCATTTCAACAAAACCTTGCTAGGACTTTAGATAACCATTTTAGACAATATTCCAGTGAACTTTGCTGTAAATAAAATAAAGCTGAAAATTATAGTTGTCCTGAATTACTGAAATGGACTGGGGCTCACTCAGCCAATTTGAAATACAATCAGAAATCGGCCCTCCGAAATGGCCTGTCCCTGCTGTTCTGTGGTGGACTGACCACAGAATCCCACATCAGGTCACACTTGAACTCAAACCATGGGCAGCTTCCGAGACAGAGAGCTGAATAGGTAGGACTCCTGATAGTACACTCACTTCTTTTGGCACTCAGGTACAATAAGGATATTGTTCCTTTAATGCTTAGCTTTCCTTTTAAGAAGTATGTGAGATTTCAGCCAATTCTCCCCAACGATTAGTTCAGGATGAATGTACTTAACTCAGGATTCAGCTGGAAAGAGCCCAAGTAGATGCAATCAATTTTCCACTAAATCCACTTCCTTCCTCTCTTCCCTGCCCAGCGTGAGACATCACTCGCCCCTGCAGCCAGCGGTGACTGAGACAGCGAGAGCCTCTGCCTTCAGCCACGCTCATGGCAAACTCAGTCATTCCTTTTTTTTTTAATTATTATTTTCCCTGTTTTTCTGTTTTCGCGTGTCCCATTCACTAGCCCAGCATTTGGGCAAGGTGGAAAAGCAGCTACACAGCAAATAGGGAAAAGCAGCTCCAGAGCAAACCGCAAACACGGAAGGTGTTGGCTGCTCCAAGCCCCAAAGTCAATCATTCAGACCTGCACAGGACCAGCTGCAGAACCTCACCCACACTTTCCCCTCTGCACAACTGAACTGGAACCTCCCTGAGATGTCCACGTGCAGGTACAGTACATCCACATCTGCCAGCGTCCCTGCTGTGCCATCTCTATGCCTAACACCAAGTGTCCTCACCACCTTCACCCAGCCAGCACATTGCTGCTGAGGTGTCAGCCACTTCAACTGAACCAGCCTCAGGCAGCACGGCCTGAGAAAGAACAGTTGTAACAACAGGGATGATTTGCTACTAGAATTTAACCAGGGTAATAAAAAAATAACATCTGTTCAAAAACAAGGCTTAGGAAGCATGATCTCTGGCTCTCACCTATGTGCCTTCTTAAGAGTTTAAGCAGATGATTTCCACCCTCATTTCCCCAAATGTATACGTTCTCCTTTGCTAAATAACTTGTGGGAACAGCAAAACAAGTCCTGGGGGCTGTGGATTCTTTAGGCTTTCTTCCTCTAGAGCAGCCGTCTCTGAACGTTTTTGATTGTGCTCCCCTACCAGTAAAAAATATTTGAGCATGTACCCCCAATACACGTGTATGTACCCCCAGTAAATGCATATTTATATACTTGTAAATTATATACATCTACTACCAAAATATTTTCTTCTCCCACCCTAATGGATCACCTTGAGCCCCCTCCAGGGTGCGTGCCCCCCCATTTTGGAAACTGATGTTCTATAGACCACTGGGCTGTTAATACTGTTAATTCAGTATATTAACGTTAATTCAGCAAATTGTTTCCATAGGTCTGAATTTACACTGCTGGGGGTCCTAAGGTCAGCAATCCACTGGCTCACTCGAGTAAGTTATTTGCATTATTTCCAGGAAAAAATTTTGCAGGGAATGCAGCTGGAAGAGTGACAGTGCAGTGCACCCAGGCAGCTTGCGGAGTTCAGTGACTGAAGCTCTACAACTATATCCAATTTAATGTTTTAAAACACACTGATAGCCAGCCACTGAGACACAGCAGTCAGTAATTAAAAATGATGGCCACTGAGACACAGCAGTCAGCAATCAAAAATGATGGCTAAATCCATTCCTGCTTGTAAATACGTATTAAATCAGATTCCTTTCACCCCGCACAGGTACAATCAGCAGAGCTGGCAGCAAAGGGGGCTATGAGCACCCCCACCAGAAGCCAGAGCCGCTGCTGATCTTATTTCTTCTTACAGGAGACACACTAAAAGTTTCTCTCCTCCCCTTCTTTGCCTATTTCTTGGCTGGCTCATCATTCACTTTTATTACTACTCTTCCAAGCACAGCACAAGTTCACAGGAGCGTGGCAAACACAGAGTCAAGGCTTGAGGGTTTTTAGGCAAGAAAAAATCAGCTTGGGGGCTGGGGGAGAGGAGGAGGCAGGGCGAGCGGGAGCCGTGCCGAGACAGAGCCCCTGCCCGGGGAGGGAGCCGGGGCTGAGATGTTTAGGGGAGGTGAGGAACACAGAACTAGACCCAAAGTTATTAAACTCCCACTTCAAGAGAATAATTCTTGTTAATTTATTTGAATGTTGAGCCTGGAGAGCTGGTGAGCTGTCACAAGAGGATGGATCATCAAGAGAAGGTGACTGCTTAAGGGACAGCACAGAGCATCTCCGTCTCGGGTACCAGCCCCATCCTCTGCAGCCCAGCACCGACCCCACAGGTTTGTTCCAAGACTGTTGCTTGCTTTGCAAGCATGAAGATTTCCTATTTTTATTTGTGTCAGTTCAAGGCAGGGCACCCGCATATAGGTTTCATGCTGTAAAATACTGGGAGTTTCCCAGTAAAGCCCTAAAATAATTCCTTGCTATTTCTGGCATAATCAAAGCTACATTGCAAAATGACCTGCTTTTTATACAAACAGAGGCAAGAGGCTCACCCAGGGCAAACCACACCGTTAATGTCAGTGGTGGGAGCAGCCTCCTGCTGCCCAGGGAAGAGCTCGTGCCGCTCTCCACGAAGTCAAGAATATTTTGACTCCAACTGAAAATGGATTTGGTCATGAATGATGATAAATCTAAAAAGTCCCAGTAGAAGTTCTGGTCAAAGGCAGGATTTTCAGGAAATGAGATATTTATTGGAAGGGGGGAAAAAAATGGTTTCTGGCTAAGATCAAATTTACGGAGTTTCTTCCTGTGCTGTGTTCTGAGGGAGTGAAGAGTGGTTGGGAACAAGAGCTCTTCCCTACCTGAGTTACAGCCAGGCTAAAATTTCCCAAGAAGTCCAAGGATAAGCAAACACCCACTGCTGGCAAATAACTCTGGAAAGCTCTGGATAACTCTGTAGAAGTCAATTTACCAGAACCAAGCTGGTCGTTCTCTAACAGTAAGTTTATAGGCAAGCAAAACATGCAGCTCATGTCACATACCAGGGGTCACCAAAGCACTTTCCTTGGTGCCCAAGGCCAGCCCACTGCAGCTATAATCGGCCAATCCTCCCGAGGCCCGTCATTTAAATGAGAAAAAATTTATGGTTGTTTATGTAGGCTTCAGGCCAAGCCTGTTTCTCTGATAAGCTTCTCTGGTGCATTTGTGTCTCACATCCGATTTAGAGTCCTCTGAATACTGGAGACAGCATTCCTCGGATACTTAAAATAAATTAAAAACACAACGTTGGGCTTGGACAGAGGAATGGGAACGTTATTCACGTGGCCCAGGCACTAAGGGCTCTGGGGAGTGGTGCTGGGAAAGTAGTCTTCTTAAAATCTTACATTAGTCCGTGCATTTAATGACATATAATCCTCGAAATGGTCCTCCATAAACTGTAAATATACATTATTTGAGCACATAATTATTTTCAGTAGCACACTGCAGCAGCTGTGTGACTTGGCTGCCACACACTGCAAGTGTTTCCTCCAGCAAATGCATCTATTTGTGATATAACATTTATTTAACAATTTACAAAACTTCTCACTTCTCTAGTACTTTGACCTCAGAATCTCCAAAATAATAATAATAAAAAAAAGAAACAGAGTTGATTTACTGTTGAAGAAGTGATGATGACCTATATTAAATTAAAAATCATTTCAGAGAGCTATGACATTCTGGGGTCTATTTTTCAGATGAGTGAAGGCATCAGGGACACTAAAGCCCTGACTAGGAACTTTGCAAAATATATATAGGGACAACAAATAGCAGAAATTTAGATCATTAAAATTACAGGAAGCCAACCCGTGTGTATCTCCTTTCATTTTCTTCTTCACTTTTTTCCTTCCACCTGTTTTTCCCTTTGTTTGTTAGGTAATACTTAAAAATTACAGAACCTGGAAATAGGAAATAGAAACATCTGTTGATAATGGCAGTGACTTGCCTGCGCTCTGTCCTGGATTATCTGGATTTCTTCCCCTTTGAGAGATGAACTTAACAGCAGCCCAGGGGAATCTTTTCTCTTGGAGAAACTGAGATGTGTTCCAAGAAAACATTTTTGTTTCTTGCGCTCTTCTTGGGGAAAGCAAGAAAGAGAGGAGAGAAAAGAGTAGAAGGGAAAGATGAAAAAAAGAAACCAACTCACAAGAGGTGTGGGTTTCAAACTAAGACAGTGGAGACCTATAGATGCTGATAAGGAAACGGGGAAATTTTAGCAAATCTTATTAAACTAAACAATAGGTGGCATTCCAAACACACAAAACTATGCGAGGAAGTGATTAGGTTCTCTGTGGTTTTTACAGAGAAAGAAAAAACAGAGGCAGAAACCTTGATAATTAGAGTATATTTTTCATACTTGGTGTTTTCCAACCCCTGAAAGGATCACAGGTGCTGTCAGTGATTGGTTCCACATTATGAACACAAAAATATTGTGGGAGGAATACATCTATGGTCAATCAATCAACACAGGGAAAAGTTTCCATCATTAGTTGCCAGGCAACC
Source organism: Calidris pugnax (assembly GCF_001431845.1). Taxonomy (NCBI): domain Eukaryota; kingdom Metazoa; phylum Chordata; class Aves; order Charadriiformes; family Scolopacidae; genus Calidris; species Calidris pugnax. The sequence continues at coordinate 1,201,199 of NW_015090842.1, forward strand.
CCCACCAATTAAAATAACCATCAAAAGCCACGCATTTCATGCCGGAATAATTAATAGCAGAACGCAATTACTACCTTTCAAGGAGACAGAGACAAACCACCAGCCAACCATTCACGGCAGGCCCTCTGATGATCAGACCTAGGGAATGGAAGCGTTTTCTGTCTCTCTGTCAGCAACTACCTATCTAGACCACCTTCCCTTTCCCTGGGGGGCACCCTCCAGAAATACGAGTGCTAGTGGCTAAAGCAGCCTCAGATAAGAGATACACTGTATTAAGACCCCCCTCAACCAAAAAAGAACTTTTAGCACATGCATCTCCAAGCACATGAGATGTCCCCATGGCAGTAAGGCTCAGAACGGGGCCAGTCAGATGAGCCACCCTTAAAAAACAGGTTCTCACCTAAAGCTGAACTCACTTGGTTTAAAGTAGTCACAGAATTGGAAACCTTTCATGACCTAACATCCAGCAGTTATCGCCTGTAGAAGGGATGCAGTCAATGGACTGATCAATTTATCTGAAGTCGAGTACACCGATGAGCACTCTGCTCTAATCTGGGACAACAGAAAGCAATGCAGACAAACTACTAAATATCTCCTAAAATATAAAAACCAACTAAAGACATTCTAAATAAAGGGCAGTTTCCTGTGTTAGTCCCATCTCAAACATTTCTGATTACCCTTTTCCCATTCCAAGCCTTTTTTTTTGTTGTTTTTCTACAGCCTGGAATATTATCAGACTAACCACGGATCAAGATAAAGGGAACATTTTTCTCCCAATCGGTACCCGAAGGTACTTGGGGCTCTTACGCGGGCTGGCATCCAAGTTTGACTTTTAATTGCCAGAAGACAAGATTACATTCCTTTGCCGAGACTCATTGAGAGTCTTGCGCAAGGTGAACCCGAAGGTCTGAAGCCAGATGTCATCTCCATCCACCACCCGACTCCTGGTGGTAACACCAGCACCTCCCTTTCCAGGGGCTCTGCTCTCAGGGGTCCGTCTGGGGCTGCCCCCTCAGACATCCCTGGAATAGCCCCCAGCCCTCCGTCCCACCAGGTGTGAAAGGGGAAAGCAGGGGATCGAGCACAGGCTGGGACTCATCCCGAGTGACTCAGGGAAAACCCTGCACCTCCCGCAGCAACGCTGGTTCGTCTACACGAACCACAGCACACACAGAAAGGGAGCTCGTCTCACCCGCACGTCTACACGAACCACAGCACACACAGAAAGTCCTTTATCCCCCACCAAACCCACACCTCTCCAAAGCGCCCGGCTTTTCCCCGTGACTCACACCCCAAAGAAACCACCCCACACACCTCCTGCCAGCTCCGGCTGTGGCTCGGAAACCACCGCACCTTCAGGTGGCCACGGTGAACTCAACCCCAGCAATCTCCAGGGGGGAGTCAGGGGTGAGCACCCACCACAGCTATGCGGGCTGAGGGCATCAGCTCTCACCCTCCAGCCCACGGGGGTCGGGGAGGAACATTCCCACACCCACAGCACTGAATCACCCTCCGGCTCCGCGTCCCCCCAGCCCCAGGTATTAGCCAACGGCTCTGGCAGGATCACAAACCCCAAAATTCCAAAGTCTCCTCCAGTCTGATGGCTAAAAAACATCAGGGAAAAGCGTGCAAGGACACTAGTGACCCAGCAGACTTCCTCTGCACAGCGACGCACCCCTTGCATTAAGACTCACATCAAGACCCATTAGCTCCTCTCCCTTAAGTGCTCTTGATGTGCTTCCTTGGTGCTCAGAAAAGCTGCATGAAGTCAGATGAACAGATACCAAACCTGCAACTGAGTCACCTGCCAGCCAGCCCCAGGCACTGAAGAGTTAAAAGCCACTGACGTGCACACACATACTGTACCACTGCCATCACCAGCTCTAACACTGGTGGACGCACACGGCATAGAGCTCACAGATTTGACACTGAATTTTGTTTTAATTCTATGTGAAAATCACGTTCACAGAGAATTTAATTTAAGGCTACTGGCAGCCTGCAGTTTGGATGCAGCAACTCGTGCCAAACTTATAAATATGCTGTGGGGACAGAACAAATAGGAATTGAAAATGAACCTTCCACTGGGAATTTGGGTATTTTAAAAACTCACCAACTGCTGATAAATATACACTGAAGGGACACAGCTCCCTTAAGATGTCCTGTGCCTTACCGCCACCGAGAGCAAACAAAGGTTCAACCCAGGGCAGCAAATACGCAAAAGACCATTCCCAGTGTCACAAGGAACTTCTCCCTACGAGCCGGGACATGAACAACCTCCTATTAATAGACCCCCACGTACAGTGGCACCAAATAGCCTCCGTCTGGAGGGAGATGTTCTCTCCAAGAGGAGCATAAGGGCAGGTTGAGTCCACAACCATGAACCAGCTCCCCTTTCACATGAGCTGGAGGGCACGGGATAATTCAGCACGGCTCTTTTTACCTCCAGGGTGACAATACCGACTGCCAGGGCTGTCTGTCAGCCCTCACAGGGTCCTTCTCTTCAAGGCTTGTGGACACAAGCTTGTGAAGTTCTGGACAAAGGCTGGTGGCAGTGGTAGTGCCAGCAATCAACCACACAGATACCTTTCCGAGCTGTCCCTTGAAATGAAGCCGCTGTATGAAATCCCCTGCGAGCCCTCCAGTCCCAATCGATGGCCACCAGGTGAGAAATGAGCTGCATACCTTTGGGATTATACTGTTTGCTTTAGGCTCCCGATTGATCTGGCGGTGATTTCCTGTGCCTTAAAACCAGTGGCAAAAGCGCAAATTGCAGACAAACGGCACGCTCAAACATTTGCCTCCGTGTTAGAGAGCAGAACACGTCCCTGGTTTTTATGGTAAAACACGTCCGAGCTTTGAGAGCGTGGAGACTCCAAACCCTCAGCTCCACGAAGCTTGTCCCCTGCCCATCCCTACACCCACAGAGTACCGAAGGACAGAGCTGCAGAGATTTATCTTACTGCAGCTTCCACCATCACTGCCACTGCTTTAAAATTTTCAGCCTGAAAAGATGCTGCGGATGGTGTGGTGATCTGCCAACTGGAGGCACCTGATAAGCTATCTGCTGTAACCAGTATCAAATGGAGCCCATCGATTCCTGTAACTGGTCACCAGCACTTAAGAGCACACAAGCGATCGGGCATTACTGCAATTATTCTTCAAGAAATCCTGTCATGCTCTGAAGCACTACCAAGAGGGATTAGATGATGAGCTTTTCAGGCAGACATTTTTCAGCTCTTGTCTTCCATAAGCAAAATCTGCAACTGAACTCCTGCCAAAATGAAGATTTTACACTTAACAGAAGGGACAGTGTATGTTGTTGCCCGAATTCATCTCTGTTATTTAAGATTCTGCAAAGCACGCTTACGTATGAGTAATAAAACATATTTAAGCACATATCCAAGTGTTTTGCTGAATCAAGGCCTAAAAGAGGTTAGGGCTAGTGTTAGGGCTGAGAGAGGATTTGAATCTACATATAAAAACCATCCTAACAAGCTCCAGTTGTTTTCTGTAAGAGCCTGTGGATAAAGATCTACACTGAACTATTCCATCCCAAGGAAACCAGATCGCTTTGGCTTTTACATTACCTGAAGAGAATTACCCCACCTCTGAAAAAAAGCTGTCTGAGGAGCATGGCTTTTTGCAGAAGGCAAGAGGGGTTTACACAGAGACCTAACAAAAATTAACTGACAGAGGGAAGTTCTGAGGCGCTGGACTTTCCCAGCTTTGGGAGCAAGGCTCAACTATCCAAAGCCCACTGAACGCATTAAAGAGGAGAAATGCAGCATTCTATTTTAAAACATAAAACGTGCCTGCTAGGGAGGTCATTCACTTTTCCTTTCCATTCTTCTTCTGACCTCAGCTCTCTGGCAAGATTGCCTTTTTTTGAGGAGACCCTGTACAACCCTGAATCAATATATTACCGAGTTTTACCCCAAGGTTGCCAGAACCTAGGAAGACAATGAAGAGATTTTAATGAAGAGATTTACCATCTGAGCATTTTACCAAAATGTCTAAAGGAGACAGAAGTCTCCTGTTTATTTACTGTACCTCTGAAATAATTCCTCATCCTTCTGCATTCACATTCTCAAGAGTTCTCCACCATCACTGCAGAAGAGCCCTGAGAATCCATCCTTGCATCCTCACACTCCTACACTGGCAAGCCTGGAGGTGCCTGCATCTGTGAGTGTATTAAGTTTTCCCCCTAATTAAAAGCAGTACAAAGCCTCCAGCAATGGGGTGATACAGGACAGTGAGAGTTGAACAGGACAGCACTGGGACAAACCATATAGTCCTTGGAAGGTGCAGGTGGCCCGTTCCACCATGTGCTGGCCTTTTCAAGCAAAGCACCCTGACAGGTGACCCTCAGCACTGAACCCAAAGGAAAACTCAGAGAAGTGCCTAAGAAAGGACACTGGTGATTCAGGCAGACTTTCCTACGGAGGGTCTTGTCCCACTTCTCTGTGTAACTGCACTTGTCTCTGCTGAGCTGGAAACACTGAAAGCTGCCGAGTGCTGAAACGAGGCCCTGGGAGGCTCCATCACTCATTATCACATTTCAGCCTGAGTGGTCTCCAAACCACAACTCTTCCCAAGGGTTTGAAATATTTATATTTTTTTTTAATTGTAGCTGGTTAAATATTGGGCCCTTATCTAAATCAGAAGTCTGCAGGTACTGAATTTTTCTTCCTCGCTTACTGCCTTCTACTTCTAGAGTCATTATATTGAAATTAAGACTGATAACTGCTGGAGGAGAGTTTGGATCATTCTGACTATTTGGGGAAAAAAAAGGAAAAAAAGAAAGGCAAGCTTGTGCTCTTACTCTAACTCAGATTTCCAAGTATACACAGGAACTAGTAGATAGAAATTGTTTTAGGCAAAGGGTACTAATTCACTTCACTCTCCTGTCGAAGGCTCAGAAGGAGCCTTAGTCCGTGTGCTGTGATCTCTTGCCTAATGAAGGTCACTAATGATCACCCAGTTACCTATGTATTGAATCTAAAAGCTTGGCTCAACTTAAAACACTTCACAAAGGGACATTTGGTCTTAATTTGAAAACAAAGAAGAACAGAGGATCTGCCACTTCTCTCGCTACTTCATTCCAGCAGTTAATCATCCTCATTGTATAAAAACTGTCTTTGATTTCCTATTTGGATTGCATAATTTCAGCCTCCAGAAAAGATCTCTTGTGTTTGTCTCTAGTGTGTGCAAGACCACTTTCTAATGCTGTTTTCTGGTAAAAGTATTTACAAGCTCCAGCCACATGTCCCTCACATCATTTCTGATACTCAAAATACTCATCGTTAGCTTTTCTCCAACCTTTAATCATCTACGTAACTCCTTTTGGACCCTCTCCAGGTTTTCCTCATCTCTTTAAAGGTGGGCACCAAAACTAGAGCGTGGAATTCTCATCTGGGTCCCACCAAAGCCACAGCAGAGGTAAAATGAACTCCCTGCTCATAAACTGCAGTACTGTGAGAAGTGTGTGTTTGGTTGATACAAGATGTCCTGTAAAGCCTCTTCAGCAGCAGGAAGAAGACGGGATGGGACCTGCATTGCTCGTTCCCAAGGTCTGGATCTACTGGCACTGCCCTGAATCACTCTGGTTTTCCCAAGGACTGCACAGCCCCCAAATAAAGTGGGAAACCAAAGAGTTAACACAACACGCCCTTTTCACTACGCTCATTTTGATAGGATTTCGGAGCTGAGGTTAAGAGCAAAAGCTCTGCTTTTGACTCATGGTTGCACGTGGCTGAACCTGAGCTTTGATCAAGGTTTTTACCTGCTCTCAGGCAGTACTGCCAAACCAGCAACAGGAGAAAGTCCCCACAGATCCCCCTTCCGATGGGATTGTACCAGAGGATGCAGAGAGAAGGAAATCCAAGCCCTTCTCTGCTTGCAAAACCTCCTGGCGGGCGATAGCTGGGCCCTCCAGCCCACCAGCGAGAAGCTCAGAAGACAACCTGGAGCAGCGTTTCCCCGTGTGTGACTCACAGAAAAGCTGTGTGAATCACAAAATTCCACCGGCGCTGCCAGGTGGGGCAAAACTGCGCCTCGAACGGACACGTCTGGAGTCGCCCTCCAGTCCATGTACACTGGCCCCACACACCTCCCCAGGACAGCCAGAAAAGCTCCTTGTGCTGCTGAATAACTAACCTGGGTTTGTATTTTGCTCTTAAAATACATTCCTGGGCCCTTAGACATTCTTGTGAGGAACAGAGTGACCCGAGCACAGATCCTTGCGGCGACAAACATGCATCCTCACTACTTCACAACCCCCGCCTGCCCCAGAGAGGAAGCTGGAATTCACCCCTGCAATGAGGGGAGGTTCGTGTTGGCGACGAGTGCACAGATATTATCCCATTTACCGCGTTTTGTAATCCTCTGCTAAGCAGGATGCTGGGCGCTTTGGGAGCCAACGGAAGAGCTACTCGCCCACTGTCAGACCTGAGCAAAGTCGAGAGCAGTCCCTAAAGGTTTGAGAGGAGTTTATTCTAAACCTGGTAATGGTCCAGAGTCATTTATAAAGGTCACTAAACTCTACATCCAGATTGTAGGTTTCTTTAAACCAATATTTATCTGTACAAATCTCAGGAGGAAAGACAACGCTTCTCCTTTCACAAGTGAACTTTACAATGGCCTTTTCATTATCAACTTCTTTGGTTCCATGCCAATAATCTTTTACTCTTTTTCTAATCCTTAATTAATCCCTTTTATAAACAATTTACGCTCGGCATATTCCGCTCAGAATAAATCTTTTGCCGTGTATATGAATCGCAACAAGACCTTCAACATCCAGTCAAATATTTTCATCTATTAGGAACATAAATAAATGTGTGGGTACACCAAGAAAAATTACCTGACTCCTGAAAATTGAGCTCTGACACTTCCCTTGAACTCAGTTGGAATTTGTGAGCTCTTTGCAGTTGCAGACAAGACAGTGAGAAAATTTCCATTGCTTTACTTAAGCACTGAAAGACTTCTGAAAAGTGCTGCCCTGAATTTTCAAATCCCATTTCCCCTGGCAAAGCCACGACTCCCCCAAATCATGTACAGAATGCAACACTTTCAGGTGGGTTCAGATTAAAAAAGAACCCAAAAGATGCCCTGAGAACAGCAAGGAGGAGACATTGATTTACCTGCAAGTTTTTCCTCTAAAAAATAAGACACTGTAATAGCTTAAGGTGTTTCAACACGCAATTTCCATTTGTTCTCACCACACTCAAACATAAGAGAATAATTTTTGAGCATTATGTACACACCGAAATGACAAATATACATGCTTGACTAGAGTTGCATTTCCAAATACAAAGTGAGGGAAAATACCGTTTTGGCTGCACAAATTTTATCGTTTTTCTGTAAAAATGATAAATGCACATTACAGTTCCATAAACACAAGTGATTTAAAGTATGTAGTGCTTGTAATGGCCAGGTTGAAGCTATTTTGTAAATGCAGCCCTTAAAACAACCAAATACTACTTTTCTGGGCTGTTGCTTAAGAAAATACCATTGAACACTTACAGATGGCAAATAAAAAAACAACTTTTGAAGCTGGAGCCTTGCATGGGAATTTTGCCTGGGGAAGCAGGCAAGATGAGGTCTCACTTTGTACGCTGGTTGCCAAAGGAATATATATTACAAAAGGAAGCCACTTAATAAGGCTACGGTCGATCTGACTTACCACAAGAGCAGCACGTGAAGCAGTTGGTATGGTAGAGGTTACCCATGGCTTGGCAAGCCTGGCTCGCTCCGTACACACCTTTTCCACATTTTATACAAATACCTGCAAAGCAGAAAGAGAATGAAAGTTAGAATCCTCCACAGCTCCTAAAAAACAGCTCCCAGCTGTTGATTCACAACACTTAGGACACCCCCGTGGGGCCCTGAAGCAACGAGCTCCTCACCCTGAACAGATTAAAGTACCCACCACTGCAACAGGCAGCCTGAGTGAAACAGATGCATGGAAATTAACCCAAAATAAAAAGGGGTGGGAAAGCCTCTGCTAGTGTTTCAGAAGACAGAAATCCAAATGAGAGGACAGAAAATCTGCAGACTCCCTGGAAATAACTCCATTTGCCCAAGGAATAATTTAGTGAGACCTTCACAACCAGGTGCTCCACCACATTACGTTCAATTATCACTAATAAAACAACAATTCAGTCCAAAACCAAGAGACCTCTCGTGGCCCCTCTCTCAGCAGCGCTGGTCCGTGGTGGAAGCCACGCGGTACTGGGAAAACGGGTCTGTTGGTCACATTTAATAATTGTTTAACTTTCCATGAACAGTAGTATGTAACCTCATGAACGTAACCTGGCACCTCACAAAACAGAAGAGCCAGGCTTCTACCTTCCCTACGGTCTGAGGGCCAAAACTCTGGCTCCCATGAAATCTGAAGAGCCAAGGTACCGCTGGCAAAGTCAGCTGTGCCAGCGTGGTTATGTCCACACACACAGCAAACACACGAGAAAGGTCAGGATTTCAGTAAGCTCTACAAAGAGGGGTTTTTTGGGGGTTATTTTTTTCTTTCTTTGTTTTTAAAAAGCTTTTTCCTCATAGTTATTATAGCTTTAAGAGTCTTTTGCCTATGCGTTTATTTCTAGCTACACATAACCTCTCTATACTCAAACCAGGGCAGGGAGGTTTACAGATTTACAGATTTGACAGAGCTGGAAGGGACCTTCTAGAGATCATCCAGTCCAACCCCCCTGCCAAAGCAGGGCTGCCCAGAACACATCACTCAGGAGCATCCAGGTTGGAACTAGATGATCTTTAAGGTCCCTTCCAACCCAAACCATTCTATCTCCAGAGAAGGGGACTCCTCAACCTCCCTGGGCAGCCTGTTCCAGGGCTCTGCCACCCTCACCCCAAAGAAGTTCTTCCTCATATTTGAGTGGAACTTCCCATGGTCCAGCTTGTGCCCGTTGCCCCTCATCCTATCACTGGAAACCACTGAAAAGAGTCCGGCTCCATCAGTAATTTTAAAAAAGCAATAAATTTATTAATAATAGATTATTATTTATTTTTTAAAATCCTAAACATGATTTCAGTGTTCCAGTGAGGCAAGAGCTATGACTTTAATATTATCAGACACCAATGTCCCAAGTTAAAGCTGTAACACAAACCAGCTGCCCACCAGGTCCATCAGCTCATTGCAAACAAAGTATTAAGAAAACGCTGGTCCTTAGGCTGGCTCAGCTCTGGTACAGGAAATGGGAATCTCAGACTATCTGTTGCCTTCTCCAAGGCTGTTACATCTTTTTATTTATTTATTTGTAACCAAAGGTTATGAAAAAGACCTGCTTTTTGCCACAAGTTAACGGTTAACTGCAGAAATCCAGAGCCTGCAGTTCTCTAGCACCTCTATGAGCTCTCATGCACACACCTACTACAGCCAGGAACAGCTTTGATAAATGAAGTTATTGCCTCATTTCTCCACTGTTGCTCTGCTGAACCATCAGAAGCAAAAGAAGGATTTATTGTGGATGTTAAACTTACACTGGCCTCTCCAGCAGGTGATTTGTTATGAGCAGCTGTCAGTTTGTTAACTCGTTTTCTCTAAGAGACTAGTCATTAACTCCAGGAATGAATGACCACAGAGACGATTAGCATACTAAAAAAGCGCGTGTATAATTCCAGAAGTGTATTTTGGAAAATATATATGCAGCTGTGGTGGGGGTATAGCGTGAGCTCATAACTGCCTAGGAAAAGCACTGACTGCACGGCTGCTGGGTCTGCTTTTCCACCAGCCCCGCTGCACACTGCGAGCCTGTGAAAGCCTGGACATAACAGCTACATCACTTTATTTTTTTTATTCCCCAGATTTAATTCCAAAGCTCGTTACGCTGCCTATGAAGAATGTTCTGTTACAGAGCAAGCGTGTCCCATTTCTGACGCTTCACTTGACACGACTTCAGATGAAGCGCTTCAGCCTTTATGGGATTCCTTGCCCCTCCCGACACCTCTATTCTCCACTGCCAACTGTGCCTCCAGCTCTTCAACACACCAACGGCTGCATCTCCACCCTGGTCATCAGCTCTCCCACAGATCTCTCTGCTGTCTCACTCTTTAGCTAGAAAAAGATGCTGTAAGATTTTACATATGCCCAAAGTTTGCATAAAGGCTGGCTGAGCAGGAGCACAGCATCATCACAGCGTTCCATCACTCCAGTGAAGAGATGTCTGCACCCTCACAGGGTGTTGAACCCAACACCAGAGCACAGGCTGAACAACACACACACGCTCTGTGGACCATGGCAAAGGACCCCCAACAAAAACGACACTAGAAAGAGAAGGAGCTCCCAGAGAGACCCTGCTAGAGGTCAGTGTCACACATTGCCAGCGCTCCCCACACCTCTATCCAGTCCACTGAGCTTGACCGTGTCAGTCGGAGGAACGTCTCTGGACACAACCAGACAAGTCTCCAGCACCGTATGGCAATGTGGCCATCAGAGGCTCTCCAGGCAGCTCATGCATTAGGGAAATGCTAATTATCACACCAGGAGAAAACAAGACAAGCGGCAATGCGGCCGTCAAAGGTACCATGCTCTCCAGGCAGCTCACGCATTAGGGAAATATTAATTATCACACCAGGAGAAAACAAGACAAGTATTTTCTGATGTAGTCAATCGCTTTGCTCTAGACTCAAGGGATCAAATGCAGTGTGTTGTAACAAGTGAAGGTATCAGCAACAACCCAAAGATCCACTTGTAGGAGACCCCTGTAGTAGCTTATGCACTAGAAGTTCAGTTTGGGACCTGTACAGCAAACCCTGGGATGGTCTTTTGACCACGTCAGTGCAGGCTGGTACTTCATACAGCCTTCACCGGGTACCCAGAATTGGGTACAAGGCAGCAGGGAAAGGTCAAATGGAGTAGATACAATGGCAGATATATACCCACCTTTTGGACAGGCTTTGTCCACAGACACATATAGAACTCAATCTGTGCCTAATGCCATCCCCACTTAACCTGAAGTCAAGGGTTTAGTACAAATGCAAGAAAAATAGCACTGTATGGTGTCTCAGCCTGCGCCGGCAGCAGCTGTGCGAGCCGGAGGATCTGGCTATCGCGCTCCTTGACAGCGTGCCACGGCCCAGGGATGAGCTGCAGCTTTGCTGTCTTACAGCCACACCGTATCTCCAGGATAACTGCTACATGCTGCCTACAGTAGGAAACAACCAGGCCCTGTCGTCAAGAGTTATGGTAAAGCTAAAATTAACAGCTAACACATGGCACAGATGACTCCCCGCCTGCCTCTGCAGTTCTGCTCCTGCCGCAGAGCTGGGGAGAGGGCGGGCAAACACCGCGTGGGGCTGCTGCAAAAACCCCTCTTCTGCTCCCCGACGGGGGAAGGCCATCTCTGCCTCCCTCCCCAACAACCCCGTGCACACCTGTGGCCTCCTCGAGGGACAGAGAAATGAAATTGAGGAGCAAAGGAGGGGGGAATCCTTAACCCAGCTGGTTAAGCAGAGCTGCAGGAGGGCTGCAGAGGGGCTGCCCCCACCACCTGCAGGGCCACTGGCCACTGGCCACACGGGCTGCCGTGCCCGCGGCCAGCCATCTCATGCCCCAGCAGGTTTTTACACAGGGTGTTGCTACTACCTTTAAAAAAAAAAATAAATACAATATTCTGCTAAGAAGCTGGGTAAACAGTGAAGCACCAGAGCGCGGGCAGCCCTGCCACTGCTGCAGAACCTGCCCGAGCCGACGGCAGCTACTGTGCAGCCGTCCTGGGCTGCGGCAGCTCGGGTGCCGAGAGGTGACTTCAGGCAGGAAAAATGCTCCTTTCCTTCCAACAACCGCAGGAGGAGGGATCTTCTGACACACACGTCATCTCCCAGGCAGAGGCAGGCAGAAGGAACAAGGCACCTACACAGGGCGCAGGGGCAGCGCCTCTTCCCAGCAGCCAGGAAACCCTCCCAGCCCTCCCCACCGGGCTTGGGTTTGTCACCTGGCAGAAGCCTGGCTCAAACACCCAACATAAAATAAGATCTGGTACATACGACTTACAAATAAATAAATATAAACCACCCTCAGCAGCAACGAAGACCTGGCCTAAGTCATCTTGTGACAGGAATGATGGAGGGACTGTCTGGGTAAGCTGCCAGCACTGCCCTCTCCCCGGGGGGAGTATCAGAAGACACCACGACTCAAATTCAGGTTGAAAATGACAGACCAATGAAAGCAGGAGATGCTCAGGTAAATATTTTCAGCTGCCCTCCCAAGGCACGGTCCATGGCCGACCCCATCCAGCATCACCCCACAGCCAGCAGAGACCTGACCCCATCCAGCAACACCCATGGCCAGGAGGGACCCAACCCCATCCAGCAACACCCCAACTCTGGCTGGCAAGTACCCATGTGCTCCCCACAGTCACTGGGCCAGAGGCTGAAGCAGGTTAAATTGGGGGAAGATGGGCCACACCACCTACCACAAATCACAGCTCAAAAGCTCCTGGAATAGCTTTAATTACCTGCACTCTGCCTATTGCTTAACGAGGCCATGGCTCATGTAGGACAAAGCTGCTGGGAGAGATCATGGTCACAAAGAGGGGCCCTAGAACCAGTTCCAGGAGCAGCAGCACTGATGGGGACACAGGACCTGAGCTTTACCTGCCAGAGGGACCAGCACTGCCAGTAGGGCTGAGCCTATTCTACTGGCTCCGGGAAATACATGGGCTGTTCTGTGTGGTGAGGACCCTCAGAGTTTCAGATGCAGGGTGAGGTGATGGGCCAGAGTTTGGGAATGCAGAAGGCTGTAAAACCAAGCCCCCCCAACAGCACAGGGCATAGCACAGGCCTATTGTTCCCCACAGTGTTTTCCTGACACTGACACTTGGTTTACAAATATTCATTCATTTCTCTGCTTCTTGATTTAGCGCATGGCAGTTCCAGTACAATTTATACCTCTTGCTTGGCATTTACAGAAAGATCTTTTGCTACTGGGGCGATGAACTGGAAGACCAAGTGGTTCTCGTGGCTGCTCCATCCTCTGTGCCATTTTCGGTTGCTTTGTCCATGATTCAGAGCTCAGCTGACAACCACAGCACAAGGGGACTTGCAAATAACTTTAGCAACTGAATTATTGACCAGAAGACAGAAGAAAACCCTGCTTCTCAAAGTACCAGGATTAGCAAAGCAAGGAGACACGTACAGTTGAAGGGTAAAGGACAGCACCATGGGGAACGGGGGGAAAAGTGTGCCTGTAAAGTCCCTTCCTTGTCCTGCTGTCCCTCCCCTGCTGCCTGTCTTGCTGTGGAAATGTATCCTCCTAGAGACCAAAGAGACCAGGTCAACAAGACCTCTTAGCTCAAACTACACTTCACTTGGCTGGAACATGATGAGTTTACACATTAGATATATATAAAATTATATACGTAATTCAGCCTATTTGAGGAGTGTAAAATTTCTAGCACAGTAGTAGCAGCAGGGCCAGCAAAGACCTGAGCTTGTAGAAGGGCTGGCAGAGGAGGACACACCACCACACCAGAAGATGGTCACCAGGTGAGCCCAGAGACACACAGGCAGGTCACAGACAGCAGAAATGAGTGATGCTCTTGCAGGTCATAGTTTCAGTCCAAAAGATCCAATACCAACATCCAAAGCTCCCCAGCGTGCCTGGTCAAGTTTTTTGTTGGGAAGCTGGTGTAGAGGACGTGGGGCACTGAGCCCAGCGGTGCTTTCACCTTGATTTTAGGGAGAGAGCAGACCTTCACACTGCACACCCCAATGTTCTGGGCAACAGAAGGAGTGACAGTTCACAGATAGTGGTAGAAGAGATTGCTCAAAAAAAAATATTCAAGTTGCAAGTGCACTCACAAAATAAAAATTTAGTTTTTAATTAACATGGATACTGCAATTTCTACCACTGCTTTTATTTCCACGAGTTCATTTAGCGGCTTGCATGACCTGGAGACCATCTGAGCTCTGGGACGAGATGCATGACCACACCGTTAGTTTAGATTTACTCTGGCATAACGCAGGTCAGAATGTGGATCTGCTAAGTTTTATTCAAGCAGTTTCCAGTGGCAGGCGTACAGACATTGAGACAGTTTTATTACAGTAAATAAACAACAAATGAAATATTTAAAGCTCGTATTTTCATCGCCTTTTCTTTGTGCTTACCAATACCACACATTAATAATAGGATATCTATCTACACCTTGCAGATTTTCTGATATAAATGACAGTGATCACAGCACAGGAGGAGCCAGCAGCTCTACTGTACCAGCCCTTCTCCAGCTTTGACTTTCCTACTTGTCTTTAGCAAACCATTTTGTTTCTCTGTGTCTCGGCTCTTTTCTATACAAAATGGGAGCCACTGACACCTGTGTGGTCTTCAGAGGAAAAAAAACCTTCCAAGATGACATGGAAAAGACAGAGTCAATTTAAACGCTTCATCTTCGAAAAATCTCTGCAACCAGGTAACAGCAGTGACACTGAAACACCAACAAGGCAGCCCAAACACCCTGAACTCCCCAGCACGTCAGACCTCAAAACATCAGCTGCGCAGACGTCAAGTTGGAGGGACTTTTCATTACATTCTCCCGACATTGCACGTATGAGTCATCACTCTAATATATGGCAGAAAAAGGTCATATATTACAGCTGCCTTCTTTGACATATTTTAAATGGGTTCACGATTAAGCAGGGAGACTAAGTCTAAAAGTTTCCAGGTGCACTTTTCTATTTTCTTAGATATCGGTCTATTTCCAGAGGGAGCATGACAGCCTGGAACAGGCTCAGCATTACGTAGGTGGTTTGGTTGTAAATTCAGCAGCTCCTTCCATGAGCAGTCCCCAAGCCCTAAACCTCCACAGCAGCCCCGCATCTCCACCACTTGCCCCACAAAGCTGCCGCGGACACCAGCTTGCTAGTTCTCACCTGCTGCATGGAGGTGCTTTATCAGGAAGAAATTTTTCACTCAGAGGATGGTGAGACCCTGGCCCAGGTTGCCCAGAGAAGCTGTGGCTGCCCCATCCCTGGAGGGGTTTAAGGGATGATAGGGCTTGGAGCAACCTGGTCTGGTGGGAGGTAGATCCTGACCAGGGCAGGGAGGTGGCACTGGATGGTCTTTAAAGGTCCCTTCCAACCCAAACCATTCTGTGATTCTGTGATTTCCAGAAGTATAAATAGATTTGCTTAAACAAAAGCATGCATAAAGATAGGTATTATACCAAGCTACTGAGAAAAACTGAGCTATTCACTTAAGGAGAGCTGGAAATTACTTAAAAACCTTTGTCACCTCAACCCTTTGAACCTTTTTTTTCTTTCAGTCACTGCAAGTCAAGTAACTCAGGGATGCTTTGAGAACACAGGGAGGAGGGATATACCTAGGAAGGTGTATCTGCAGGAACAGCCATTTCAGAAAGTCATCTGCCATGGGTTTCTCTCACAATCAGCTCAAGAAAGGTCTCAGTTCTGAAGGACCTGTATCCTGGCAAGCCCCCTTTCCCTGCCTCAGCTGCATGAGGTGCCCCATCTTCTCCCCATCTATAAGGCCTGGTCCTTACAGGGAGGTGCTCAGTGCCAACAGCCATGCTCTTCTCCTCCAGCAGGACAGGAAGGCTCTCAGACATTAAGAAAAGCCTGTCCTGATCTAGCAAGCTGGAAACCCTTGGGACAGCTGATCAAATACAGCACTAACAACATGTAAACAGGATATTCTAATTTTTGCCTCCTCCACCTCCGGGAAGCAGTAACACTACATGCTATATATGTAGGCTCCGTTCCTTCCTATGGATCCAGCTGGGGGCAGGGAGGAAGTAAAAACCAGAAAAAATCAACAGGCTGCCAACTTCCACAGCAACATGAGGCTTCTTCAGACCTGGGCAGTCCCACGTGTTGGGCTGCTCTCCACTGCAGACCTCAGGCAGGCAAGTGATGGGTTGTCCCAGGCTTTGGTGGGACTCCTGTCTGCAAGGATCCTTACAAGAGGATAACTCTGAGCTTTGCGTAACCATGGAAGGACCTGAGTTCCATTTCCACCTCCACTGGGGTGCTCTCCAAGGATGCTGTGGCCAGCCAGCACCGCTCAGACTTTTTGCTGGATCAGATATTGTTCACTCTGGATCAGGTAATGGTCTGCTCTCCAACAGCTGGCGTGAGGTCTGGGGGACAGGGTCTGTCTGGCTAATTCCTCAGAAATGTGAACACGCCTTGAGCCACATCCAATTAGTATTGATGAATGATCCAGAAATACACATCCCTCACCCCTGCTTTGTCCCCATCTCACTCCTCTTGACACAAAATGGGAGCAAAGTGAGTATAAAAGGCCAGAAAATGAGAAAATAAAGTGTATAGGTAGTTTCCCTCAGATGAAGACAGTGAGAAACAGGCAGAGTCATAGCACTCAACTAAGTAGTATGGACAATGGACTCTGCTTATGGACTGTTTCTCAGCCAGTGACAAACCATCAGGCAGAGCTAGCAGACCACACGCCTAAAAACACACTTGGGTTTTGACCACCCATCTTTATATTCTCATGGACACACCAACAGTAGAAGACGCCGGCTCCTCTGCAAAAGCTGGGCACAAAAGAAAAAAAAAAACCCACACAATGCTGATGAGCGAGTTATCTCAGAAAGGACCTGGCAAAAAAGGTAAACCCCACCTTTAATGGCATTTTGGCATCATCTGCTCTTTTCACAACCTGCCCACAGCACCTGCAGCCAAACCCTTGGCCCACAACCGCTATGGAGAAACCTGCAACCACTTAGCCCAAGTGCTAAGCTGCTGCTATTAATGAACACGTGTCCTGTGACAGCCCTTGGCACCCAGATACACACAGCAAAACACACTCTGGCCTCAGTGGCTCACGTCAAAGGCTATTTGCTTGGGGGCAGAAAGGATTTATCTTCTGAAACGATCACTGGTGCCCTGGTGCCTAATGAGTCCCATCTTCCAAAACAGACACCAGGAGGTGCCCACCAGCCCCCAGCACTGCAGGACCCATCACGGCAGGACTGTTCCCAGAGCTAGCACTGGGAGCCTTCCCCACACCCTGCTCACCATCTCTGTGCAGCAAGGCGTCCTCTTTTAAGCTGACTTTTGGAAGGTGGACCCCATTTCTCATGGAGCTGGATGCCAGACTCAAGTCAAAGTGGTGAACAAGAGGCAAGAAGCAATCCTCCCCCAGAGTCCTGACATCCCACCACCCCCTCGAGCACCCCACCACGCAGACATCACTTATTTAGTGAGTAACTCATCAGCTCCGCCACCCACAGTCATCTGACAGCAAAGGAGATGCGGATAAAGTTTTAGCAACACTTACAAAAATACAACTAAAGCACAGTTGCAGAGCAAACACCTTTGGGAGAATTATTCCTTTAAAAAAAATATATAAAAATCTTTCTGGAGGCAGCAAAAAGAAAACTGAAGAACTGCAAAACTGGGGGAAGCGTGAGCAGACAGAAAGGACCAAAGGGTTAGGAAGGGAATTTTCCATTTTGTTAGTCACAGTAAATATCTCCAAATAAACATGATCTTACACAATTTATCAGCCAAACCTCCCTTCTCCATTTGAAAGGTTACACAAAGTGGTAAAATGTTAGTGAATTTATGTCTTAGAGGACCAGCTAAAAAATAACAGAAACATGCAATCTTCTCATAATTATAAAAGTCAACACTTAACTGATATGAGAAGCCTCTATTCATAGCAGCTAAAAGGAGCATTCATTCCTCTTTACATCATCCCTTCAGTGTTACGTCTTGATGCAATTTTCAACAGCAGGTGAAATCACTAAAAATTGGTAACAGCGTGAAAAATTTTCCTCTATCTGGCTTTAATTAAAATACTCAGCAAAACAGAGGAGCAACAAAGAGAGGTAACCCTTTCCACCTCAACTGCCCTGTCTGTTCGTTCCTACAGAGCCCAGTGGAAACTCTACGTGCAATGTCAGTGGTAAATACTTTCCCTACTATTAAAGCAGTGGCTCAGATTAGGATCATGACAAAAGCAATAAAAGATAACTCACACCTGATTAGGATCTATGTGGTAGGTGTTTTGTGGCCTTTTGAGTTTCAGAAGGTCCACCTGAGAAGCAGGCACCAGAGGGGCTGCTATTGGGCAGACCAGATGAGATCTGCGCTGGCCCATGGGCTCATGTCACAGCAGTGGGACCTTCTGGGCACTGGGTGGGAGCTGGTGTCTCTCCCACCCGAGACCTACCCACACCAGAAGCTGACACTACCTACTCTCAACCCTCCAGGCCCCCTGTTCAGACACAGCTCGTGTGAGCAAACTGCCCAGACACCGAGGATATGCAGTGCACGGACAGAGTGTGGGGACACCCACATCCCAGGTGGCCATCCAGGGCACGCTTTCAGCTTTGGTATCCCCATGATCCAAGACGGGCAGGTCTCAACACCAGCTCAAGATGCTGTTGGCTTGCTTTGCCCCAAGGGTCCAGTAAGACCCCAGTGGGCACCCAGCTCATACCATTGTATGTGGTTGTTAATCCTCAAGTGCAGGACTTTGCATTTCCCTTTGTTGAACTTCATGAGGTTCCTGTTAGTCTATTTCTCCAGCCTGTCAACGTCCTGCTAAAGGATAACACATCCACCTAGTCTATCAATCACTCCTCCCAGCGTAGCACAGTCTGCAAACTTGCTGGGGGTATACTTTGTCCCATCATTCAGGTCATTAATGAAGATGTTAAACAGTACTGACCCCAGTATTGACTTCTGAGGTGCACCACTAGTGACTGTCCTCCAACTTGACCTCATCATGCTGGTCACAACTCTGAGTCCAGCAGCTCAACCAGTTTTCAGGCCACCTCACAGTCCATTTAACTAGCTTATACTTCACCAGATTGTCTAAAAGGATGTTGCGGGCGACAGTACCAAAAGCTTTGCTAAAGCTAAGATCAACAACACCCACTGCTCTCCCCTTATTCCCCCAGCTTTTCACCCCAGAACAGTAAGGTACAGAATTTATACTTGCTGTGTCCTCAGGCAGAACAGTCTACAGGAATGCTCTCCCCTACTGTAGGCAAAGACTGGAATTCAGTTGTCAAGTACAGCTTTCCCTAACTAAATTCACAGCAAAACAACAGGGGCAAGTAAAGAGCTACCTGTGGATATTTACACATTCAACTCCTACTTAGAGACTTAACTCCCCAGTGGCTTCTCTTTACGCTTCCAAATAAGCATAAATGCATTTCCGAGTCTGACCTTTAATCAAAACATTCGGGATCAGCATGTAAATCACCCAGTTGGGATTTTCCTTCTCACGCGCTAAATCACTGCAGAACAACCTAATGCAACTGTTCCCTTAATTGCAGCAAAGCCCTTTTGGAATCTCTCCTTTCACTGTATCCACCGAGAAATAAGTTTGTAAATGTTCCCTTTAAAAAAACAAAACAACCAATCAACTCACAAAACTTGTCCCTTGAAAACTAGCTAAAAGAATTAGTGTGTTTGTTGGAGGTTTTGTTTTTTTTTTTACTTATTTTTGCTTTTTTTCTTTTAATTACTAGAGCCTTTGTTTCCAGATGAATCCAGCCTCTTCTGTAATTGTATCCATGAAAATAAGTGCAGCTTTTACTAAATCTCTGAAGAATCTCCCTACTGTGCTGTGTCTGTAAGGTTAAGAGTGAAGGAAGAGCTGGTGCCTACACATCCTCTGCTTCTCCCACTGGTACCTTTGAGAGACGAAGGACTCTGTCGTTTCTGGAGAGGAGCTACTTGTCTATTTTAAAGAAGGAATCATTGTTTATCCTCAATTAAAACAGATTCTGTTTCAATCTAGTACCAGTCACAAGAAGTCTTTTCTGGTTGCCAGAAAGAGAGAGATGTCTCCTCCAGCAAAGCAAGGAAAACGAAGTGATCAGTAGAAATGGTTGTTCCCCACTCGTTTTCATCTGATGGGACTGTAGTTGTGTCTGTGACTCAGGCTTCTGCAGCTCTCTGGCAGGGAGAACACAGGATGAACGTGTATCTTCCTTATCTCTCCTTTGCATCACGTCTGTTGGTTCAAGATGCACGGTATCACGTCAGGGTTAGCTGAGTCAGGTCCACCAGTTCCTCACTCTGCTCTGACCCAAGCAGCCCCTCAGCTTGTCCTCCCACCTGCAGAGCTGGGCTAGAAATTCCCCACATGGGCACGCTGTGCGGACCGACTTATTTGGAAATTAAAAAAATAATCTTACCCAACACTCATTCATCGTGGGGTACTTTGTCAGAAGAATGCAAGAAAGTACTTCTTCCCCCAGACCTTGCAATCCACCCTTTCTCCGACCTCGCAATAATCTAACACGGGGCTTCCCAATCTGCCAGTCTTTAACCAAGCAAAACACCCAGTAATTTCAAAGGAAGTTCTGCCCACAAAGGAGTCCAAGCTTTGGCCTTAAGCTCAGGAGCCAGCCTGATTTCTTTTGTGTTTGGTTTTTTTTTTTTCTTTCATGAGCTACAGAAATAAATTAGACACACAAAAGTTGGACGGGGTGCCCAGCCAGAGCCAGGCCATCACTGCAGCCGGATGGGTGCGAGCTGGTCCCTGCTCCTGCCCTGTCCCCCCATCACCTCCTGGTGAAGCCCCTGCAAGAAGGGAGCAGAGCGAGCAGCAGGGCAGGCAGAGCCTCGCACACTTGGCGCACCAGGAAGCCCATTTGCAAGTCTGCACTTGGAGCACCTTCAAAGTACGTTCTTTGCGAATAAATGCAAATCAGCCTCTGGGGATCACCTCGTTCTGGGCTGGTTCTTCACCCACCTGAATTCCTTCCAGGTGTGGAAGAGGGGCTGAGAAAGCCTTTTTTTTTCCAAACGAGTAACATCAGTTTGCTCTCACACAGCACGCGAGGCTCTTCCAGCCTAACCCTTCTCTCTTCCCCTTCTGCTAATTGGTCAGGGAGGGTTTGGGTTTTATTTTTAAAAAAAACATGGTCTGATGGTTGTGATTCCTTCCACCCCACAGCATTAGGGCCTCTGAAGCTGTGGGGCAGTGTGGGATTTGGTGAGCAAATTGCCACACCTCCAGCAGGGGCAAACCTTGCCTTGCGCCTGCTCCGTGCTGCCTCCAAAGCTCCAAGCCCAAACCTGCCGTGGATTTGGGGTTTTTTCCCCGCCCCCCCTCTGAATAGGGCAGTGACCTGCTTTGCAGGTGTTGCCTGTGAAGCTGCCAGGAAGCCCTGCACCACTCTCCAAAACCAAGAAACACCTCCTGGCACAGCCACTCTCACCTTGCACAGGGGTGTCTCCATCACAACCAACATACAGAAACAAGACCAGGACTGTCTCCTTCCAGGCCAAGCAAAACACCAAGTTTTTTTCTAACTATGTAAAATAGTATCTGAGACAACACCTGATGGCTGCCAAAATTTCAGGAAAAAACATCAATATCAATAAGCAGAACCTATTATTTTGCTGCAAAAAAAAAGGGGGATCAAAGGAAAAAAGTGGCAGGGGTACCCAGAGCCCCCAGCACTTCATTCCCAGCACACACAGCACCAGAGAGCTCTCTTTAGAGGTTGGACTCCATGGTCTTACAGGTCTTTTCCAACCTAAACGACCCTGTGATTCTATAACCACCTGCAGATCCAAGGCAACAGGTGTCACATGCACCACCCACATCTGGACCTGGACCTCTGCTCTCTACATCCTCTCCAGCTTTAGGTCTTGCACACCTTTTAAGTGACTTCTGCTCTGTGCAGAAGACGAAAAGGGGAGGAAAGGCAGAGGTTGCACAACTCCACTTCTGGACACAAAATCTACCCCCCATGTTATGTCCCAGTCCTGTCCATCCTGCCAAAATCACACACATGGAGAAGTCAAGATCCATCTCTGGATGTAATCTCATCACTGACAGTGGGATCCCAGCTTCTGCAGCACAAAGCTCTCCTAGGATTCCCACCCATCTTCCATAAACCCATCCCCTGCAAGCGAGCAGAGCAACTTGGGAACTCGGTGCTGATAGCTTTGTACAAGCTGGAAGAGGTCAGCAGGACTCAACAGAGCATTACAGTCCTCTTTCACACCATTAACTCCACCTGCTCCTTGTTATTTACATCATAATTTGCAGGAAATCAATGTCTGTCTCTCAAGATACCAAGTTCCCAGCCAAGGAGCACATGGCTTTTACAGCCAAAGCAGCCAGATCCCCGACAGCTCCCGGTGGAGAGGTCCTGGGAGGTACGGAGGTGGCTGGGCAGGCCAGGCAGAGAAACACGGCAAGGCCAACGCACAGATGTGAATTTACTTATTCCCTGATCTCTACAGTGCAATAAAAACCACTAGAGATGACTCCAAGCTGTCAAAAACAAGTCAAACACGCCCCCATGACCTAAACAGGACTGTCATGAAGGAGGGGGGGTCTGGATTTATCAGATAAGTGTTTCGCTTTCTAAATAAAAATCAGTATCTTGTATGGATTTTATTTTGACATGTCCCGAGTTGTTGTTTTTTTTTTCCAAGCCACTGAGGTCTGCCCCTGAGCTGCAGGACTTCTCCAGCTGAGGAAGCACATCCCTTGCTCAGCCCTGCTCTCGCCGGGAACAGGTACAAGAAGCCAAGGCACTTTCTAAGAAGACCAGCTACTGACCTACACTTCAAAAAATTACACGCTTATTTCTCAATCCAGCTCAGAATCTGGACTCTAACACGCTTGATTGTTGCGCAGCTCTGTTTTCTATTGAGTGTTTAGATCTGGGAAGCATGGCTTTGATTAAAAATGGGCAACCCACCAATTGCAGAGAATTTTCACATAACTGCTTGGCAAAAAAAGAAGAGCTGCGGCAGTTATTAGCCATTCATCATAACTTCTGCCCTGTCCCCTGAGGAATTACCTGTTCCCCTCATCTACACCTGAGATTTGGAACACTCAAGGTTATCAGCATGGCAACTGCCACAACAGAGAGAGAAACATCAAGAGATCCAACATTTTACCAATTACAGCTCTTTCCTCTGCCTGGTACAAACAGTTGTTTAGTCTCAGATGATGTTGGGCTCCAAAACCTTTTGCTTCTTCTAGCTTCTTTTTTTTTTGCTGTTGTTGTTTTTGGGTTTGTTTTGTTTTTTTTAAACTAAAAATCAATATTCTCTTTGAACTAACTTCTAGTTATGGAGAGGTGGAAAGCAGCATGGCAAGTGAGACAGTCCACAGAGACCACGGGTCTAATCCTGCTGTGCTTCATGTCGGTGACAAGTGGGTTAGCATGCTTTTTTGAGCAGAGGAAACCATGGATAATTGACAAAGTCTACTCACTGTCCCCTTGCTCAGAACCATTCCCCTGGTGATTATTTTCCAATCATTCAACATCCGGCCCAAACAAATGGATTTAGTAGGAATTTCACACCAGGAGCAAAGACAGAGCACAAACCCAGGATGCTGCTCTAACGCTGCTGAAGGCAATGTCCTGTTTGTGAGACAGGAGAACAGAATCAAGCCACAGCAGCAGAGACCTGCGTCAATTCAGCCAGGTCAGCACTTCATTTATTACAGTAAAAAACCAAACAAAACCTACTTCTGCCCACCTTGTTTGAAATCCCCTTCTAACAAAGGTTTCCAATCAGCTACGCCCTGCACACATGCTGCAGTTTTGCATGTGCAAAGCCCACACAGATAAATGAACCTCAAATTACTCAAATTTAAATTAGGGACATCACAAACATTTGCCTGGCCCCATGTTTCAAGTCCAACATCGCACCTCAGGGATCCAACCAGGAACCCACACTCAGGACTGACCTTGCCCAATGTCCCCCAAGCCCCATCAGCTGGGACCACCAGACAGAGGGGACATCCATAGAGGTGGAGAAACTGCAGCAGAACCACCCAATTTCCAGTTCCCTGCACTGCATGCGCTTGGGGATGACCTTGTGGCACAGGAGAAGGGTTTATGCAGCACCTCCCAGAACAAAAGGGCATTTCCCATGCCTGGGAGAGGCCACAGGGTCTCCATGGACCACAGGAAATAGGATCCAAGGAAGCCGGAGCATCTAAATATGCCCAACTGTCAAAAGGCATTTAGGAATGGCTTTTTGTTTCTCTTATTTTAACTTTGAAATTTTCTAATTTTTTCAAGTGGCCACATTAAAAGGGAAAAAACATCTTGTTTTCACTTTCCAGAAGTTCTGTGGTGTCACGAAGTGAAACAGTTCACCAATTAAATAAATGTTTGGATGGCCAGGAAAACATCTGAAGAGTCCCCAGCAGTTCTTCCACAATAGCCATGTCCAGCCGCATTCTTCAAAGAGCAGTGGTATAGAGCTGGACACGACCTTTTGTAACCTATTAAATGCCTCTTCATTGCCCCTTTGATCCACTCCCTGGCTACTTCATGATAGTATGTGGTATTAATGTTTATGTTTGCACACTGCCTTCCCTGCACCTCTCTCGTGGTATTCACAAATACACACACTGCAGCTCACAGCCATCCAGACGCATTTCAGTGCTGCTGCTGCAATTAAAGACCTCAGAATTAGCTATCTCCCCCAAACCCAGCCTGAAGTATTTGTGTTGTTACTCCAGCCCCATCACATGCCTCTACAAAAGTCATTTGACTTCTCATCCCTGGCGCTTGGAGGAACTCAGTTCTCCGTTTGGTACCTCAGCTCCCAAAACACTCCTCACAGGGGGAAACTCTGAGCATGCAGGCAACGCGCAGCACCCATCAGCAGACCCCACACCAGCCCACCAAACCAGCCCCAAAAGTCTCTTTTTCCAGGTCAGGCAGTAGCTGCCACCGTTGTGCCCAACAGAAGAGCCAGGAACATGGGAACACCAGGATTAAAAACCAACCACCCACAGGTTTCCATGCAAAACCTGCCGAGAGGAACTCTTCCAGTGTCTCCAATTTGGAAATAGGTGTCACTAGCAATAAATCCCGAGTCCCCCTGTGCAAGCTCTCACATGTTTTAAACACACAGTAGTCCTCAGCTGGGCATTAAAGGAGTGTTTTGTGCTCTGGGGTGCTGGGGTTTTTTCCTTAATGAGTCATAGGCCTTTTCTTAAAAGTTTGCTGGAACACATAAATGTGACATTAGAGATTTACTAAAACTGCTCCAAAAAAACAAGGAATGAAGTTTCAGACAATGTGAAATACTCCAGCTGGAAGAGATATACGACTCGCTTGGCTGTTTTCTCGTGCTCCTCTGTCTCACGGCAGAGCAACAAACCAGGCGATAGGGAGCTGACACAACACAGCGAGGTTAACAGGTAACACACACCACACAACAGAAATATCTGCTCCAACGTCCAGGAAAGAGGGACAAAATCCACTTCCAGACACAGCATCCATATTCAGGCACAGCAAAAAAAAAAAAAAATCACACAAAAATCCAGCCAAATCCTGACATCCTGACATTTATTGGCCGATCATTAGCACATCTGCTAATTTTGCTAAGAGGAGCCCAAGAGAAGCCAAGAGGAATCCTGCTGCCAGCCTCGGGAGCCGTCCAAGCGATGCCACATCACAGCTCCAGGTACCTCCCTCCTGCCAGGGCTTGAACCCTTCAGGCAGCTGAAGGCAGCCCCTCCACACAACAAGCCTCTCTAAGCTCCTAATAAAACTTACACCGTGCACATTCCTGCGCTTCTTCCCCTTTGTTGCTCCAGTTTGGCTTTATATCGTACATTCCCAGCCCTGTCAGAGAGGAGGAATATCACCCTGGATGGGCAGAAACCCCAAACATCGCCTTATACTCCAAGAAACACCCAGATTCTGCAGCCACCGAGTAGGAAATTATTTTGGACACAATTAGGTCTGCAGCAGAACCGGTCAGGACTCTGATACCCCACCTATAATATCCATACAGCTGTAACAGAGACATTTATAACCTAATTTACTAACCATGAATATTAAGGATTTCAGCCCAGACGGGCATCTTTGCTGCTGCCACCACACTGTCAGCGGGAGCACACAAAGCTGGATCATTTGCACATTTAAAATGCAAAAACAATACAACTTCAGGGAAATTTTCCACTAAGTAGCATTGGCTTAATCACATTGTAACTACAGCTACTTTGACAGTGACCTGTTCCCTCACACCGGGGCCACGTTTCCACTCTGCCAAACACAGCAGCCCCAGAATCCATCAACCCATTTCCTCCTGCAACATGGGCTCCACTCTGCCCCTGAAAACCAGTACCCTTCCCACAAGGATACCAACTTTGAAACGGGTGAAAACAAACTTCCTTTTTCGCAGCATTTTGCATGTAAATGACCCCTCTACCCCAGAGCCAGGTGGCTCATCTCATGTCCCCCCCCCTTCGCACATTGCTCCATCACCCCAGGGCTCAAAAGCCACCAGGTATGGCATCCACAGGGGTACCCACACCTTTATGGCTTCCCAAACCAGAGGGCAGCAGGAAAGGGCAGCAGTTAGAGCAGGAGTCACTGTCCCACAGCAGCACATGTGCCTTTGCCAACTCTGTATCCTCCAGAGGGGAAACTTTCAATGATGAGACACACGGCGGTTCTTTGGCAGCACCATCCCCTCTGCACACTCTGCTTTTACAACAACACGGAGAGAACCCAACAGTAAAAGCACAAACAACAAAAAAAAGCAAAAAAAAAACCCCATTTGCCATCAAATAATACACCTATTCACAGTCAAGTTTCCTGCAATTGAAGGTAAGAGAGCAGCAGTCCCCATTCATAACACGTTTCTGTGCAAGTTACAGCTGCCCAAATTTCCATTTAATGGTAATTGCACCTGCTACACGCATCTAGCACTTAATAAACACACTTATATTCCACTTCTCTCCCTTCTCTTATTAGATACGATGTGGTTCATCACTTCCCAGCTTCAGGGAGTCTCCCAACCGTGTGCATGGCCAGCAGGGACTGTAAGACTTTATCTAGGACCTTTCCCACGTCCTTCACAGGACATTTCATACCACAGGCAGAAAAGGAGACTTCTTTTTTCCAACTCTGTTGACTTGTGTTACCACAACTTATTTTTTTCATCCTCTTTGTCCCCAGCATCTCCCACCTCAGCTCCTCACGCACCTTCCCCAGGCAACACAGACCTTGTCTAAGACCCCGGTTTTGGGGGCTTTCTTGCATTTCAGCTAAAAGAGCCCGGTCACTCTCAAATCAATTTCAGCAACAGAGTTTCCAGTTGTAATTGGGAAATTAGCAAAACAAAACATGAGCTGTTCAAACACTCCAGGAGACCACACCGTCCAAGTCTATTTCTGTTTGTATGTTTGCCTGTTTGTTTTTTTTTGCCTATTCTGTTTGTATATTTGCTCAAACCTGGTCGAAAAGAAATCATTTTTGCACAGGAGAGCCTCCACTGCAAAAGCTGCAGGACCCCAGCTGCTTAGCAAAGCTGAATGGATTTCTAGGTTCAGATAAAGAGAAGTGCAAAGTAATTCCCAGACAATAAACCTTTGTTTATTTCCAAAACCAGCATGATGCATCAACCATTACCTCTATTTTGATGGAAATAGGGAAGATCTAATATTTCCCAAAGAAAGCTTCAGGAAATAATAAGACAAAAAAGACACCTTAGCAAATATCTCAAGTGCTGTGGTCACCAACCGCAAGCTCACCTAAATTTCATTCAGATTTTCAAATTTCACCCTGGAGCAATGCAGCTTCCAGGGACTTACCGCTGCCACCTGTCTTAATTTTGGTATCACTTGTATACACACTCTTCTGTCACATCAATGGAAAAGAAACGTCACATCACACCCAGAAGAAACATGAACACACAGAACTCACAAGCGCACCACAGGGCCCGACCGCTGCAGTGCCAGCAGGATTCCCCAACGCAAAGAAAGGGATTTGCAGGGATGACTCTGCACGGAAAAGGCAGAAAGGGCCCGGACAGGTCTAGGGATCTATTTCTTCCCTTCACCTCCCCACCAAGCCATCCTTCTCAGCAGGATGTAACCAGCAGTGTTTCTTGGTGGTGCTCCACGGGTGGCACAGAACACCCCCTGACTGCCCAGCGCTGAGGGAGGGGAAAGACTTGAGCCATAGTAGTATCAGCTACTACAAAAATCAGCTGCTACAAAAATCAAGGCATTTCTCCCCCCTTCCCTCCATCAACCCTGTTTTAAGACTCTCGGGTAAGTCGAACCAAACAGCAGACTTCTCCCCATCCTCTTCTCGCTCTCCTTGTCTCTGACCCACCAGCCTGTGGCCATCCCTGCCAGCCCCCTCATGCTCTTGCTCAGCCAAAAAGCAAGAAGCACCCCTTTTTTTCTGGGTTTCACCCGCTTCCAGGGTGCGGGTGGCAGCAGCACTGCTTCGTGCTGCTACAGCAAATACCTGCAGAGCAGCTGATGGTAAGCTCTGGGGGCGGGAAGGTGCAGCCTTACTGCTGATCCTGCGCAGGAGGGATCCGCCGAGGGTGAGGACGTGCTGCAACACGTCACTGCACAACATACCTGCAGGTAGTGACACTCAGAACAAGCAAATCCATAGAAGAAAAACTCACTTGCAACACAGATTTGCCAGGGAGCTCCTGATCACACACCCAGCTTCCCTGGCCACTGGAAAGCCCTCAGCTCTCACATCCAGTCTCTCACACCCTCTCAGAGGCTCAGGACAGCTGTAACGTCTTTCTTACTCCAAATAAATCTTATTTATCAGTCTCTCCCTGTATACCATGGAAATTTTGAAGGCCACATTTCTTGCAGTCGGTGTTAACAAGCCCACCCAGCTTCTGCACATACTCAGAAGGGAACCGTTATTGTCCTCAGGTGGAGCCACTCAGCTGACGAGGAGCACCACACCCCACAGAAGATCGGGGAGATGACCACCAGCTTTCTCATCAGCCCCACCTGGGATGGAGGGAGGCAGTAAGCACTGCATTCAGCTTCCTTTGTCTGGGCACAGGAGCTCCAATAAACTATGCCACTGCAGTTCACAGAAGGGTTTTGCTGGTGGGAGAGGACACTGCTCGCTCAGCCTCCTCTGCCGATCAGCCCAGGTCTGTCTCACCACAAGCATCTCACAGACACTTAACAAGGAGCCCTGCAACTCCTCCCCTCCACACAGAGCACACTAATGCTGTGCCAAAAGCTGTCTAAATCCTCATGTTTACATCGGCGACCCAGGTAACGTGTGTCTCCATCCTCAGCAATGCTCTCTCCAACCCCAGAAGTCACAGCCTGCCAGGGAGCCTCTCCCCACGCCCCAGCAGCTCACAAAGGCACAGAGATAACTGTCCCCTCAAAGGCCACAGATGGGGCCAGCTCATTCACAGACCCTCATCTTCCTCCCTCCTCTGCCGGGAGCTCCTGTGCCAGAGAAAGCACCCGAGCAGGCGACAAACTGCTCCCCAGGGTGGCCCAGATGTGGCCAGTCACCCGCCTCACCTGCAGTCCCCAGCGCAGGGAAACAGGGCAGGATTTGCACGCTCCAGGATCATCTTTCAAAGGCATTTTGGTCTTTTCCACCCAGCACAAAGTAAGAAAGACAGGGGAGCTTAATCCTAACGTGTGCAACTACAAAACGTGTTCGCTCATTTCAAGTGGTTACTTTTGTTCTATAAGGAAGCAACAAAAACTCAGGAGATGTTCAAGAGGCTGATGTAGCCTCAGTAGGGACTGAGGGGTCTCCTCTCCCCCAAAACTCCCTCCTGCCCCAGCCATGAGCAGACCCTGCGAGGCCTGACCAGACAGGAGGAATGCTGGGCTCCCATCCGAACGAGCACAAAGATTTTATTAAGCCAAGCACTAAAACATGCTCATCCTCTATAAATAAAGTCATCACAGTCAGCCCGACAGCACGATCGCAAACGCCACCGCCTTGGGGACGCTGGAGGTTCTCAGTGAAGCTCCAGCAGCCCGAGAAGAAGGGAAGCAAACCAGAGTCCCTGCAAGCCCCAGCCACACAAACAGCTTCTGGGACACCTGGGAGAAGTCTCCCACCCGCGCGTGGAAGGGAAAGCACCACACATCCTGCAAACCACCCGAGGAACGGACGGGAGAGGGACCAAACACCAGGAAGGAGCTGTGCTGGGAGCACTCCTGGCACCAGTTAGGTGACAAGAGACCTCAGCAGGTATCCGGTCCAGAGCAGCCCTGAGCATCACACACTCCCTGGCTCCACGGCCAAACCTCACGCACCGCCAGCCGCTCGCCCCCTGCCCACCCCGGCCCCCCACTCACCAAAGTACTCCTTCTTCATGTGCATCTCCAGCTCCTTCTCCAGCTCCAGCGTCAGCGCCTCCAGCCTCCTCTCCGCCTGGCTGGGGCCGCTCTCCCGGCACGGCGTCACCTGGTAGGGCAGCTTGAATTTGGGGGCCGAAGCGGAGCCTTTGGTGGGGCTGTAGGCGTAAGGGGGGGCCGCCTCGGGAGGGGGGACGGCGGCCGGGTGCTGCTGGTCGTGTCGCGGCGGGGACTGGGCATGGATCTTGTGGTAGACGTCCTCGGGCAGGGCTCCGTCCTCCTGCAGGCCGGGCCCCAGCAGGGAGGAGCGGGGCGAGGGCAGCTGCAGCTCGGGGTAGGCGCTCATGGAGCCGCGGGAGCTGCGGGAGCTCTGGCTGGAGATGCTGGAGCGGGGGCTGACCACGGCGGCCGCCCCCGGCCCGCACAGGCTGGAGCGGGGACTGGCCAGGGCCATCCCGCCGCCGGCCGGGCCCCCCTCGGGCTCGGCGCCGCCCGTC